>NW_006921700.1:3189359-3201804 GCF_000298275.1 Orycteropus afer afer | reverse complement strand
TGGGAGGAACAGTTGGAGAAAGGGCTGGAGGGAGGCAGCATGTCTGGCCTTGCAGTAATAGGCCTTGGTTTACTGCTGGTAATCCTGTCTTCCTCTTGTCGGATTAGAGGAGGTCAGAACATGTGGCCTCTTTGCTGTTTTTGCAGCCCTCCTTAGACTTCTCCTAATGGCCAGGATCTGAAACAATACCACTGTCACCACCTTCTCCACAATCACTACTTTGCAGGTTAGAAGCATCTTCAGGCCCAGACTATAAACTCTGTGAGAACAGGGAAACTGTCTGAACCATGCCTGGTATAGGGGCTCAGCCCAAGGAAAGCCACTTGGTGATTACCCAGTAAATAAAGGATTCACAGAACTCTGGTGCAGTGTCCCTGCCATTTCTGCACTCTGAAACTTTACTTATTTCTACAAAGGAAACCAGCCAGGCGTACCCCTGCCAAAAGCAACACACTGGCTGTTACAATAGAATTCTTTCCCTCTCATCCCTCCATACTCCAATTTTCTGAACTTCTGGAACATTTTAAGAATAATCTGTTTTCCCATTTGCTTGATTTAGAGCTGTAACAAGGTGGTAAGCAACTGGGGTGGCTGCTAACTAGGGTCGCTGCCTTTATAGGCATCTATGCACAGTCCTGTTTTAAACAAATGAGCTCAGATGTTCTGGCAGCAGGCAACTAACAAATAAACAAATAAAAGTAAAATGGTACTACAAAAATATGCCAGTGTTTTAAAGACAATTACAATTAGAAAATGAAAGTTGTTTCTGAAAGTAGATTTGAGGCACTGGAAATAGGCAAAAACAAGGCCAAAGGGCAGCTGTCAGATACATTAATAGAGATTAAATAGATTAAACCACACCACACGGAATTCTTCAAACTTACTGTATACATACACTCCACACTTCTGAGTCAATTCGAAAAACATCAACAATTGAAGATAAGAGATAAATACTTGAAACTTGTAATCTCCTACCCTCTTAACCCTTTTTCTAGTGATCAGTCCCCCCTAACGATGTGTCCCAAGGAAGCAAGTTCAAGTATCGCCATCCTTGCTTCTAAGGGACATTCTCATTTTCTTCTTCTAAGACTGATTTGTTCATTCTCACAGTCCACAGTATATGTGATATTGTTTGCTAACACCACAGAACATATTAGTTCTTCTTCTAACTTCCTTTTACACTGCCCAGGCTTTGTATGTATATGAGGCAAGTGAAAAGTCCATAGCTTGGATCAGGTGCACCTCAGTCATCAAAGTGTCATCTTTCTTTTTAAAACTTTAAAGAAGTCTTTTGCAACAGATTTGCCCAAAGCAACACATCATTTGATTTCTTGATTGCTGCTTCCATGATCCAAGTTGAATGAAATGCTTGACAACTTCAATTTTTTTACATTTATCATGATACTGTTTATCAGTCCGATAGTGAGGATTTTCATTTTCTTCCCATTCAGTCATTATCCATACTGAAGGTTACTACCTCTCAATTTAACCATTACCATCAATTAACAAACTGTTGTTGTTGTTACGTACCGTGGAGTCAGACCCGACTCATAGCATCCCCTCCTTGGGTTTCCGAGGCAGTATCACTACGGAAGTAGATTGCCCCATCTTCCTTCCGTGGAGTGGCTGGTGGGTTTGAACTGCCAGCCTTCTGGTTAGCAGTCAAGTGCCTTAGGCACTATGCTACCAGAGCTCCCTACCCACATGAATTTCCAATCATGTGCCCCATTAGAAAAAAACGCATACACCCCTGTATAATGGAAAGAGTACAATTAGGAAGGCATTCATTTAAGATCCAGTTTCTTCTGGTAGCGTAGTACCTAAGACATATGACTGCTAACCAGAAGGCTGGCAGTTCAAATCCACCAGCCATTCCTCGGAAGGAAGTTTGGGCAATCTACTTCCATAGCTATACCACCTTGGAAACCCAAGCGACCATGCTATGAGTCGGATCCAATTCCAAGGCAGTTTGGTTTGGTTTTTTATGACAATGGAGCAGTGAATTACTTAATGTGATCCTTCTAGCCATAGTCTTTGTAACTCCCATCAAATGACTGGGTGGAACTATGCAAATGTGGTAGCTGTGGTCCACAAATGGGAATAGATAGCTTGCTAATCATGTGCATAATATGCCTATCACCCTTGTGGGGATTAACAAAACCAAACCAAACTCATTGCTGTTGATCCTGCCTCATAGGGACCCCTCCTTGGGTTTCAAGGCGTTATCACTACAGAAGTAGATTGCCCAATCTTCCTTCCGAGGAGTGGCTGGCGGGTTTGAACCACCAGCCTTCTGGTTAGCAGTCAAATGCCTTAGGCACTACACCATCAGAACTCCCCCTTGTGGGGATAAGACTATGCAAATAAGGTGTATGGAGCCCTAACAAGGCGATTGGTCAGTTTTGCCATACCACCAGGCTTAAAATGAGCCACCCCAGAGGCAGAAAGAGGGAATGTGACTACCACCAAGAAGAAATGGACGCAGAGTGTGCCCTTTGGACCTAGGGCTCCTGAGCTAAGAACCTCCTTGACCCAGGCAACAGACAGAGAGAGTTGAAATGCCTTGCTGAGATGGTGAGAGACAGCAAGAAACAGTGGGAGAGAAATGGTGGCAGCAGAACCAGGAGACCAGCAGGAGATGGGGCTGTGAGCCTCTGATCTCACAGCACGAAAAAGCTGAGCACCATCAGGCAGGAGGCTCACTGGCAGAGGGCAGTGCCTCTGGGTACTTATCGGCAGAGCTAAAAGAACTCTCTAACACCTGCCCAGGCCAGACTGCCCAGGCCAGAGAGAAGCATGCCTAAAGGCCGGATTGAGAAGAGGCCGTCCTAATGACAGTTCTGAGTCATTTCTGATCCTGAATTGTAAACTACTACTTTCCCAATCCTGAGTTCTCCATGGCCAATGCAATGAATTATCAAACCCAGCAGCAAAGTAGAGAGTGCCATGGAAGGGATGGCTGCTGCAAGAACTGATAAAATGGCTGAAGGTGGAGGCATGTCTGACCTCTGCCTCAGAGGAATCAGCCTTAAGCTGATAATGATTCTCTTCACCCCTTGTGAAGTCAGAGGTCAGATGCCTCTCCTCTGGAACAGCATTTTGGCAATGACAGAGGCAAGCTACTTAATTTGAAAGTCTATATGTGTATATGTGCATTGGGAGCTCTGGTGGTGTAGTGCCTAAGGCATTTGACTGCTAACCAGAAGGCTGGCGATTCAAACCTACCAGTCACTCCTCGGAAGGAAGGTTGGGCAATCTACTTCCGTAGTGATACTGCCTTGGAAATCCAAGGAGGGGTCGCTATGAGTCAGGTCCGACCCTCCAATTCGATGGCACATAACAACAACAATATATATGCATTGGGAGCTCTGGCAGCATAGTGCCTAAAGCACTTGACTGCTAACCAGAAGGCTGGCAGTCCAAACCCACCAGCCACTCCTTGGAAGGAAGGTTGAGCAATCTACTTCTGTAGTGATACTGTCTTGGACACCCAAGGAGGGGTTGCTGTGAGTCGGCTCCGACTCGATAGCACATAACAACAACAACAACAACAGCTACTCCTCGGAAGGAAGACTAGGTAACCTACTTCTGTAGAGATACGACCCTGGAAACCCAAGAAGGGGGTCGCTATGAGTTGGAAACAACTCAACAGCAATGAGTTTGATTTTGGTTTTATATATGCATTAAGGAGCTCTTCTAGTGTAGTGCTTAAGACATATGAGTGCTAACCAGAGGCTAGCAACTCAAACCCACCAGCCACGCCACATAAGGAAGACTAGGCAATCTACTTCCATAAAAATTTACTGCCTCAAAAACCCAAAAAGGGTCGCTATGAGTTGGAATCAACTCAGTGGAAATGAGTTTGGTTTTCTGGTTTTATACATGCATGATAACAAGTTATATGCATCTATTTGTCCATTTGTTATATATGCTCATTGTAGCAGAACATTTGTAATATTCTTGCAATAATAAAATTATAGAGATGGAAAACTGATTAACAGCTGCTCCAGGTTCAGGATAGGGGTAGGAGATGGGTGTGACTATAGAAGGAAAACATAAGGGAGTCTTATTGTGAGGAAAGACCTACATACCTTGATTGTGGTTGTGGTTATACAAATCCATTACACATGATAAAACTGTATGGCTATAGTACACATACAGAACTGACAAAATCTGATGAATAAGTGCTGTAGATTGTACCAATGTCCATTTCCTGGTTTTGATAATATACTACAGTTATGTAAAATGTTACCACTGGGTGAAATTGAGTGAAGGGTATAAAACTGAGTGATATATGGCCCTCCCTGTATATTTTTTTTACCCAAATTGGACCCTCATGTAGCCATGTCGTTGTTCAGCAGCCTGTCATGCTCTGCCAACCTTGGGACTTAAAATGGACTTAAATTAATGGCCTGCCCTGTGGTTTGGTAACATTGGGACTGTGCCTTTTTACTTGTCAACCTTGGATTTGTCAGCCTCAGTAGCCAGCAGCTATCTGAGTAAAGTAATGCCTCTAGCTCCAGTGGACCAGGAGCAGGAGGCAGAGCTGGACCCCAAGGTTGAGGGGCTTTCACCGAGCCCCTAGAGCCTGGCACTATGAACTTGGACTTAAAGCCTCCGAACTGTGAGAGAATAAACTCCTGTTTGTTAAGGCCATCCCACTTGTGGTATATTCATGTCAGAGCAGTACTAGGTAACCAGAACATCTTCTTAACATAGATTCTAGGAGTGGAATTGCTAGGTCAATGAACACTTCTATTCTCACATACATTACCAAATTACATTCCCTCCCTCCCTCCCTCCTTCCCTCCCTCCCTCTCTCTCTCTCCCCAGGAAGATTTAACCAATCACTATTTCCACCAACAGCACATAATTGTGGCTTATAAACTCACACAAACTGCTCAATTTACAAAACTGCAAACCTAGATCTTTTGACATCAAACCCAGTGATCTTTATACTTACATAAGCATGTGTCAACAGTTTGCAAGCATGAGCGCCTTTACTACAAACACATATTTTATTTCCCCTAAAATGCCCTTTGGAGAGAAATTCATAAAGGAAATCATATCTATCTAGCAAACTCTTACTAGGCCACAGTAAATTTAGAACAAATTCTGTCCAACCGTACCTAAGTTCTTCATCTGTACCAGGCAATCAATTTTTATATTAAATCATGTGGGGAATGGGGCACATCAATAACCACTACACAGAGAGTGTAAAGTCTCTTTGGGTTTAAATTCCATTTTATAATCCTCTGTGAGATGACAAAGAGCTCTGACCTTAATTTCAGAGTGGGCTAATGAAGAGGATACAGAAATTGTCCGTTGTGGTAGGAAAAGTAAAAATTTAGCAACTATTAAGAAATGGTGAGTAAATTTTCATTACAAAGATAGATAATCAACTTAATTAGCCACTTATGCAGAAAAATGCCTGAAAATTTCATCAGCCACAACCCCCCAGATGACAAAAGAGAAGAGAAACAAGCCTGGCCTTGACAATTAGATGTGTTCCCTACCATAACCTCAGGGGAGAAGAGTTAGCTTACTGAATGAAGGAATACACTGATGGGTGCTCAGTGTGAACACATGCATCCTGTTACTCACGTTACTGCAAGATGTCTAGTAATTTTTCCCAAAAGGGACAAAAAAGAATACTTCTTGGTAGGAAAAAAAGCTAATTTCATATGAAGCCTGAAACTTAAGAATTCGAATATCCACAACCAAAATCAATGTATCAAACACGTCATCCAATAAGCTAAGTATCTATTCCTGATCATTGTCACACATGAAAATACTCAAAGAGTTGGCGGTAACATTTAGTCAACTGGTGTGTAAAGTCAGGCAGGCTACAATTTAAAGTAAAATATTCACAAGGTGAAGAAGCTGCACACCCAAGCTGGTAACTCAGAATCTATGTCCTGTATCACGGTGCCAAGATGAAGCAGCAGAAGGAATTTAGTTTGTGGCCCTTAAGAAATTTCTGCCAACGAATTCTTCTTTCTTTTTCAATCTCTCTAATCTTTTCTACCAACTCATCTCTCTTTCTTCTTCATTTATCCACGTTCTGGGTTTTTAAGTAACACTAAGAAGTATCAAGGGACACTGTTGACCCTCAGGAATTAGAAAATAAAAAACTGGTTGACTAGTAACAACCAAAGAAGAGAAGCTTACCAACTAGTAGGAGAACAATACTGCAACCTAAAAAGGTTTGGTTTTTTTAATCATTTTCTCAAAAGAAGAAGTATCTTAGTGCTAACATAAAATTAGATTGTTTAAAAAAATTTTTACAATACAGAGAAAAGTAATTTTTAAAAAACTAGTAATTTTAACTAAGCACACCTTTAGCTGTTGTTAAGTGCCATCAAGTCATTTCCGACTCATAGCGACCCCACGCACAGCAGAACACCTTTAGCAGGAATTCATTAATTTGAACTCTGCTAATTCAGAATATGGACTTGTTTGGCTAAAACTGAGTAGACACTGACCTTCATATCACATTTTTAAAAAATGTTTCAAAGAGAAGGAGGAGCTTGGAAAAATTGTTTAACCTCTACAAAAGAAATGTTTAAAGACTCTAGCACATTAATTATTTACTTACAAATAAATTTGCTGATCACAAGTAACTCTCATTTTGTATAGCACTTTATACGACTCAAAGTTCTTTCACCTTGATTATTTCATTTACTTTAAGAACTCTGAGAAGCTGACTGAGGAAAGAGGAGTATCCTCATTTTACAAGTGACTGAAACAGTAAAGCTAATATAAGACTAGAACATATTTAATGTCTAGTTTAATACTGTTTAATACTCTTTTCATAATATGAATAATACAACTTATGTACTCTTTTATTAAGGCAAACTTAACCTAGCATCAATCTAGAAACACTAAAACAAGCTACCTGGAACGCCTACATAAGCCTAAAAGAAGTAGTGTCATAATCTAAATATTATTATAAAAATTCTATCTAGGTTATGATTATAAGCTGCAAAAACTATGGGAATGATAAAAAACTACTAAAACAGTTTTTTTTTTTTTTTTTAAACTCCAGTAAGGAAAGACGTAAGAACAGAGATGACTTTTTTCTAAATGCTATGAAACCATAAACTGTAGTTTGGTCAGGAAGCTAAGTTCACAGCTTTCAATAATGTGGACTGGTTTTATTGTACTTTTAAAGCACACCAATCTCATGTGAATCTCAATAATGACAGATGATAAACTCATAGTTCAAATTCTTTAACAAAAAGCAGATGGGCAGAGTTAAGAAACGACTTGTCGGGAGAAAAAATTATCCATAGATTTCCTGAACACAGATCTGCTGGACAAAGTAACTATAATTATAAACTCATAAACTAAATACTGAAAATACTTAAATCCCTTTTACTGAAAATTCTGCCATAAAATGATCTCAAAATTGGCATTCTATATTAAGGATGTCATTTTCAGCCCACAACATACATACTGTCAAATATATAATGTCTGTCAGTTTAAGACACAACCTGAATAAATCAACAAGCAACCATTCAGAAAAGTACAGAAGTATTTGTGAAGACTTTTTCCCCTCTTACCTTAGCAAAGAGAAAATTATAGAAATCATTCACAAAACTAACAAGAATCAGCCCATTCAGTAGTTAAACTGGGAATGTTAACTTTTAAATGGGCCTATTCATAGGAAAAAGTCAAAGGATAAAAACTGCATATAAAATTTATTGTAAGCATTTTCAACACACCTAGCAGAACCGAAAGTGCTTATACTCCTATGATTCACAGACAATCCTATATGCCGTCATTCAACACCAAAATGAAATGAAAGTTAACTATCAAAATGTCAAAATTTCAGGAACTACCATAATAGATAATATTTATTTATTTTCTCAAGAAAGTAACAGAAAAAAACGACTTAATAATTTAGATACCAACCAACATGGTGAGAAAAGAATGAAGGACACACTTGCAGCAGGGAAAATGTACTCGGCCTCTTTAATATTTTAAATAATGCTATTACATTTTTCCCATTTTAACATATTTCCCACAGTTCTCTGGACTTTTAAGGGATCAATCAAACCCATATGAATTTAAGCATCTTCTAAAATGATTTGCATACCCTGTTCATGGACCACTGAGTCAATTCCAACTCAGAGCAACCCTATAGGACAGAGTAGAACTGTTCCATGGGGTTTTCAAGGCTACAGTTTTTATGGAAGCAAACTGTCACATCTTTTCTTGGCAGATGGGTTAATGGATTCGACCACCGGCCCAAGCACTTAATCACTGTGCCAGCAGGGATCCTTATTATTTTGCATAGAAAGGTATATAGTGGATGAAAGGAGAAGACAAAATAAAGGATTTGACTCAAAACATAAAAAACTGGAATGCTTTTGGTCCCTCAATTTGAGAAAACAAGATGCCAAAAAGTCTCAAATTAAATTATTTATTCCCTCAGCAAAATGGCCTAATACACTATTTTGGTCACCATTCAAGCAAAGCCTATGATGAAAGAATTAGAAGAGAGTTTAGAAGGCAGTTTATTAGCTATCCTAGGACCACCTTCATGACAGAGCACATTGTTTCAGCTTGAAAAATACTAATCATGTTGCATATGACGTGTGTTAAAGAGAATAAAAATACAGAAGTGAAGACACATCAAAAATTCAAAGAGCACAATAACTTTATAATCATTTAATTTTTTCTGTCAGTTAAAAACTTCTGATCTTATTCAATGTAAGTCTCCTCTTGTGGCTCAATGAAGAAACAAAAAAGATCCTTGGCAAAAGGATCATTCGAGCACCACCCGACCCGAGTCGACATCCATCCATCAGCTTATGTGCATTATAAGTAACAGCACTTCAACATAACATGACTGTTATTATGACCTACTGTTCTTAAAATGTGAATATGTAATGTAATTTACACAAATAACACACTCATTATACAGTGGTGATTTCTGCAAACCATTCAATCCCCTTGCACTTTAGTTCCCTATGTGTGCTATCCACAATGTGTGTGCATGTTCTTTACATCGTTGTTATATGTGAAAAACACAGCAAGTTGGTGATTCTCTTCTCAAAGATTACCATAAAATTTAATGCTATAGCTCTTCAGTCATTATTCGGTGTGCAGTCTGTAAACAGTCTATGCTTTCAAACGGAGCCAGTGTAGCAAGATGGTCAATACAATTCGCCTCTACAGCTGTATAAACCTGGTTTGAATCTGGTCAATTCCAGCTACTAGCTGTGTGACCTCAGACAACTCCGTAGGCCTCAGTTTTCTCACATGGGGATAACAACAGCATCCTCCTCACAGACCTGTTGTGAGAACTAAAGGAGGAAATGCACCTAGGGCTCTGAGCCCAGCACCTGGCTAAGTGCTCAAAAAATAACTGCTAAATTAACAATGATGTACGCTAGCAAAGCCTCTTAGCTAAAAACGTACGTGTATTGTATAATGCAAGAAGAATTCCTAAAAGAGAAATCAGAGTGTAACTGAAATCTAACAGTGATGCAGAGAAATGGAGGATATTTAAAATAATTTATAAAAGTATTAGTACAATAACATTATGTGAGTACAGTCTTTCCATATTGCAACATAAATTATAGCAGACTGTACTCAACTCCCAAATACCTACACCAAAACGGGCTCATCTCTGGAATACCAGGCAACGCGAAAAACCTTCACTCACTAAGTAACTGGGTCCCTTGCTCATTGTTCTGCCACACTGGTGTTCCTGCTGCTCCTCTAACACGCAAAACTTACTCCGGCCTCAAGACTTTTGTACTTGCTGTTCCCTCTAGCTGGAACACTTTCCCAGCATCTGCAGTCCTCAGTCCCTGACTTTACTAATGTCTCTGCTCAAATTCTGCTTTCCCAGAGACCTTCTATCTAAAGAAATCTCCCGACAGCACGTGCTCCCATTCTGTCACTCTCCATGACCTTGCTCTGCTTTATTTTCCTTTATTGGACTTGGCACTTCCAGAAATGACCTTACATGTTTATTGGGTTACTCACTGCCCATCTCCCCTACTAAGGTAAAAGCTGCATGGCGGCAGAGACCATGTCTCTCATGTTCCCTGAAAAATTTCCAGTTCTTCAAAAAGTGCCTGGTAAATGAGAGGCATTCAGTAACTATTCGGGGGGTAAATTGACTAAAAAAAGAAAAAAAGTTTATACTTATTGACAAGATGTCAAATAAATTAAGTAGAAAAACTATTAACAATAATATAGCATGTACTATCTTTGTAATAATAATAATAATAATAAAAACAGATGTACATGCTCATGTCGATACACAGGTAAGAGCCCCGGTGGGGCAGTGGTTAAGTGCTCAGCTGCTAACCAAAAGGTCAGCAGTTTAAAATCTCCCAAGGAGATCCTTGGAAGAAAGATGTAGCAGTCTGCTTCTGTAAAGATTTCAGCCTTTGAAACCCTATGGGACAGCTCTAGGAGCTCTGGTAACATAGTGCCTAAGGCATTTGACTGCTAGCCAGAAGGCTGGCAGTTCAAACCCACTGGCCACTCCTTGGAAGGAAAGTCACGCAATCTACTTCCATAGTGATGCTGCCTCAGAAACCCAAGGAGGGGTCGCTGTGAGTCGAGTTCAACTAGAGGACAGTGAGTTTGTTGGGTTTTTTTTATTTATTTTGGGGCAGTTCTACTCTGCTCTACATGCTCAACCACGAATCAGAATCGACTCAGTGGCAATGGGGTATACTGATAAGTGCACAGAAGAAAAGTTTGGAAGGATATATATCAAATATCAATAACAGTTATCTCTTTGTGATTAAAATGACTATTTTTCTTTTATTTTCTATCTTTCCTACACTGAAGGATTACTTCTTTGATTCAAAAAAAAAAGATTATTTTACTAGGAAATCAACTACTAAGAACTTACTTCAGCTACCCAATCAGGGATAATACACAAAGACTTGGCTACAAATTCATCAGAGCTTTATATATAACCATGAAAAACAAGAAACAACCAAAACATTCAGCATTAGTTAAGTATAGAATACTCTATAGCCATTTAAAATTATATTGTAAAATATTAACATGAGAAAACATAAGTTAAAGAAACAGTGTGTAAAGACATGATCCCAGAATTTTTAAATGAGAGAAATGAAATTATATAAACCAAAATGTTAATAATGGTTACTCCTGATTTTTTTTTACCTCCCTGTACTTTTCTGTATTTAAAGGTTCTAAAAATGAACATGCATTCTTACTGTTACTCAGAAAAATGAGATTTAAACAACTATGCCAAAGTCTGCCTTCCTGCCTTATATGAGCACCATCTAGTGCTCAGTATATATAAATACAATTTTTAATCTGCAGTAAACCAAACCAAAACAAAAAATTAACCTTTATTAAAAGTATACTGCTTAAGCACAAAGACAAATTTTATAATATTGTCTTCCCTCTAGTTTTTAAAACCGAGCAATTCATTCAAAAGAGTCACGGGACTTTCAATCATCAGGATAAAGCAGTCATTAGAAAATTCATTAAATTTCTACATATTTTCATCCCGCAAATATTTTAGACTAACTCAAGACAGAGCCCTTGGTCGTTTTTAAGCTAGTGGAGATTACTCCTCGAAAGAAGAGCAAAGTCAGGCACTTTACATATGTTACGATGTTTTACTCTCCCCACAAATCTGTGTGGTAGGTATTGCCACTTCCATTTTACAAGAAAAGCAACACAACTTAAAGGTCACTTCCTCTTTGGTTGCCTCCAGAAGGAAATACTGGATGGCTAGACAAGTGGGGTGGCTAAGAAACTCATTAAACATCCTTTGGTAAATTCTGAGATTTAAACCACGGGAATTAATTACCACTCAAAGTATAAATGAAGTAAATGAATAAATGAAAACGAACATCATTTCTTCCAGGAAGTATGTGACTTACCCCACTCCATTCCAACTCAGAGCAAGGACATGTTCCTCCCATGCTGCCACTAGCTTCTTCCGCAAGAGCCTTTATCACACTTCATTATAGATAGCTATTCTTTGTTCGTCTTTACAAATTATAAGACCTTTGAGGGTAAAGACCGCATTTTACATAATGGAATGAATAAAGAAAGCTCCTTACATTGAGAAATTGATGAACTGGTGTTATGTTCTGCCATCTATGTTCTCAACAAAAAAAAAAAAAAGCTTTTTTATAGAATACCAGTTAATGTAGAAAAAATTAACAAATTATAAATATTACTGTTTTATAATCTAAAATAGTTTACTCAAACAGACTCCTACATCTGACTAATCTTAAACACGTCAATCTTTACAATAAAGAGTTAAAATACTGTTTTTCACCTATCAGACTGACAAAGGTCAAAAATGCTACAACTGCATTAACTTGATAAAGGGTTAGGGAAACAGACCCTACCAAACATTGCTGGAGCTCTGGTGGCGTAGTGCCTAAGGCATTTGACTGCTAACCAGAATGTTGGCAGTTCAAAC
>NW_006921700.1:3172599-3182046 GCF_000298275.1 Orycteropus afer afer | reverse complement strand
TAAAAATTTATGTGTGCAGCACTGTTTGTCATAAAAAAAGACTGGAAAAAACTTAAATATCCATCAATAGAAAACAGATTTAAAATATTACATGGATACCCTGCAGACATTAAAAGAGTAAGGTAGTTTAGTTAGCTGTGAAAAAACAACAAATAGAATAGTATGGGTAGTATACTATATTTTGTGTTTAAATTATTTTGTAAAAATACATGGAATAGTTCTGTAAGAATTCCCAGGTATATAGTAGAGCTGAAAAGGGGCAAGGTTGTTGTCACTTCTTGGCCACAGTCAGCTACCCAGTAGTTGGACCTGTAGGCTCAGGACCATAGTCGCAAAGGACATCAGGCTCAACTGGCGTAACATACTACACAAAACACTGTTTCACATGCTACTTTGGCGAGTAGCGACTGGGATCTTAAAAGCCTACAAGTGCCCATCTAGATGCAACAATGAGTCTCTCCTCGTCCAGAGCAAAGAAGAATGAAGAAAACCAAAGGTGCATGGAAACAATTAGTCCAAGCAACTAGTACACCATTCAATCCTTAGCCTATATAACTATGAGACCAAAAGAACTAGATGGTACCTGGCTACCACTATTAATCACTCAGAGGGGCATCTATCTAGGAGATCCTGGATAGAGTGGGAAAACAATGTGCAACAAAACCCAAAATCATTTGGAACAAAATTCAAAATCATTTTGGAAAAAAAAAAAAGGACCAAGTTTGCTGGGTCTGATAGAGCCTGATGGAATCACTGAGACTATGGTCCCTAGTTGCCCTTCAGGTCTGGAATTGAACCTACACCTGTGGCTTCCAGGCAAACAAAAGACAGGCGTATGAGCTGAACATTTTACCTGAGGTAGATACACTCCTTGGAGAGATCAATCATGGGAGAACAGAAGGGCTGTGTATGCACAGGGAGACAGCTCGGGGGACAGGAGTGCATGGGAGGGAAGGACACAGAGAACAGGTAACTATGGAGAGGAAGTGGGAGGGGAGCTGTTGCATTGCACTCAATTTCATGAGACAAAATGTGTGTGAGCTGCTGTATGGAAAGTGAATTTGCCCTGTAAACTTTCACCCAAATCACAAAAATTAAAAAAAAAAAAAAAAACATAAAATATATGCTTAAATAACTGGTACTATCGTTAGAAGAAGTCAAAAGAACTTGCTACCAGTGATCACCTCTGGCAAAGTGAGGTGGTTGACTGGGTGACAGGGACAAGAGTAAAACTATTTTCCTGCTTTTCGTATCATTTGAGTTCAGTACTAGAGCATGTGATGGATGGATGGATGGATGGATGGACATGACAACATTAAAAAATACAAAATAAAATCCGCATACCACACAAGTCCATGTGGCCCCCTATATAAATGTTTAATCTCCAGGTAATCTCCTACCTGCTAGTTGGTGCAGGGAAAGAAAACGAGAAAAGCTGATTCCAGAATGGGTCATTCTCAGAGACAGATTCTGTGCCTGATAACTTTTTTAAGTATTCATTTTTAGAAAGGTCACCAATTCTGCTGCTGTTTGATCCCATCTTCCAGTGTGATAGATAACTTGTCCTTAAGCCTTCATTTCTTCAAGACAACCTAGAAAGAATGAAAAGAAATTTCATACTTATTCAAAATAATCATAATTTTCCTATCATTCTCCCACATATAAAAATCTATAAATCTCTTAAAGTAAAACATACGTTTCTTTATTTGAAAATATATTAAACAACAGCTACAAAATTAAAGGGAAAAAGTAAGACTTAACCTGTCCCACTCAACACAAAAACAACAATGTGGACCCATACTTTCACAGTAAGTAAATCTCAGGATGGGTGTTCTTCTGCACAAGACAAGTTCTCAAAACAAATTTATAATAATGATAAACTTATTAACAAACAGTAGGAAAATGAAGCTCCTTTACAACTAAAACAACAGCGCTAAAGAAATGGAGAGATGGATGGCCTCAATGTGGCAGAAGGAGAGAGCATCTGTGTCGCAGTGAATTCCCTGGTATGGCTCTTCTAGCCATGGTCTTTGCGACTTCCACCAGATGACTGAGTAACATGCAAACATAAGGTACATGTGGTCCACCAAGGCGATGGGACAGCTTCTTAGTGACTGTAAATATGGTACTCTTGTGGGGGTGGGACTGTGCAAACAACGTATGCAGAACCCTAACCTAAGGACTGATCAGTTTTGCCATTCTCTGCGGCTTAAAATGAGTCCTCCCAGAGGCAGAAAGGGGGAATATCACTATCAGCAAGAAGAAGCCAGGAGTGCAGTGTGTCCTTGGACCAGAGATCCCTGCACTGGACCTCCTCGGGAGAGAAACCGTGACAGCAGAGGCAGCAGAACTAAGAGACTGACATGAAACAGAGCAGTGGCCTTGCTTGCCATGGAGCAAGAAAGCTGAGTGCCTTTGGGCAGGAGGCTTGCTGACGGAATGGGGTGCACCTATCAGCAGAGGCAAAAGAGCTTTGTAACACTTGCCCAAGCACAGCAGAAGCTAGGCCAAGAGGCCATGGGCCAAAGAGACGGATGCCTACAGACATGGCCAAGAGGGTCAAGAGGAGGCTGTTCTAAATGAAGAACTGCATCCTGAGCATTCCTGAACCTGAATTTTAACCTCTTCCCTTCCTAACGGGAGCTCTGGTAGCGTACTGCCAAAGGCGTTTGCTAACCAGAAGGCTGGCAGTTCAAACCCAACAGTGTCTCCTCGAAAGTGAGCTCTGCATATGCCCTTGAGAGAACAATCATGGGAGAAGGAAGGGCACCTTATGCACAGGGAGACAGCTTAGGGGGCAGGAGAGTATGGAGGGATGGACACTGGGAAGTGGTACCTTGGGGAGGAAATTGGAGGGGAGCTGTTGCATTGTGGTAAATTGTGGTCAATGACATGAGACAAAGTATATGTGAACTGCTGTATCGAGAGTGATTTTGCTCTGTAAATCTTCACCCAAATCTAAATAAAATAAAATTTAAAAAAAAAAAGAAAGTGAGCTCTGGTCTGGTGGTGTAGTGGATAAGGAATTTGGCTGCTAACCAGAAGGTCGGTGGTTCAAACCCACCAGCTGATCCGCGGAAGAAAGATCTGGCAATATACTTCCGTAAAGATTTACAGCCTTGGACAATCTACTTCCGTGTGATACCACCTCAGAAACCCAAGGAGGGGTCACTCTAAGTTGGATCCAACTCAATGGCAGTGAACTTGGATTTTTTTTGGACCTCCCTAATAAACCTCAAAATCATGAGTATTGTCTGTGAGTTCTGTGTGGCCTTACAATGGATTAAACCCAGCAGAAAAGTAGACAGTGCTGTGGAGGGATAGTTGGTGTCAGAACTGGTAAAAAGTCTGGAGGATGGGCATGTCTGACTCCCACCTTGGGCAGATGCTACTGATGTTGATTCTCTCTATCCATCCTGAAGTTAGAGGAGGTCAGAGGATGCTGCCCCCAGGCCCTTTTTTGCAATAGTTCAAGTAATACCAAACACAAACAATTAAGCACTTGATTCCTAGCCAAAAGGATGGCAGCTGGAATCCACCCAAAGGTGCCTGGAAAGGCAGGCCTAGAGGTCTGCTTTGGAAACTCTAAGAAGCAGCTCTATTCTGCACACAAGGGGTTGTCATGATTCTTCGTGGCAACTAACAACAGTGAAGACACTTAAGGGGAGAGTAAGGACTGCCATGAGTTACCTGCTTAAAATGAAAGAGCACATGATTCCAAAGGAGTCGCATTTCATGTCTGTCTCATTCTGCAGTGATGTACACACAGAACTTGTTCACATGCCTCTTGACCTAAACCATGAGTTTTTTGAGGATAGGGACTATCTCACTAATCTTTCTATCCCCAATGTCTAGACTAGCATATAGCAGGCATTCCCTAAATATAAATAGTACACTGAAGGAATGAGTATGTGTATAAACCAGTACTCACCAGGCTCTTCAGGATCTGTTGTTCTTAGTCACTTGTTATGTTATGTTACATGGGAGCTCTGGTAGCATAGTGGCTAAGACACTTAGGGGAAACTAATAGCTTAGTTACAAATATTAATCACCGTCTTCATCAAATCACACTTAACACAATTCTAAATCACACATTATCTCAATTAAAAAAAAAAAAAAAAAACTCTCCCTGACAACAATAAAATGGTAGTGAAATGAATAACTTACACTATTTTCAAATTATATCACAACAACAGTAAACCAAGTGCTCAGGGGCCAAAGCAAGCTCAGGTAGATGAGAATTTACATTTGTGACTTTTCTACTTAAGTCCCTCTTCATTACCTAAAGGCAGTGATGATAAGGGCAGAATTCGGAAGCATGCTTTCCCCATGCTCTCAGTCTTTGGGATTGGCCTGAGCTGCTTATCTAGGACATGAACCAAAAAAACCAAACTCACTGCCTTTGAGTCAACTTCAACCCACAGCGACAATGGGCCCAAGTACAGCAAGGATTGTAAAGATAGTACATGACTGGGCAGTGTTTTGTTCTGTTGCACACAGGGTCGCTATGAGTCAGAGTCAACCTGATGGCACCTCATAACAACCACCACAACAGAGTATTATACCTAGCCAAGCTATCAATTAAGTACAAAGGTAAAATAAGGACATATTTAGATTTGCCAAGACTCAAAAGTTTTACCTCCCATACACCCATTTCCAGGAAGCTACTGAAAGATATACTTCTTCAACATGAGGGATTACAATGAGAAAAATTTAAATCCAGAATTCAGGAAACAGGGGATTCATTCAACACAGGGCAGTGGTAAAGACAAGGCACAGGACAAGAGCTATGCAACAGGCTGGGACAAGAATGAAGACAACTGCAGCAAATCTACGAAAGACGTGGGAAAAACAGAATGGACAGGTCACTTGATGTGTTTGACATCATTCTGTGAAGTTTTATAACACTGTTGGAAAATGTGAAAGGAATAAAAAATAGATACACGGAAAACCAAAAACCAAAAATGAATTTTGTAAACACTAACTTTGAGAAAACCAAAAACTTGTTCAAGAAAAAACATGTAATCACAGTGTATGATTAGATTTGATAGTAATCGATATTTACATAATCCTTATAATTTGAATACCAATTAAAGACTTAACTAAAAATTGTGAGATAAGTGTTACTGGGAAGATGCTAGATGGAGGAGTGGGAGTGGTGGTTTAACAATGTTAATTAAATCTTCCTCTTTCATAATAGATAGGAAGTCAATAAAAAAATAACTAAAATTACTAAATTAAAAATTAGAAACAGGAAAAAATATAAATAAGGAGGCAAATAATAAGAAGCAACAACCAATAAATATGACACCTTGAGGAAAGGACTATGGAGTTGGGAGTGGTCCTGCAGTTTCTCATTTTAAGTCTATCCTATTATTTGACTTTTGAAAATCATGTCTCTCTACTAATTGGATGGAAAAAAAATTAAGTACACTTTTAACCTCCTTCATTGCTTTTCTTATTTGCATTTACATTTTTAATATATATATTAAAAACAGAATGATACCCATGACAAATTTAATGGTAATAAAAACACAAACGATCCTTTACTTACCGTGGAACTTGCAAGCTAAGAAAACAAACAAATGAGAATTTAACTCAGACCATTTTTTATTTTTAGAATCAGAAATATACATGGTACAAAACATAAAGGGTTCAAAAAGATACACAGTGAAAATAACCTCCCTCTCATCCCATCTCCCAACCACCTAGTTCTTCAACTCAAAGAAAATATTACCAGTGTCTTGGGCATCATTCCACAGACTATCCATTCATATGGAAACAAATATGTTTTCCCTCTTTTCACACAAACTGTAACATACTACATATGCCTCTTTGCTTAGCTTTTTCCATTTTATCAATATATTGGAAATCACCATGTATCTGTATCTGAAAAACTTCGTTTCTTTTTGTAATTATGTAACATTTCATTTCATAATTTAATAAATCCCATATGGACAGACATTTAGGTAGTTTACAGTCTTCTGCTATTACTCTTCAACAAATAATATATTTCACATATGTGTATCTAACCAAACCACATCCACTACCATCAAGTTTATTTCAACTCATAGCAACCCTATAATACAGAGTAGAACTGCCCCATAGGGTTTCCAAGGCTGGCTGTAACTCTTTACAGAACCAAAGTGCCTCATCATTCCCTGCAGAACGGCTGGTAGGTTCAAACCACCGACCCTTTGGTTAGCAGCTGAATGCTTTAACCACACCACCACCAGAGCTCCTTGTATAAGTACATAAACCAACAAAAAAAAACAAACTCACTGCCATTGTTGTTGTCGTCAAGTGCCGTCGAGTCGTTTCCGACTCATAGCGACCCCATGCACAGCGGAACGAAACACTGCCTGATCCCGCGGGCCCCACAATCCCTCCTATACTTGAGCCCATCATCGCAGCCACCGTGTCAAATCCATCTCATTGAAGGCCTCCCCCTCTTTAGTTGACCCTCCACCCTACCAAGCATGACATCCTTCTCCAGGGAATGATCCCTTCTTACAACATGACCAAAATAGGTGAGACGAAGTCTGGCCATTTGCTTCCAAGGAGCATTCTGGCTGCACTTCCTCCAGGACAGATCTGTTAGTTCTTTTAGCAGTCCATGCTACTTTCAGCATTCTTCGCCAGCACCACAACTCAAAAGCATCAACTCTTCTTCGGTCTTCCTTATTCATTGTCCAGCTCTCACGTGCATACGAGGCGACTGGAAATATCATGGCTTGTGTCAGGCGCACCTCAGTCCTCAAGGAGATATCCTTACTCCTCAGCACTTGAAACACTTCCTTCGCAGTTGACTTTCCCAATGCTACACGTCGTCTAATGTCCTGACTGCTGCTTCCGTTGGCATCGATTGTAGAACCAAGCAACGTGAATTCTTTGACAACCTCAATCTTCTCTCCATTTATCGTGATGCTGCTCATTGGTCCAGTTGTGAGGATTTTTCTTTTCTTTATATTGAGACGTAATCCATACTGCAGACTGTATTCTTCAACCTTCCTCAGTAGGTGCCTTAAGTCATCCTCACTTTCAGCAAGCAAAGTTGTATCGTCTGCACATCTCAGGTTGTTAATGATTCTTCCTCCAATCCTGATGCCACGTTTTTCTTCATATAGTCCAGCTTCTTAGATTATTTGCTCAGCATATAGATTGAATAAGTGTGGAGAAAGGATACAACCCTAACGCACTCCCTTCTTGATTTTAAACCATGTAGTATCCCCTTATTCTGTTCGAACGACAGCCTCCCGGTCAAGGTACAGATTCCTCATGAGTACAATCAAGTGCTCGGGAATTCCCATCTTCTCAATGTTATCCATAATTTGTCATGATCCACACAATCAAATGCCTTTGCATAGTCAATAAAACACAAGTAAACATCTTTCTGGTATTCTTTGCCTTGAGCCAAGATCCATCTGACAACAGCTATGATTCCCTTGTTCCACGTCCTCTTCTGAATTCGACTTGAACCTCTGGAAGTTCTCTGTCAATATACTGCTGCAAACGTTTCTCAATTATCTTCAGTAAGATCTTACTTGCGTGCCATATTAATGCTATTGTTCTATAATTTCCACATTCTGTGGGATCACCTTTCTTTGGAATGGGCACAAATATGGATCTCTTCCAGTCAGTTGGCCAGGTAGCTGTCTTCCAAATCTCTTAGCATAACTGAGTGAGTGCCTCCAATGGGGCCACTGCCATTGAGTTGAATCCAATTCAACACTCCTTCCTTGGGTTTCTGAGGCAGTATCACCATGGAAGTAGATTGTCCAATCTTCCTTCTGAGGAGTGGCTGGTGGGTTTGAACCACCAGCCTTCTGATTAGCAGTCAAATGCCTTAGGCACTATGCCACCAAAGTTCCTCATACACAGGGAAGTTAAATCCAGAGAAATAGAATTGCTGGGTCAAAAGGTATGCCCATTTATAATAATGATATTTAAAGCATTAGAAGGCATAACAATTTGTGACAATCTGTTACAGCAGACAAAGAAAACTAAAACACACTTATTAAACAACAATATGCAAAATTATATAGAGAAAAATATAACCAAATTGCCCAAATATTTAAACACACATTTTTACAATATAGAGAAAAATAATATTTAAAAAACTAGTAATTTTAACTAAGCACACCTTTAGTAGGAATTCATTAATTTGAACTCTGCTAATTCAGAATATGGACTTATTTGGCTAAAACAGGAAATAATTCTGCTGTCTTTTCCAGAGTGAAATACAAGGGTGTTTACACTGCTTATGTCCCTTGTATCAAAGAAATATTACATTTTTAAAATTTTTAAAATGAGTCCTTTTATATAATGATAGATACTGTCCAGCTGTCTTCTATAGAAGATGAACCAATTTGCACTCCAAAAGCAATACCATTTCTCCATAACACAGCCACAAGTGTTTAGTGGAAACTTTTGATCTTTGCCAACTGATAGGTGAAAAAGTTTTTTAATATGGCTTTAATTTGCATTTCTCGTACTGTAACAGGTTGTCACATATTTTATCCTCTGCCTATTTTCTAGCAAATAAATTTTATTTTCAAAACTGCAAGGAAAGACCACAGAGCTAAGTGTTCAATCAAAATAAATGCTCAGCCCAGGATGATTCTGAAACCTTTCT
The DNA here is from genome assembly GCF_000298275.1 of Orycteropus afer afer. Taxonomy (NCBI): domain Eukaryota; kingdom Metazoa; phylum Chordata; class Mammalia; order Tubulidentata; family Orycteropodidae; genus Orycteropus; species Orycteropus afer. Next base: position 3,173,411 of record NW_006921700.1, on the reverse strand, counting down.
ATTACAGTAATATACACAAAGCCTGCAAGCTTATCAGAAGAGAATGAACAAAGCAGTTACAAGGAAAATGTAGAGGGCATACTAAACACATACTAAGCAGTTCCCCTCTCCCCTGTGCGGTGTAGTAAATTACAAGGGATGACTTTTCTAGCCACAGTCTTTGTAACTGCCACCTTGCCATAAGCAACTGAGTAGCTGATTGTTAAAGTTATCCACCTTGTGTATTTCTGTTGGAGTAGCACTAAGCAATCTTCTGGGAAGTTTACTGTATCTCTCTCAGGTGTACAGAATACTCATGTTGGGATTGGATGGTTTTGGCCACTCTGCCAGGCTCAAAAAGGAGTCCTCCTAGCACTATACCAAATATGAGTGATCAACACAGTGGCACTGAGGAAGGGGAAGATATAGAGAGGTGCGTGGGAGGTACTGACAACAAAGATGAACCCTTTTGCACACACAGTACTACATTGTCAGTGATGGCAAACATTGATATATGGGTGGACAGGCTGAACAATCAGGTGTATCTATGCAGGGGGGAGTGTGCCCATGACTATATACAGGGTTGGCAGACTGTTTCTACAAGTATATTTGTACGTTCTGTAAGAATTTCCAGGTATATTGTAGAGCTGACACAGGACAAGGTTGTAGTCACTTCTTGGTCACAGCCAACTACCCAGAGACAGCAAGTATTAGACTTGTGGGCTCAGGACCATGGTCACAAGGGACATCAACCTCAACTGGCATAACATACTACACAAAAACACTGTTACACATCCTACTTTGGTGAGTAGCGACTGGGATCTTAAAAGCTT
>NW_006921700.1:3170092-3172349 GCF_000298275.1 Orycteropus afer afer | reverse complement strand
AAAAAAAAAAAAAAAAAAGCACCAGGTTTGTGGGTCTGATAGAGCCTGGTGAAAGCCGTGAAACTATGGCCCCTAGCTGCCCTTCAAGTCTGGAATTGAACCCATTCCTGTGGCCTCCAGCCAAACAAAAGACAAGCATATAAGCTGAAATTTACATTAGACAGATACACTCCTTGGAGAGATCAGTCATGGGAAAGTAGAAAGTCTGTGTATGCACAGGGAGAGAGCTCGGGGCGGGGGCAGGAGTGCATGGGAGGGAAAGACACAGGGAAGAGGTAAATATAGGGAAGAAGTGGGAAGAGAACTATTGCACTGTTGGAAATTGCAGTCAATGTCATGAGACAAAGTGTATGTGGACTACTATATGGAAAATGAATTTGCTCTGTAAACTTTCACCCAGATCACAATAAAAATTAGAAAAAAAAAAAGGAGCCCTCCTAGAGGCAGGAGAGTCTCTGACTGCCAGCTGAAAAAGATTCACTGGTGAAAGAGACATGCTGCTGAGAGAGAGATGAGGGAGACACACTGCTGAGAATGACACACACTGCTGAGACAGAGATGAGCTACTGAGGGAGACTAAGAGAGATGACCTGCTGAGAGAGACAACCGGCTGACTGACGCGGCTGGCTGAGAAACACTGCAAGCTGAGAGAGACAGCGCATTCCTGAACCTGAATTGTAGCCTGTGGCTTTCCTAATAAACCCCGTAATTTGTGACTTCTGTGTGGCCACTGCAGGGAATTACTGAACCCAGCAGAAAGGTGGTGGGTGCCACAGGAGAACGGTTGGTGACAGGGTAGTAAGAAGGTTGGAGGGAGGCGGCATGTCTAGCCTCAAAAGAACAGGCTTTGGGCTGCTGAAGGTGATTCTGTCTTCCTCTTGTGTAGTTAGAAGAGGTCAGAAGATGCTACCCCCCATGGCCCATCAGCACCCTCCTTCCTCAACAAACCTGAAAAATAATGCAGAAGTGTTTTAAAAACAGTAAGTAATCACACAACCAAGCTCAAAAACGTACATGGGACCAAAAGCTGTGAGGTTACAAACAGGAAAGCCAGAGAAGGATTGAAAGAGGAAAGGGCATGAGCAAGGGCCTTAAAAGGCACAACTGCCTGGAGGCTGAGAGGCGAGAGCCCAGGGGAGGCTTGGCTGGGCACTCCTGAGCAATCATCCGTGCACAAGTCCTCCCACTCCCCAAAGCAAGAGAGTAAAAGCAATGCCTGAGGCAGCTAGAATGTCCCAGGAAACTAGTTCACCCAAGCCCAGAAGACAAGCCGCTGAGGCACTCTTGCTAGAAAGGTCCGCCACTTCAGGTTCCATTCCTACCTTCACAGAAAGCAAAGAGAAAACTGAGTCCTATACCACCTCTTCCACAATGATCCAATGAAGGATTCTAAATATAACTGGATGAATATGGACAGATTGTACAGGTAGATATGCTGCTGCTGGCAGTTGCCCTCAAGTCGATTTCAACTCATGGTGACCCCGTGTGTGCAGAGTACTACTGTGCTCCATTGGTTTTAGAGGTTGTGACCTTCTGGAATCTGACAGCAAGACTTGCCTTCTGAAATACCTCTGGGTGGGTCTGACCAACCAACTTTTCAGCTAGTCATGGAGCATTTGACCATCAAGGGACTCCATAGACCGCCCATCGCCGCTGAGTGGGTTCTGACTTAAAGGGACCCTATAGGACAGAATAGAACTGACCATAGAGTTTCCAAGACTGTAACCTTTACCGAAGCAGACTGCCAAATCTTTCTCCTTCAGAGAGGCTGGTGGGTTCAAATCACCAACCTTCTGGTTACCATCTGAGCACTTTCACCACTGTACCACCAGGGTATCTTCCACAGATAGATTAAGATATCTATATATGTGTATATGTATATCCATATGCGTATACATCTGTATCTATCCCCAGCACCTGATTTATCTGGGACTTCTAAAACCCTCATTATCAATGAAAACCAGAATAAAATGGAAGTTGAAAAACCATTCAATCACCTCCAACAGTCCAACCGCCTACTCCCTCTCACTGTGCATCTGAAGACTACTTCTTCAGCTTTCAGAGATTCTTCCTCTAAATCCATCCGTAACTGATCTGATCTTCTGGTTTCCACTGTTGTTCTCATCATCGTTGTTGTTGAACAATGGGAGAGCGAGCGGGAGAAAGGGGATTAAAAGCCAGGAACCCAGACAGAGGAGCAGTCAGCCACAGGGATCCAGGTGAGGAGAGGGAACTCAGGCATGCCCAAAGCAGCAGG
>NW_006921700.1:3157628-3166727 GCF_000298275.1 Orycteropus afer afer | reverse complement strand
GGAAGAAACGACAAGATAAAAGAGCTGAACAGAAGATTTCAAAGAGCAGCTCGAGCAGACAAAACCAATTACTATAATGAAATGTGCAAAGTGTTTTCATCATATTACTTTCAATTCTCTCCTTGTAACCATAACCTTTGACCAGAATGTCAGTCCTATATCCCTCAAATAATTATTTTAACTCAAAGATAATTATACAATCAGTAATTTTCTTGATACCAATGCTCCTTGTTTAAGTCTATGCTAGAAAAGACAAGCATTCTACTGCTGATGCTTTCAGTAATAAACCTTTCAAAGGACAAAAGGTATATGAAATATAGTCAAGAATATAATCTTAACATGTGCAAAACTGACTGTATCCTCCCACCCCATAACCACTTCCACCTCCCAACTTCCTACTACCCTCCAAAAGTTCCCCATTACAGAAACACTGCCTTGAAATGTTATTTATCAGTAGAATCTCATCTCTTCAAATAGATTATTCATGGGAGGCATGAATTATACTTTACAGTTCTTCTTTATCCCTAATTAACATCAAGTACTACTAAAGAGAAATTAGCCAAAAATTACTAGTTGAAATGCCCAAAATTCCGAAGGTAATATATGAAAGTATCTTCAGTCTAAATTAGGAATTAAATATACTAATTAAAGTAGAAAGTTAACAAAAAGGAAGACCCTCTCCAAGATGGACAGACACAGCTGTCTGTCCATGGCTACAACCACGTTTGTATGTTTATAAAACACATACAATGGACTCAGCATGGCCAGAGCTGTGAGCCGGCACAGGACCAGGCAGTGTTTGATTCTGTTGTAAATACAGTTACCATGAGCCAGAACAAACTCGAAAGCACCTAACAACAACAACAACGACAAAGTAGTAAGTTATCCATTTTACCCATCAGATTTTTTGTTTTGGGTGCCCCTGAGTTGATTTTTGATTCACAGAGAGCCATGTGAGAGAGTCAGTAAAAGTTAAAAGAAACCTTGATAACAGCATGAGGCTATAAGGAAGTAGGGATTCCCACCATTAGTGAGGAGATAGTTGGCAATGTCTACCAAACTTTTATATACCATACCCTCTGTGTCAACAATTTTCTGTTTAGGATTTTATCCTACAGGTAAACTCATATCATACAGGTTAACAAGATCTATGCATATAGATGTTAATTATTAATTACATCACTGTTTGCAATAGCAAATACAAAAATCACTTAACAACAATCATCTAGGGATTATAAAAAACATACAATGGAATACTCCAACTCAACCCTACAGACAGGGTAAGACAGAAGCAGACAACCACATCTTTCTCCTGCTGGGCGGCTGCAAAAACGGCAAGGAGGCCACATGTTCTGACCTCCTGTAACCCCACAAGAGGAAGACAGGATTACCAGCAGTAACCCAAGCCCTATTACTGCAAGGCCAGACATGCTGCCTCCCTCCAGCCCTATCACCAACCGTTCCTCCCAAAGCACCCACCATCTCTCTCCTGGGTTCGATAATTCGCTGCAGTGGCCACACAGAGCTCACAGATTATGGATTTATTAGGGAAGCACCACAGGCTACAATTCAGGTTCAGGAAAAATGCTCAGTCTCTCTCCCGGTCCACCGTCCCTCAGCCAACAGTCTCTTTCCCAGCAGTGCTGGTCCCTCAGTGTCTCACGCGTCTCTTTCCCAGCAACACGTGTCTCAGAAGCCCGTGTCTCTTTCAGCAGCAGGTCTTCCTCAACCAGCAGTCAGAGAGTTCTGCCTCTAGGAGGCCTCCTTTTGAGCCCGGCAGGGTGGTCAAACTAGCCAACCATAGCATCAGAACTCTAAGCACCTGAGAGAGAGTGGGCACCTCCCAGAACATTGTTTTGTGCCACTCCCACCAGAAATACTTCAGGTGGACAACTTCAGCAATCAGGAGCTCCTCAGTTGCTCATAGAAAATCCCACCTTGGAGTTTACAAAGACTTATGGGTAGAAAAGCCACACTAAGTAATTTACTACACCGCAGCGGCTGGGGCTTCAAACCACCCATCTTTTCCTAGGAGCCAAGTGTTTCACCACTGCACCCCCAGGGCTGCTTATATATTAATAACAGTTCCAAAAAGAACGCACAAACAAGATAGCTGGGTGTTAAACTGTCAAGTCAGGAACCATGAAGCATCTGAGATTTTACCTTACTTGCAAAAAGACATGAAGCGTCTGGGTCAGGGACAAAAAAAGCATTTTATTACAGCATAGCAGTAGCCAGAGTACCATCTTAACATCAGTTCCCTACACCCTCGCTTCCACAGCATATGATAAAAATATGTTTATGGAAAAGACAGGCATATGAGTTGAACATTTACCTCAGGTAGATAAACTCCTTGGAGAGAACAATCATGGGAGAAAGAAGGGCTGCTTATGCACAGGGAGACAGCTAAGGGAGCAGGAGTGCATGGAAGGATGGACACTGGGAAGAAGTAACTATGGGGAGGAAGTAGGAGGGGAGCTGTTGCATTGTGGGAAACTGTGGTCAATGCCATGAGACAAAGTATATGTGAACTGCTGTATGGAAAGTGAATTTTCTCTGTAAATCTTCACCCAAATCACAATTATATATATATATATATATATATATATATATATATATATATATATATATATATATATGGAAAACTAAGCAAATCGAATGAAAACTTAAAAAACTGCTCAGCTCAGCAGTGAGCCATATTTATGTAGTCATAATAATACAAACAACGAACATTAAATTAATGAAGAATTCTTATACACCTGTACTAGAAGAGCTGAAAGACCCATTATCTACCATAACAAGAAGTCAACAGATATTATCAAAACTTGATCAACAGTACAGGTATACTGTTTATAAATACAGAGAAGAAAAAGCTTAAAAGAGTTTAAAAGCAGTCACCTCTGGAGACCAGACTAAAAAGTGAGATGGGTAAGTCAGAGAATTATTGTTTATAATGTTCCTTGTGATATTATTTTATCTTTTCTTAAAAAAAAAAAACCTACTGCCATTGAGGTGATTTCCTACTCATGGCAACCCCCACTGGGTTTCCAAGGCTGTAAATCTTTACAGAAGTAGATTGCCTCATCTTCCTCCCACACAGCAGCTGCTGGGTTTGAACCACGAACCTTCTGGTTAAGCAGCCAAATGCCTTATCCACTATGCTACCAGAACATAGGCAAGTATCACCCAAATCACAATAAAAGTTGTCTTGGTCGCCTAGCACCACCCTGTCAGGAATATACCACAAATGGGATGCTTGAACAAACAGGAGTTTATTCTCTTACAGTTTCGGAGGCTAGAAGTCTGAGTTTAAAGTGCCAGACTCGAGGGGCTGGACGTAAGCCCCTCAATCTTGGACTTCAGCTCTGCCTCTTGCTCCTGGCCCATTGGAGCTAGGGGTGTCTCTTCACTCAGGCAGCTGCTGGCTGCCGAGGCTGACAAACCCAAGGGCAACAGGTGAAAAAGCACAGTCCTGATACTACCAAACCACATAGCAGGCCATTGATTCAAGTCCATTAAAAGTCTCAAGATAGGCAAACACGGCAGGCTGCTGAACAATGACTCGGCTACATGCAGGGCTCAAGCGTGCCATAAGCTGGAGACCTTCCTCAAAGTTGCTTCTTATATACCAGAAGCTGCCTACATTCCTACAGCAGCCACTCAGCTACTCCAGTAGATTCTTCTACTATGGAGTTAATCACCAATCTCACCGTGGGGAATAACTATATCCAGCTGACCAGCCACTCAACCAGGCCTAGCCAAGCTGACACACAGACTTAACTACTACAACGTTATAAAAATAAATAAATAAAGTTAAATGATAATTTTTTTTAAATAGTAAAAATAAATAAATTTGGAAAGAATATGTTATACTATTTTCATAATCAATGATTTGTATAAACAACTTAATGTACATACAAATACCAAAGAAGAGTATAGGGTCAACAACAACAACAAAAAAAAAAGAGTATAGGGTGAAAAACCACACCAGGTACATTACATCATGTTCACGTAAGCACAAGAAGTCTGCCAAATTTATTAAACAAACATTTCCTAAGTGCCCACTATATGACCAGCATTATACTAGGTTCCAAGGGTAAAACTGAGAACAATGGAATTTATAGTCTGGTAAGAGACACAAATAAGTCACCAAGAAATTACAATATGGTAACTATTCTAGACTCAGAGAAAATTTCCCAGAGATCATGCTATAAACACTAGGACCAGAATGGTAGAAGGATTGGCCTGGTTGGTTTTGGGGTTCAGAAACTTTCAGAGCAAAGAAAACAGCATGTATAAAGGCCTAAAGTTAAGAAAAAACAGACAGCATCCACCAAGGAACTGAAAGAAGGTCAACACTGCTGGAGCAAGGAGGGAATCAAAGAGGAAGCAAAAGAGGCCAGAAAGCACGCTGGTGCTTGATGTGCCACGGGGAAAGCTATGAAGGGGCACGTCTTCTCAATTTACACACTTTAACTGTAGAATCACCAAGACTTCTAGAGCTGCAAACTTTATCTCTATATACTGATGGTCCTAAAATATATATCCAGTTCAAGAACTGTCTTATGATGCCAGACCCATTTATCTAGCTGCCTGCGATACATTACCACCTGGGAGCCCAAATGGCACCTCAGAATGTTCAGGGTGCAAACATTAACTTAATATATAATATATAGCCTTTTTCTCCTCCCCATTTCCATTTCCCATCATTTTTATACCACTTATTCAAATATCCAAGTCCAGGAACCCAAGGGAGTAGGAGAAACATGCAACATTTACCACAGTGCATAGACTACTAGATACTCGAGAGAATTTTCACTGAATTCTCTAAACAGCATATTAAGTAATTAGCAGCCCCATTTTACAGATGACAAAACTGAAACTTGGAAAGGTTGAGTAATATGCCTAGGGGTCATACAGCGTGTGATAGATGAGGATTCAAGTCTAGATTTTTAGGCACTGTATACATCCACTCCTCGCTTGTTGTTGTTGTTGTTGTTGTTGTTATGTGCCATCGAGTCGGCCCCAACTCATAGCGACCCCTCCTTGGGTTTGAACCACGAACCTTCTGGTTAGCAGAAGTAGGATTGCCCAACCTTCCTTCTGAGGAGTGGCTGGTGGGTTTGAACGGCCAGCCTTCTGGTTAGCAGTCAAGTGCCTTAGGCACTATGCTACCAGAGCTCCCACTCCTCGCTTAGTGACATGGTTAGGTTCCAAAGACAAGGTAATCATTTGAAAACTGACATTATGCAAAAAGGCCACATAAGATCAAAATATGGAGGCTGCCTACATCACTGCCAAACCACTGAGAATCATGCCCAGCCAAGCTGACACATAACCTTAACCATCACAGACAGCGTTACTCTTGCCTCACACCTCAGTGTTTGTTATTGCCAGTCGTACATTATTAATGCACAAAATAGTAGGATATATTTTTTACTATTGTTATAAACATGAAATGTCATATAACAAGATAGTAAGTGAGGGGTTGGAGTAGTTTAGTCTGGAGTTCATAAAAACCAAAACCAAACTCACTGCCATCCAGTCGGCTCCAACTCATAGCAACCCCTCCTTGGGTTTCCAAGGTGGCATCTCTACAGAAGCAGATTGTCCAGTCTGCCTTCCAAAGAGTGCCTGGCGGGTTTGAACACCACCAGCCTTCTGGTTAGTAGTCAAATGCCTTAGGTACTACACCACCAGAGCTCCCAGAGAAACTGATTACGATGTATGACAGAAAAATGGTAATTGCCTGTCCCAGTCTCCAGTCTTCTTTCCTTTTAGGAACACAACTCTATTTTCTGGCTGGGTGCATTCCCATTCAGCTAAAAGATACATTTCCCAATCTCTCTTGCAGCCATTACAGCCATCTGACTAAGTTTGGGTTAATGCTGAATGATCATGCGGCTCTTCTAGTAAGTCTCCTTAAAAAAAAGTGAACAGTCACTTCTTTGTCTCTCCTTCCATCCAGCTTGGAACATGAATGTTTTAGAGAGCAATCAAATAGCGTCCTGGACCAGAAGTCGTGGGCCATACCTTGGGACGACAGAGTAGGAAGCTGTGAAGAAGCTGGGTCCCAGATGACTGTGGAGCTCCCAGGCCAGCCCTCAAGTGTCTACCTGTGGACTTCTTTGACTTGAGAAACAAACTAACAACTTGTTTAAGCTATTATTTTCCAAGTCTCTGTTACTCATAATCATAGCCAACCCTAAGCCTAACAACACAGAAGGCTTTGAAAGCACTGGAAGAGAAAAGTAGAGGGTTTCAAGAGATACTAAGGAGCAGGAATTGTGAAGATTCGTAACTGATGTAATCTTCAATCTAAAAAAGAAACATCAATCATACAACATGGAAAAGATTAAACTAAGTAAGTCTTCCAATGTCCAACTGGAGAGCCATTGCCACTTATCACATCCACATTTTTGAAAGAATGTGATAAAAATCAGAAAACATCAAAAGTACTACCCAAATTTCCTTAAAGGAACACAAAAAAACAAAACTTTTCATAAATAAGGCCTATCTATAAAGTTGTTCCCAATCCAACCAGCTTATTTTGTCTAGAAATTAGCAATGTCAGGGTAACTTACAAACCGTTTACAAGCAGAGCTTTAAGCTACAGTATTAAGCTCTGCTAAGAAGCAGGACCAGGCAGTGTTTCGTGCTGTTGTACACAGGGTCTCTATGAGTCGGCGCCAACTCGATGGCACCTAACGAGAAGCAGCTGACTAAGGAAAAGAAACCTGAAGGCGGAGCAGGGGTTTAATAATTCCTACGACACCTGCTGATAAGGGGTGTACTAAAACACACCGCCATCAGAGGGCCAGGACCTTCACACCAGGAGACAGCCAAGACTTCAACAGCTAAACTGGAAAGGAGAACCTGGTCACAAAGCAGAACAGTAAACCCGAGGGCACCCTGAATCCTTTCCACCTCTGATACGCAGCCTTTTCCCCGGCCTGCCAAAGGAAGGGCAGCAATGGCCATTTCACCACTCTGCTTTCCAGGCTGGGTCACAGGAGGAGAACTTGAGAAGGGACTTCAAGTCCAAGTCCCACCCACAGTAGCATATTCTGTCTGAAAGTTTTCTCTTACTTTAATCAAGAGCTTTCTCTTCACACTGAACTGAGGTCGTCTCTATCTCCCACCGGGACCAAGAGTCCCTGCCATCTCCCCCAGGGCATGAGAACCGTCATTGCCCCAGATGCTTTGCATCTTCAGGTATTAGTTTAGCATTATACATACGCCCTAATGACAATTACACAATAAACCAAAAAACCAAACTCAATGCCATTAAGTCGAACCCAACTCATAGCAACCCCTCCTTGGGTTTCCGAGCACAATCACTACGGAAGTAGATTGCCCAACCTTCTTTCTGAGGAGTAGCTGGTGGGTTTGAACTGCCACCCTTCTGGTTAGCAAATACCTTAGGCACTACGCTACCACAATACTTTAAAAAAAAAAAAAAAAAGAACATGAAAAAAGACCAACACAATTTACAGAAAAACTTTACATGTTGTCATACTGCTCTCCTACATAATCACTTTTAAAGGTCTCATTTTCCTAAAGCCTACAGTACAAGTGTCACTGCTAAAAATGTCACTAAGAGAGTCCTCTCTAGCTCTAACCATTCCCATTACCTACAATCCTGAGAAAGGCAACACTTTCATTGCCTTTGTTGCAGCCGAGAAAGTCACCTATTAAGTCTCAGCAAAATATCCCCAAACACACTGTTGGCAGAGAGAATAGCCCCCTAAAGATGACCACATCGTAATCCCTGCAACCCATAAATGTGTACCTGACAGGGCAAAGAGGACACTGAAGGCATGATTAAGTTAAGGGCTTTGAGATGGGAAGATTATCCTGAATTATTCAGGTGGGCCTGATCTAATCACAAGGGTCCTTAAAAGCAGAGAATCTTTCCCAGCTGTGATCAGAGAGATGCAATATCGCTAGCTTTGAATGTGCAGGAAGTGGCCCACAAGCCAAGGACTGTGGACAGCCTCTAAACCAAAAACCAAACCCACTGCCACTGAGTCCACTCCGACTCTGAGTGACCACTACTAGGTTTCCAAAGCTGTAAATCATTACAGCAGTAGATTGCCTCATCTTCCTCCCATGAAGCAGCTGGGAGGAAGCTGCTAACGTCTGGGTAGCAGCCAAATGCCTTCCCCAGTACACCACCAGAGCTCCTGTGGACAGGCTCTAGAACCTAGAAAAAGCAAAGAAATAGCTTCTACCGTACCACCTCCAGAGAGCAACTTGCTGACAATCTGATTTTAGCCCAGTAAAATGCCTGTTGGATTTCTAACCTACAGAACTGTAATATAATAAATTAGTGTTGTTTAAAGCCAACAAATTTGTGGTAATCTGTTACAGCAGTCATAGAAAACTAAAACACACTTATTAAACAACAATATGCAAAATTATCTAGAGAAAAATATAACCAAATTGCCCAAATATTTAAAGCATTAGAAGACATAACAATTATTTGTGCGTGGTATTTTTCACTTCTGTATTTCTCCTGCCCTCACAAAACTCTATTCATTAAAAAGCCAAAGTGACAATCCTTCAACTCTTTTGTAGAAGGTGAGCGAAGAAAATGGAAGTCAGGAGAGCCGAACTCCTGGAAATAATTCTGTTGTTATTTTCCAGAGTGAAATACAAGGGTGTTTACACAGCTTATGTCCCTTGTATCAAAGTAATACTACATTTTTAAAATGATTCCTTTTATATAATGATAACAAAGGAACTCTGGTGGTCCAGTGCCTAAGACACATGACTGCTAATCAAAAGGTTGGCAGCTCAAACCTACCAGGCACTCCATGAAAGGAAGACAAGATAATCTACTTTCATAAAGATATACTCTCCAAGAAATCCAATGGGGGCTGCTAGGAGTCAGAATCGACTTGATGGCAGTGGATATATAATGATGACATTAAGGGTTTACTTGAGGTCCCCTCGGCAAAAAAAAAAAAAGGTAAATACCTGACCACTAGACAAAGGTTGGCAGCCCACTCAGAGGGGGATCTGTGTAGGAGATCTTGGATAGAGTGGGAAAACAATGTGCAACAAAACTCAAAATCATTTAAAAAAAAAAAAGGG
>NW_006921700.1:3149244-3156293 GCF_000298275.1 Orycteropus afer afer | reverse complement strand
AGCTCCTCAGTTGCTCATTCCACCACTGAGTTTACAATGACTTATGGGTAGAAAAGCCATACTAAGTAATTTACTACACTGCAGCAACTAACAACAGCAAAATTAGGTTTTTTTATATGTGATGCTGGTATTATAAGCATATTTAAGAGGGACTAACTCTACAGCAATCTCCTAAAATAGCTACAAAATAACATGCTGTGGTTTAAGGATCACTTTTATATGGCCTTCCTAGCCATGCTCTTGTAACTCACTAAATAGTTGGTGAGACTATGCAAATAAGGTGCTCGAGGGAGTTGGACAGTTTGCTAATAATGCAAATAAGGTCCATGGCATCCTTGTGGGGGTGGTTGTTTTTGTTGTTTGCCATCGAGTCGGACCCGACTCATAGCGACCCCTCCTTGGGTTTCCGAGGCACTATCACTACGGAAGTAGGATTGCCCAACCTTCCTTCCGAGGAGTGGTTGATGGGTTTGAACCGCCAGCCATCTGGTGAGCAGTCAAGTGCCTTAGCCACTATGCTACCAGAGCTCCCTCTTGTGGGGATAGGACCCTGAAAATTAGTGTACAGAACCCTAACGAGTGATTTAGTTTTGCGATCTACTGGGCTTAACAGAGACCCAATCTCGGAGCACAGTGGGGATCCTCACTACTGCCAAGAACAGACAGCTATGGACCCAGGGTCCTTGTGCTGAGAACCTCCCAGACCCAGGACAGAGAGAGAGCTGCAACATGGAAGACAGTGAGTAAGGGGGCGGGTACAGCAGTAGCTAGAGTGACAGTAGCATGAGACAGCAGGAACCAGGAGACCAGCGTGAGAAGGCTGTGGTGAGGCTTGCCAACCGCGAGCTAGAGTTGTAACACTTGCAGAAGGCCCTGAGCAGGCCTACCAGCAGAGGGCAAAAAGCAGCTGTCCTGATCAAGAACTGCGTCCTGTGTCCTAAGCTATTCCTGTGACTTCCCTACTAGACCACATAACTGTGAGTATTGTCTGAGTTCTGTGTGGCCAATGCAACAAATTATCGAACCCAGCAGAGAAGGTGACAATGTCATGGGAGGGCCGGCTGGTGTCAGAAATGAGAAAAAGACTGGAGAGTGGAGGTATGTCTGACCTCCACCTCAATGCTGCTGCTAGTTAGTCTCTCTCCCCTTCAGGAAGTTAGAGGAGATCAGACCCCTCCACCACACCACTGTAGTACCTAAGGCATCTGACTGCTAACCAGAAAGCTGGGGGTTCAAAGCCACCAGCCACTCCTTGGCAGGAAGATTGGGCAATCTACTTCTGTAGTGATACCACCTTGGAAACCCAAGGAGAGGTCCCTATGAGTCGGATCCAACTTCACAGCACTGAGTTTGGTGGGTTTTTTTGAATGATTTGCTTTAAAATAACTGGGGGGTAGAGCTAGTAATTGATGAAATTCAACTGGCCTTGAGTTAATCATTGGTGGAGTTAGGTAATGGGTACACAGGAGTACATTATTCCATTTTTTCATACGCTGTGGTAGCATAGTGCCTAAGGCACTTGACTGCTAACCAGAAGGCTGGCGGTTCAAACCCACCAGCCAATCCTCGGACGGAAGATGGGGCAATCTACTTCCGTAGTGATACTGCCTCGGAAACCCAAGGAGGGGTCACTATGAGTCAGGTCCGACTCCACGGCACCTAACAACAACATATTTAAAAAGGTAACAAAAATGTCCTTGATCCATCTCTCTTAACAACATAAACTTAACATATTTAATATTTTAATCTCCTTTCTGTAACACTGTTTCAATTAGTTCACTTGCAATTAATTGTTTCATCAATTACTCTTTACTACAGGCCAAGTCATCTTGACCTATTTACTAGCAAGCTGTTAACATCTAAGTCTGCAGAATGGGTGTACTGACAACTTGCTCAGTCTGAGTGGCTGAGAGGATTACTAAAGATAAAAACCACAAAGCAGGATAATCATTTTAGAAATGTACAGAGTCATAATTTTCATTCTCAGCAGCAACCATTCTCCCCTATAGGCTCTCTTCTCTTCCATCTCCAGTTCCTCTCTTGAGTTTTCAACTCATCAACCCAAACTGCCTGCCTGGGCTCCTCTAGTAAAGTAACACTCCGGGCCACCCCCTCCGTCCCCCACGTCTTCAGCATCTCTCCTCTCCATGCACACCTCCCTCCAACCTTTCCCCTCGCCCCTTCATGGATCCCCATCCCCTCACAGTCTGTGAAAATGGGCCCATCATTTCATCACCACCTCAGCACTTACCTCCGATCAGCTTTCCCACCCACTCCCCTCAAAACCCACAACTGCCAGAGTTACATGCCCACTCGTTTGCCCTGTAGTTACACTTGCAAATCTAAATCCACAGCAAGTTGATCACTGGTGCCAGGAGCTGCGGGGAAAACGGGAGTGACTGTTTTGGGGTACAGGGTTTCTTTTTGGCGTGATGAAAAACGTTCTGGAATTACCGTAGACAGTAGTGATGGGTGCACAACCTTGTGACTATACTAAAAACCAGTGAACTGTACTTTTATAGGTGGATTTTATGGTAGGTGGAGTATATCTCAATAACAATATTAAAAAAAAAAAAAAAAAAAAAACTACTGCTCACCCTGCTCACCACACGCCCATCTGTAAAATCAACAAAGCCCCAACTCCGGAAGCATCTACTTGCTCTTCGGTATCCCCCCAACTCCCAACACCAGCCCCGGACAGAAGTCCCTCCTACTCTCTGGATTAACACAAACCGTCACCCAAAGCTACAGCTACCCTACAAAGGGGAGGGCGGAAGCAGCTCTCCCGGGTCGGGAGGCAGGCCCGCTCTCGCAGATTGGCAGAGCTGCTCCAGAGTGGCCCCGTGGACAGGGAAGAGACGCTTCTCCCCTCACCTCCCGACGCTACGCGCTCTCACAAGGGGTGGGGGGACCCGACGTGCTTCCCGGGCCTCGCAGCGGAGGGCGGCGCCACAGCCCACCTGTCTCAGCCGGCGGGGTAACCCGCTTCCACGTCCACAACCGACGAGCGGATGGCAGAGGGGAATCGGGATAAGCCGCAGCAGCCCAGAGTGGCGCACGCCGGCTCAGGCCTGCATGTTACCACGTCTCGGCAACTCCGGATCCACCTCCGGCTCTTGCTGGGCTCTGACTCGGCTCGGGCCCGGGCGGCGTCCAGCTCCAAAGGCCGGAGGCGGGGAGAGAAGAGGGAAGCCGCGGAGAACGCTGCTAGGGACTAAACGGATGGGTGCATTTGAGCCGATTGTCACGTGGCGCGCAACGCGCGCATCCTCCTGGGAAATGTAGTCCTTTAGACGTTACTGACTTCGCCACACTCCTAATGCCTCCTGACAATGGCAAAGCATCGCTGCAAAAGCTCTCTCCTTATCCCGTGTTAGAAACCTCGCTTAATCTGCACTTAAGCAAGTGTTTTGGCGTTATTACGGCTCCTGTTAATTAAAACTGAATAAGAATTCTAAGTCAAGCAGTTCCTTGTAGGTCTTTGAAGAAATGGAACATAAGAAAAGTAGTTTTTGATGGAGACAGCTGGCAGGTCTAGACTTGTCTGCAGTATTGAAAGAAACCACTAGCCCCACGGGAAAGAGTATCAATATAGCGTAATGCCGAACTTTTGAAATTTAAAGTCAAGTGAGCTGAGGTTACCAGATTAATCTCCTTGAGCAATTACTTAACCTCTCCCAACCAATTTCCTCAACTAAAATGTATATGATGGTAACGATGATGATGATACTGCCCTTACAGAATTATTGACAAAATCAGTAAGGATAATCAACAATTCACGTAAACGGTTGTTTACTATGTGCTATATGCATTGGTATGTTTAGTTCTCAATGATTTCTGCAATGAATATGGATTATATATATATAATTTTCTTTTTAAAATATACAAAAACAAAGTAAGGCACCAAACCATTCAAACTACTTAGAATTCTGCCTAGTAAATACTCTTGCTGTTGTTAGATTTCATCCAGTCAATTCTCACATACCTACCTCAACATGACCTCGCTAGCAGCAGTTAAGAGAATCTCTTTGGAACTGGATTTACAGAACAACAAGCAATTCGTTCTGTTGTTGTTGTTATGTGCCGTGGTGTTGGACCGACTCATAGCGCCCCCTCCTTGGGTTTCCGAGGCGGTATCACTATGGAAGTAGATTGCCCAACCTTCCTTCTGAGGAGTGGCTGGTGGGTTTGAACCGCCAGCCTTCTGATTAGCAGTCAAGTGGCTTAGGAACTATGGTACCAGAGCTCCGAAAGAAAACTAAAGGGTTAATATTAACCACCTAGGACTAACCCACTACAATCAAGTTGATTCCAATTCATAATGACCCTATTAAAAAAAAAAAAAAAAACCTCTCTGCTGTCAAGTTGATTTAACTCATAGTCACCCCTCCTTGGGTTTCGGAGGTGGGATCTCTATGGAAATAGATTGCCCAGTCTTCCTTCCCAGGAGTGGCTGGTGGGTTTGAACTACCAACCTTCTGGTTAACAGTCAAATGCCTTAGGCACTATGCCACCAGAGCTCCCAGTGACCCTATAGGATACAGAAGAACTGCTCCATAGTTTCTGAGGCTGTAAATATTTAAGGAAGCAGATTGCCTCATCTTTTTCCCACAGTGGATGGTGGGTTCAAACCACTGACTTTTTGGTTAGCAGCTGAATGCTTTAACCGCTGCACCACCAGAACTTCCTCACCTGGGACTCAAACCAAACCAAACTCACTGTCATCAAGTCACTTCTGATTCACAGCGACCCGTTAGGTTTCCGATGCAGTAAATCTTTTTGGAAGTATATTGCCCCATCTTCCTTCCAAGGAAGGAAACCAAGTGGGTTTGAACCGTCAGCCTTCTGATTAGTAGTCAAATGCCTTACACACTGCACTGCCAGAGCTCCTTTCACCTGAGAGTAGCAGGCCCAAAATCTTCATCACAGAATTTACATCTGTAAATTCTGTTAAACTGAAGTTTTGTTTTGTATGTAGAAATCAGACTGACCTGACTTAAATCAGCAATTAATCCAAAATTGCTAAATGGTATCATGTCACTTCAGGAATAGATGATACCCAGGCTATTAAAACCAGTTGCCCTCAAGTCATTCCAACTCCCAATGAACCCACGTGTTTCAGAGTAGAGCTGCACCCCACAGGGTTTTCAAGGCTATGGCCTTTCAGAAGTAAACGGCCAGACTTCCCCAACTCCTTCTGACCAGGTTCCTCTGGGTAGGTTCAAACTGCCAACCTTTTGGCCAGCAGCTGAATGTGTTAACCGTCTGCATCATCCAAGGAATCCTTTTTTTTTTTTTTTTTTTTCTTCAGTAGTGAATATTTTATTGCATGTCAAATAAATGTCAGTGTTCTGTGCACAGGGGTGTCACAGATCAACCACACCATTGCCTTCAAAGAGCTTACATCCTGGTGGGGGAAGACAACAATTAAATAAGCAAACACAGCAGAATTAAGGAACTGGGACCATTCTTAAAACTTTCTTCCCTTACTTCCTTCAAGACTCTTGTCAGATGTGACTTTACTAGAGAGCCTTTTGTCACTCACCCTACATCTTGTAACCCTGATCCCCCTCCCCACCTCAGCACCCTTTCCCCCTCCTTCACACTCCTCCATGCATTTAATCACCTCCTGACACATTATATAAAGGACCTCTGGTAGTATAGTGGTTAAGGCATTTGGAAAAGGTCAGTGGTTCAAACCCACCAGCCACTCCATAGGAGGAAGATGAGACAATCTTTACTTCCATAAAGATTTACAGCCTTGGGAACCCAATGGGGTTGCTGAGTTGGAATTGACTCAATGACAGTGGGTTTTGGTTTTGACATATTATATATTTATCTTTTTATTTGTCTCCTTCCTACTGGAACATAAGTCCAATAAGACAAGGACTTTGTTTTCTTCATTGTCATAGCTCCAGGCACACAGCAGATGCTCAATACAGATTTTAAGAATGAAATAATTAACCATTTCACCAAATAATCAAACTTTTTCTTGCCCTATTGCCCAGATAGGCAAAAACTGTGCACTTGACTAAAAACCATCACTAAAGTACCTAAATGTTCAATGATGAAGGGTAGGTGAGATACATTATGGTGCTGGGTGACAAAACATTCTACAGCCCAGTAGACTAAATGAAATTAAGCTTAACAAATAATATGGACATAATTCCAAATTATTTAAAAATTTGAAGAGTAGAATTGGGGCTAGAATAGAATTTTTAAATTTTTACACATCTATACAGCTTGAATATATGTGTGTATGTGTGTGTGTGTCTGTAATTTGACCTAATTCTCACAACCCAGTGAGTAAAGTATTGTAGACTCCATGTTACATGTGAGAAAACATGATACAGAACAGTTTTGCATTTTTTTTAAGTCTCTGAAGGTTATACAGCTAGGTCTCAGACTCCAAGTCTACTTGTTGCTGTTGTTGTTGTTATGTGCCGTCGAGTCGGCCCCAACTCATAGCGACCCCTCCTGGGGTTTCCGAGGCAGTATCACTACAGAAGTAGGATTGCCCAACCTTCCTTCCAAGGAGTGGCTAGTGGGTTTCAACCTCCAGCCTTCTGGTTAGCAGTCAAGTGCTTTTAGCCACTATGCTACCAGAGCTCCTCCAAGTCTACTTACCAGATTAAATTTTCTAATATAAATGGCATAACAACAGAGTTCAGGAAGAAAGGATTTTTATGGTGATTTAATTGTGGAGTTGAATTTTTTATGGTAGAAGAGAGGTAGCAGTGAAAGACTACAGTTTAAAATGGAATTTTAAGACTCTGGGACAAACAATTTCTTCCTGGTGTCTCTTGAATTCAGGAAATCCTAGTTCGAAAGGCAAGTATTGTGCCTTGAGCTCAGCTCCACAGACTGGTAAAAATATAGAGAACTATACATCAAAACTTCATTTCTCTTTATGGCTAAATAATATTCCATTGCTTGTATATACCACATTCTGTTTACCCATTGTGATAGTTGAAGATGTGTCAACTTGGCTGGACTCCAGTTGTGAGTGGTGGTTCCCATGATGGGATCAGATGACTGAGTTCTGAGCG
>NW_006921700.1:3135395-3142699 GCF_000298275.1 Orycteropus afer afer | reverse complement strand
AAAATTTTTTTAATAAAAAAGATGGGGTCTCCACCTGCCCCACCTCCGCTTTAAGCCATCATGTGTACAGCCCATCAAACTGGCCAGAGTCACCAAGGACTGGCTTGCTGGAACAATGCATGCAGGTAGCCATGGAGTTAATGAACAACACAAACAACTCCATCATCTGCAAAGTGAAATGTCTCGTCTGTGAGGACGATGTCCCCATCCTGTTGGAATCGGAATGAGAGACTCTGGGGCTGCGCTGAGGCAGCTGCTGGGTTCTGGAGTGTCTGGTGGACCACCTGGTCCATGGGATAATGTGACTCTTAAGGTGTTTATATTGTATGTAAAAAAAAAAAAAAAAAATGTGAAACTAACATTCACCGATACTGCATATTGTAAGTTTGTCTAAAAAAGAGAATGTAAAATACACACACATATTTGTGTTTGCTTGTCCCTGCAGAGAACAACTCCGGAAGGATAGAAAATAAAGAAGAAACTGGTAAACTTGACTGTCTCCTAAGAAGGGAACTGCGGACCACGGTAGGAGGATGAAATCTTTCCCTTTGTGCACTTTCGTGCCTTCTGAATTTTGTACCAGTGAATACATTGCCTACTCTAACAATAAGCATGATTTATCTCTTTAAAAAAAAAAGCCACAGACTGAAAAGTAAAGAAAATGGATAGGACATGGTCTAATTTGAGAAGCTCCCAAAGGGTATTAGGTGACTGTAAACTCAGCAAGTAGGGCAGACAGCTAAAAAGAACTTGCTTGTATTTTGGAAAATTCAGTTCAGAAGCTCTATAATAAAAGGAAAAAAAAAGTTGGGGCTATTTATTCATTTGTTAGTTTGCTTATACTTTTCCTCCTAAAAATATTTAAGATGGCTTGCAAATAAATATGCATGAACCACACAAAACTGCAACACTAAAACAGGAGGAGAAGAAAGGGCAGACATAAAGTCAAATTAACTGGGTAGGCCATGCCTTCTTCAAAACTTCTCAGCTGAGCTGTCAGTAACTACAGGTTTGCAAAGTCTGGAGTGGAGCCTTTCTATATGGCAACTTGGGGGCTCTGGTGGTATAGTGCCTAATGGCACTTGACTGCTAACCAGAAGGTTGGCAGTTCAAACCCATCAGCCACTCCTTGGAAGAAAGGTTGGACAATCTACTTCCATAGTGATACTGCCTTGGAAACCCAAAGAGGGTTCACTATGAGTCGGAGATGACTCAGTGTCACAAAACAACAACAACAACATATGGCAAGTTGAATTGAGACCTCATGTATCTACATAGCTAGAGTGGGTCTAACTTCCCTTACGGAAGCCAAAGGGCTCAAAAAGGATCTACACTTAACAGGATACTCTATCAATTGTTTCAAACCTGTTCCAACTTCCCTGAGAAAGGAGAGCACAGACTTCAGAGTCAAGACAGACTTGGGTTTGAATTCTGGTTTGATAATTCATGAGCCAAATGATCTTGGGAGGCTATTTAACATCTTGAGGCTCAGTTTTCTCCTTTACAAAATGGACACAATAATACACCCTCATAAAGTTGCTGCAAGAATTATTAGGCAATGTGTGTGGCCTGCCTTTTTCAGTAAATGTTAGTTCACAGTTGTAATCCAGATGGCAATCAAATCACATGTCACAGCTGCCAGCTCCTGGAACCTCCTCCTACTAAGAGGGAGGCAGATTAACCAGAACGTGTCCTGATAGGACAATCAGGAGGTGAGAGCTATGGAAGTCATGTCAGATATGGAACAGCTGAGGGAACTAGGTAAAAACAACTAGACTCAGAGAAGACGTGAGATAATATGATAACTGCTCTCAGGGGGCTTGATGGGACTTGACTTGTGTTGTGTCAATGAACCAAATTAGAATCAAAGGTTCAAAGCTGCAAGGTGCAGGTTATAGCCCAATAGAAGAACGTTCTGACAATTGCAGCTTCCAGTTGTGAAACTGGCTGCCTTGGAAGAGAAATGAGATCCTGAGGTTGGTGAAATAGGTAGTCAAACAAGATTACAACTGGGGGGGGGGCACATGGGGAGGGGATGTAAGAGATTAACTAATCCTTTCACTTTAGAGATGAGGAACCAAGTCCAAAGGACACAAGAGAATTCGGACAAGGACACACACAATTTACATATCCTACTGACTTGTGAAAATACCAAGCAGGGTCCTGCACCAGCGACACCTAACGCCTCGCCTAATTCTATAGTAAATTCTCTGCCAATGCCAGCTGTTAGCAGTCAGGGGAAGATACCGTTGATGAGTGCTCAAAAGGCAGTGACTCAGGAGTTTGTTTGCATGGGTGTTGCCTGCCTGTCCAGTGAGAGGCTACTTAATTAGCTCTCCAATCCCTCCCACCTGCAGAAGAGGGCAGGTGTACAGCTGCAAGAACCCTGAGGCTAAGCCTGGGGACATAGTCACTGGGATAGTCAGACCACCCCTTTTCATGAACTCCTGTTCTCAGCTTTCCCCATGAGAGGAGCTGTCCCCCTTGTGCTGCTGGAGGGACAGAGGGGGAGCATTGTGCAGCTGTCCCTGACTTATGCATGGGGACAAATTAGGAAGAGTCATAAGCTAATAATAGTTCGTAATGTATTGACTTCGGGAGGAAGGTTGGGCTATCTACTTCCGTAGTGATACTGCCTCGGAAACCCAAGGAGGGGTTGCTATGAGTCGAGTCCGACTCGACGGCACATAACAACAACAACAATGTATTGACTACACTTAACTGTGCCAGACACTGTTTTAAAAGTTGTAGGTTTATTAACTCATGTAATGGTCATTACGACCCTTCAGAAAGAGCCCTGGTGGT
This sequence comes from Orycteropus afer afer, assembly GCF_000298275.1. NCBI lineage: Eukaryota > Metazoa > Chordata > Mammalia > Tubulidentata > Orycteropodidae > Orycteropus > Orycteropus afer. Next base: position 3,139,894 of record NW_006921700.1, on the reverse strand, counting down.
ACAGAGGTTAAAGTGTTCTGCTGCTAACTGAAAGGTTGGTGGTTGGAACCCACCAGCCAGTCTACAGGAGAAAGATGAGGCAGTCTGCTTCCATAAAGATTACAGCCTTGGAAACTCAATGGGGCAGTTCTACTGTGTCCTATAGGGTTGCTGGGAGTCAGAATCAACTCAGTGGCAATGGGTTTGGTTTTGATATGACTCTTCAGAATAGGTACTTATTTATCATCTCTGTCTTATGGACACCAGAAGTTAAATTAACTTCTCAGTGTGGCAAAGGTAGCAAATGGCTAGGTACATAGCCTGGCTGCAGAAGCCACAGTCTTACTCACTAGAAACAACCATCTCCGAACTTTTTGCCCACACCACAAGTGCCATGATTTCTTCATTTGTCTTCCAGTTAAAATGGGCTGTGATACCTGTTCTTATTGTTGTTAGGTGCCATGACTTATGGCCAACTCGTGGGACGAAGTAGAATTGCCTGATAGGGTTTTCTAGGCTGTAATCTTTATAGGAGCATGTCACCAGGTCTTTTCACCCATGGAGCTAGCAAGTGGATTTGAACCACTAACCTTATAGTGAGCAGCCAAGCATTTAACCATTGCACATCCAGTGCTCCTTATATGTGACTGTAATACCTGGGTATTTACAATTATTCTAGAGAAGAACTGAAGAAATGTAACTGACCTCAGAGTGCATGCTATTTTGTGTCATGCCAATTAAGCAAATTAGGTAAACATTGTCATCCACATGCCAGATCATGCCTGATAGAAGGATGTGACTATATATTAAGGAGTCTACTGGTCTCATTAGCCAATGTGAATCTCCCAGAAGGCAGAGGGATGAGCCTAAAAGACTTATGACCCAGTCTGTTCTCAAACTCACTGCCGTTGAGTTGATTCAACTCATAGCGACCCCTGCTTGAGTTTCCAAGGCAGTATCCCTATGGAAGTAGATTGCCCCATCTTCCTTTCGAGGAGTGGCTGGTGGGTTTGAACCACCAGCCTTCTGGTTAGCAGTCAGATGCCTTGGAGAATGGGGTTGGAGATGCCTAGAGAAAAAGACACAGAAAATCAGTGACCCAAAGTCCCAAACCCTTCACTGGTCACCAGGTGTTGAGTGGTGGCTTAGTTCTTTGACAAGGTCATTGAAACCACCCTTTCAAATGCTACTAAAATGTCACGGGAAAAGGTTCAAGTGATTTGTTGATTGGGTTCCTGGGTGGTGCGAATAGTTAAGCACTTGAGTCCTGGCCAAAAGCTTGGTGGTGGGCCTTGCGATCTGCTTCAGAAAGATCATCATCACCTTGAAAGCCCTACAGAACCGTTTTACTCTGCACACATGGGAGGCGCCATGAGTCAGAATCAACTCAAAAAGAACTAACAACAACAATTTGTTGATTTAGCATTTGGCAATTTCTAATTGTGCTGCATTTCTTAAATTTAGTTCCAAAACATTTAGCAAATATATCCTCCAAGGCACTGTGGGAGGTAGGTGATGACATGAAGACAGTTGCTGTCTGCAACGAACTCATGATCCTGTGAAAGGCACAACAGGGACCCTGCTACTTGTGTGCAGGTTTATCTGGGCGAATAAGGAGGAATTCTGGTGGCGTAGTGCCTCAGGTATTTGGCTGCTAACCAGAGGCTGGTGGTTCAAACCCACCAGCCTCTCCTCGGAAGGAAGATTGGGCAATCTACTTCTGTAGTGATACTGCCTCTGAAACCCAAGGAGTCGTCGCTATGAGTCAGATCTGACTCAATGGCAGTGAGTTTGGGTTTTTCGGATACTGATGTAAGGAGCTTGCACAGAACAGGGGCAAGGGACACTCTGAAGGGGAAAAAGGGAAGGTTTCTCAGAGAATGTGGTATTTAAATGGGACTGATCCACTAAGGAGTTGTAGTGTGGGACTGGTTAATGCATTCAGCTGCTAACCAAAAGACTGGCAGTTGGAATCCACCAGATGCTTCATGGGAGAAAGATGAGGCAATCTGTCTCTATAAAAGTTTACAGCTTCGGAAACTCTATAGGGCAGTTCTACTGATGGCAGTGGGTTGAACTCACCAAAGGTACCACTGCCCTTCCAGGTGGTAATGAACCCTAAGTAGCACATAGCCTTCTTCTGTTAAATTCTATCAGAATATACAACTTGAGTGAAGAGAAGAGCCAAATGAGAGGCTCACAAAGCCATCAGAACTAAAAGAGCATGGGAAGGGAGAGCTTTGGACTTCTTACAAAAGATATGATTCTGAATTGTTTGCAATTGTTTCTGAAAGAACATTCATTATTCATTCACCAAATACGTATTGAGTATCTATTCTGAGCCAGGCACCATTATAGGTGTTGGCAATTTAGTACGTACGTGGCAATTCAGTACATAGTCTTATAATAAGGAGCTCTGGTAGCACAGTGCCTGAGGTATCTGACTGCTAACCACAAGGTGATGGTTCTAAACCCACCAGCCACTCCATGGAAGCAACACTGGGCAATCTTCTGCAAAGATTTACTGCCTCAGAAACCCAATGGGGGCCACTATGAGTCAGAATCGGCTCCTAGGCAGTGAGTTTTAGCCTTACAATAAAAAGTAACAAAATTGAAACACTGAAAAAAGATAACAGATGACTAGGCTTTAAAGGAGGGTTCATGTGTTAATGATTGTCATTGATATTGATTTCTTTTCCTTTAAATTGTTTAACGTCTGTTTTGAAAGTCAACATTAAAAAAAAAGATAAGGCACCATGAAAAAAATCTAGTATAGGGGATCGGGAGGGATTTTATGTTATCTGATTTTTAAAAAAATCTTTCACAATAAGAATATATTGATGTGTGGAGCTCTGGTAGCATAGTGGCTAAGACACTTGCCTGCTCACCAGAAGGCTGGACGTTCAAACCCACCAGCCACTCCTCGGAAGGAAGGTTGGGCAATCCTACTTCCGTAGTGATACTGCCTCGGAAACCCAAGGAGGGGTCGCTATGAGTCAGGGCTGACTCAACGGCACATAACAACAACAACAACAACATGTGGAATAAAATGAAAAATTATGAAAAATGCATTCCTGTTGCTGTTCTTTCTTTTTTCAATTGTGACACTTATCATACAAGTAAAAGAAATATATAATGAATGCACGTAATTTAATGCTTTAACAGCTTAAAGCATTACCTAGTTAAGAAAGAGAAGAGCAACAATACCCCAGAAGCCTCCTTACTTGCATCTCTCTCCCCTCAGTAAGTACCACCCTGACTCCTCTGCTAATAATTCTTCAGATTTTTAAAAATTGTTCTACCATTCCTGTAATATGTCCCTAAACCACATATTCATTTTCCACTGCTGCATTATATCACTGCACCCTGGTGGACAGCAAACTTTGTGAATGGGACATGAAGTGACTGCTGATTGCTTTGGGATCACTGGATCACGAGTTAAGTAAGTTTGCCCCAATTTTGAAAGTGACCCAAAATGATTGATCCCATTGTTTACACAATAGAATTTTTTTTTGAAATCTCACTTATTTTAATTGCTTTTATTACAGCAATTCCTAATCTAAATAGACTTTTGTGGTTTACCTTTTTACTGTTACATAAACAATGCTTCTAAGAATATTCTTGTCTCCTAGTACATAGGTACACAATTTTCTCTAGGATCTACGCTCTGTGAACGGAATGACTGGATCATAGGGTATGTGCACCTTCAACTTTACCAGGCAATACCAAGCTTCTCCCAAGCCATTAGACTAATTTACATTCCTACCAGCAGTATATAAAAACACTCTCCTGTGCTTCATCCTTGAAATATTTGATCTTGAATTTTAACCGTGATTTCTCATTGTGGTTTAATTTGCATCTCCCTGAGAAAAGATGTGTTTGCATGTGTTTATGGGACATTTCCTGCTCTGAACAAGGAGAGACCCAACGTTGCATCTAAATGGCTGCTTGCAACCTTTTAAGATCCCAATCGCTACTCGTCAAAGTAGGAGGTGGAACAATGTTTTGTGTAGTATGTTATGCAAATTGAGCTTGATGTCCCCTGCGACTATGGTCCGGAGCCCACTGGTTCAACTACTCGGTCCCCCTGTGTAGCTGGCTGTGACCAAGAAGTGACTACAAACTTGTCTCTTGTCAGCTCTACTATACACCCGGGAATTCTTACAGATCATACAAATACACTTATAGGACCATTGTCTGCCAACCCTATACATGGTCTTGGGTATACTCCCCGCTTCATAGACATGCCACCATGTTGATCACTCACATTTGGTACATTGCCCTTCTCTTCACCCAAATCAATACTTATCTCTGCCTATCTAATAGCATTCCCTCCCCTCCCACCCCTGGTAACCAACAAAGAAAATATCCTTCCATAGACAAACCTTTCCCTGACTTTTACAATAACGGACTAATACAATATTTGTCCTTTTGTGATTGACTTATTTCACTCAGCATAATGTCCTCCAACTTCATCAACGTTATGTGGTGTTTTGCAGATTCTACATTATTCTTTAGGG
>NW_006921700.1:3120367-3134857 GCF_000298275.1 Orycteropus afer afer | reverse complement strand
CCTCCCCATAGTTACCTCCTCCCAGTGTCCATCCCTTCATACTCTTCGAGATTCTGCCCATTTTTAATTGGATTATTTGTCTTTTTGCTATTGAGGTGTTGAAGTTTTCAATAAATTCTAGAGATAAGTCCCTCGTCAGATATGTCATTACCAAATATTTTTTCCCAATCTGTAGGCTCTCTTTTGACTCTTCTGGAGAAGTCTTTGGAAGCACATAAAAATTTAATTTTTAGAAAGTCCCATTCATCTACTTTCTCTTCTGGTGTCCGTGCATTTTTGGGTTATGCTTGATAATCTTTTTATGCCATATATTAGGGACCCTAAATTTGCCCCTAGTTTTTCCTTGAGGAAATCTATAGTTTTAGGTTTCACATTTAAGTCTTTGATCCATCTGGAGTTTGTTTTTGTGTATGGTGTGAGGTACAGATCTTGTTTCATTTTCCTGCAAATGGATATCCAGTTTTGCCAGCACCATTTATTAAAAAAACATTCTCTTCCCCATTTAATGGCTTTAGGCACTTTGTCAAAGATCAGCTGACTATAGGTCGATGGATCTATTTCTGGATTCTCAATTCTATTCCAATGCTCTATATGTCTGTCATTGTACCAATACCAGGCAGTTTTGACTACTGTGGCTGTATAGTAGGTTTTAAGATCTGGCAGTGTAAGACTTCCTACTTTACTCTTCTTTAATACTGCTTGCTTATTCGATGTCTCTTTCCATATATAGTGATTGGTTTTTCCATATTCTTAAAAAATGTTGATGGGCTCTGGATTGGGATTGCATTGAATGTATAGATAGCTTTGGGTAGATCATCTACACTTAATTTCTACCTCTGCCTTCACTTAAAAAATGTGAAATTCCTTTACACCTTCAATTTAAACTCTTACCCAACTTCTTGCCCAAGTGCCTTCTACTCTTGAACCTAAAATCCTCCTACTGTCAATTCATAAGGACAATTTTACTCACCGTCTTTGCTTCTTTCTTAAGGCGCTGTCACCATGTCAATGAATATGGCTCTGAGGATGAAAATGCCATGAAAGCCAGTTGCTTCCTTGGGAGGAAACTATAAGGAACTTTTCCTCATCTTCTCTTCTCCGCCCTTTCTCCTCTTTGTTACAGATTTTACTGCCAGGCCCAGCCTGTGACTGTGTGTGAACCCAGGCTATTCAACTTTAGAGGGCTGAGGAAGCTTAAGATCAGTGAAGTTGAAAGTTCTTTTCAATCTAGTCTGTCTAATCAATTAACAGGTCAATGGGTGGTCATTTTGAGGAGGTGCTGACTCACCTGTTTCCTGGGAAGGCAGCAGTAATGAAAAAGAAAATGTGGCAAAACCCAAGAGTCTTTTAGGCAAGCCCTGAATAATTATCTGAGAAAATGAGCCTATCTCACGAGAAGAGACCAGAAATGCACTTCAAATTCACTAAGGCAAAAATAAATTATTGAATACTAAGCAAATTAAAAAGTCATGTTGTAAGGTCAGCAAAATAAAAAGTTGAGTTCACAAACACCAATTAGTCCAAACTCAGACTCTCCATTTTTGCCCATTTCAAACACACACACACACACACACACACAAACTCACGGCTGTGGAATCAATTCTGACTCACAGTGACCCCCACTGGGTTTCAGAGGCAGTAAATCTTTACAGAAGTAGATTGCACAGTCTTGCTTCTGTAGAGTGGCTGATGGGTTTGAACCACCAACCTTCTGGTTAGCAGTCACATATCTTAGGCACTATGCTACCAGAGCTCCATTTCCACTGAGGTCTAAGTAACAATTAAGCTGTTAATAGATGGGATAACTTCTTGGGATGTGTAGAATCCTTAGTGAGCATAAATTAGAAGGAGAATGGCTTTGAAATCCTAGACTCTCCACTTAATATTTCTACTCTACAATCCTTTTTTTTTTTTTAAGTATTATTATATCTCAACGTTTTAGAATAAGGATCAGGTATTTGTGTGAACAATCCCTGCACAGTGCCAGGCATTATGTGTTTAAAAAACAGTAGCTCCTCCAAAAAGGCAATCTTGAAAAATAGACAAATGGGAGGAGTGATATTTGGGGGCAAGATTGTGTGTAATAGAACAGTGACTCCCAAATTCCATTCCAAGGACAGGTAATGAAGTTTTCACCAGTTAGCAATGCAAATAAGAAAAGCACAGGCAAAAGAGTGACTTTCATAAGCATGACTTTTATTTTCCATAAACTTATTCAGACTAAGAGGCAACTGTTATCCTCTGTTCTCATACCCCTTTTCACTCTTCTGATGTCAAAATGTCCCTTCTTACATGAAATAATGGTGATAATTAAAGTATAGCTTTTTAACATATTCTTCCTTGGGAAAATAAAATGTTGGCAATTATACATTAACCAGCCTGAACTGTCCAGGAAACATGAGCATCATGATTTTGTAGACATAAGAAATGCAACTCTAGTTCTCATTGCAGTTGACTCTGACTCATGGTGACACTATTTGTATGCTCCATTTTTTAAAAAATATTTGTGTTTTTGATGAAAATTTACACAGCAAGTTAGGTTCCCACTTGACGATTTCTACACAAGTTGTTCAGTGACATTAGTTACATTTTTTCACAATGTGTCAACATTCTCATTGAGTTCTGGGTGTTCCCTTTCCAGTAATCTAGTTTTTTTCCTCCTGTCTTTTCATTGTTGTTTTAGAGTAATTGTTGACCTTTTGGTTTCATATAAATGTTTTTTTAATGATGTGCCATCTCACAGGTAATATCTTTCCTGTGCCAAGCTGTTACTTTGCTAAATGGTGACCTTAGGGGATACTTTAGATTCAAGGTTTAAAGAATTATCTCAAGGCAATAGTCTCAGGGAGTCCTCCAGTCCTAACTGCTCCAGTAAGTCCAGATCCTTTAAGAGACACCAACAGTAGCATCTTGGATGGCCACCTGCAACCTTTTGAGTATCCCAGATACTAGTAACAGTGCGGAAGGAAGGTTGGGCAATCCTACTTCCGTAGTGATACTGCCTCGGAAACCCAAGGAGGGGTCGCTATGAGTCGGGGCCGACTCGACGGCACATAACAACAACAACAACAACAGTAACAGTGCTAGGATGCAGAACGTGAACTTTGTGGTGACAACTGATTGAGTTATTCCGTGAGACTAAGGACCTAAGCCTTCAAACCCAGAAAATCACTTTCAAGGTGTTCGGTTATGCCGAGAAGTAACTGTGTCCTCTCCATAGATTTCTCTGCCCTGATCTTTTCTTTTGTTGTAGAGAATATACACAGCAAACCATACACCAATTCAACAATTTGTACAATTTAATGACATTGGTTACACTCTTCAGGTTGAGCAACTATTCTCACCCTCCTTTTCTGAGTTGTTCCCCCCTACTCCATCAATGTAAACTCATTGTCCCCTAAGGTTCCCATATGGGCAGTAACTGCAACACCCCAAATAATGGTCTCAGACCCCATCTCATTTAGCCGCACTTTTAAGAAACTGCAAGTCATCCCTCCTCTCCCTGTCACATAGCGATTACCTCCGCCCAGTCAGGTATTAACCTGTCCTTAGTTCTGGTGGCCTAGTGCCTAATGTATTTGACTGCTAACCAGAAGGCTGGCGGTTCAAACCCACCAGCCAGTACAGGAAGACTGCAATCTACCTTCATAGTGCCTAAGGAGGGGTCACTATGAGTCGTATCCGACTCCATGGTAGAGTTTGGTTGGTTTTTTTTTTGGCTTAGGCTGTTGTTATGTGCCATCAAGTTGGACCCGACTAATAGGCGACCCCTCCTTGGGATTCCAAGGCAGTATCACTAAGGAAGTAGATTGCCCCATCTTCCTTCCGAGGAGTGTCTGGTGGGTTTGAACCGCCAGCTTTCTGGTTAGCAGTCAAGTGCCTTAGCCACTATGCTACCAGAGCTCCCTGGCTTAGGCTAGCCCCAGGCCCCAGGCAATCAAGTGCCCTAACTGGCAGTGTTTTTATCAGTACAAACAAACAGTTCAAAAAGCCTGCCTGGACCCCCTCCCAAGCGCAGGTGCCACTGAGTCTGAAACCTGTCACACATAGCCTTCCAGCCCTGGTCATGCACACCCTGTCCCCAATTCCTCAGACTCAGGTATAAATATTCCCCTGAGAAATGGGTGAATTCAGTGGACACTTTGGATCCATTCCAGCCCCGCCAACTACTGGATCCAACTGCAAGCACCATTTTGTAAGTCTATGCTTACTTTCATCTATAGTCTCGATTCTCTTTTCTCCTATTCTAAATAAAGCTCATGCAGGTAATGATAACCCCTGGGCAGATATTTTGGTTTCTCTGAATCTGTCCAAAGGGAAATTCCAAATTCCCGTAACAGTTCCTATGTAATCTTTCGAGTTATTGTTGTCAATCTAATCCCATATACATAGTTCTTAACAGAGCTTAATACTGAAGGCAGGTATTTTTCACTAGTTAAGCTCTTGTTTGGTTTTGAGAAAACTTCAGGGGATAATACTAGTTTAATGTATAAAGATGATCTCAGGACAATAGTTTCAGGAGTTCATTCAAACTCATGGCTCCAGGAAGTCTATAATCAATGAGAATTTGATTTTTTTTTTTTTCCTTCCATTTTGATCAGGATTCTTTTACATGATCTTTGACCAAAATGCCAGTAATGGTAGCTGGGTGCCATCCAGTTCTGGTCTCATGGCAAACGAGGCAGGTGTTCATAGAGGCAATTAACAACACGTTCCATCCATTTTTCTATTCCTGCTGCTCCTTCTTCCTCTGTTGCTCCAGGCAAATACAGGCCAATTGTCTTACACTGGATGTCCACTCTCAAGCTTTTAAGACCCTGGGCACTACCCAACAAACTAGAAAGAACAACAGAAGTACTAAAGGTGTTATTAGGCCAACTGACTGGGATGTCCCATGAAATTATGACCTTAAACCTCCAAACCAAGAAACCAAATCCTATGAGGTGTTTGTACAAAAGCAGCCTCAGCAGCTTTTTTTTTTTGTCATTCTTGAAAATACACCCATCATACAACTTTTGCCAATTTAATTTTTCAGAGATGTACAATTTATTGACAACAATTACAATGATTGGCTATGCAACTGTAAGTTTAATCAATGATATCTCTCCCTCCATTTCCCCCTCCCTCCCGTCCCTTGTTGTTGTTGTTATGTGCCCGGACTGACTCATAGCGACCCCTCCTTGGGTTTCCCAGGTAGTATCACTACGGAAGTAGGTTGCCCAACCTTCCTTCCGAGGAGTGGCTAGTGGGTTTGAATTGCCAGCCTTCTGGTTAGCAGTCAAGTGCCTTAGGCACTATGCTACCAGAGCTCCTGTCCCTAGTAACCACTAATAAATTTTGTACTCTATACATTTGCCTTTTCTTTTTATATAAATGAGGTCATACATTTTTGTCCTTTTGTGATTGACTTATTTCATTCAGCATAATGTCTTCCAGCTCTATCCATACTGTAGCATGTATCAAGACTTAATTTCTCCTTCTGGCTGAGTAGCATTCCATGGTATGTACGTACCACATTTTGTTTATCCATTCATCTGTTGATAGATATTTGCATTATTTCCATTTTTGATTATTATGGACAGTACTGCAATGTACATTGGTGTACAAGTCTCTATTTGAGTCTTTTAGGCCTTTTGGGTGTATACCCAGGAGTGGAATTGCTAGGTAGTTCTATTTTTAGTTTTCCACAGTGGATGTACCATTTTGCATTCCCACCAGCAAGAGACAAGGGTTCCAACTTCCCCACATCCTCACCAACATTGTCATTTATCTTAGCCATCCTAGTGGAGTGAAATAGTATCTCATTGCAGTTTTGATTTTCATCTCTCTGGTAGCATAGTGGCTAAGACACTTGCCTGCTAACCAGACGGCTGGTGGTTCAAACCCACCAGCCACTCCTCGGAAGGAAGGTTGGGCAATCCTACTTCCGTAGTGATACTGCCTCGGAAACCCAAGGAGGGGTCGCTATGAGTCAGGTTTGACTCGATGGCACATAACAACAACAACAATGGTTAATGACGCTCAGCATCTTTTCATGTGTTTAGTGGCTATTTGAATGTCCTGTTTGGTAAAAAGGCTACTCCAGTCCTTTGCCCATTTTATGACTGGGTTATTTATATTTTTGATGTTATACAGTCAAAGTTTTACATATACTTCAGATATTAGATTCTTGTTGGATACATGGTTTCCAAAGATATTCTCCCAGTTGGTAGCTTGTCTTTTCACATTTTTTGTAAAGCCTTTTGATGAACAAGTTTTTAATTTTTGTAAGGGCCCATTTATTTGTCTTTTGCCGTTTGTGTTTTTGTTACAATACCAGATAACCCACTGTTAAAAGTTAGGCCTGAAAATATTGCCCCTGATTTTTCTTCTAAGAATTTTCTAGCTTTAGTTTGCACATTTAGGTCTTTAATCCATTTTTTGTGTATGGTGAGGCACAAATCCTGTTTCATTTTTCTGCACATGGAAATCCAATTTTCCCAGCATCATTTATTGAAGAGACGCCTCTTTCCCCATCAAATGGCCTTAGCACCCTTGTCAAAAATCAATTGCCCCAGATGTGTCCATGGTGCTTTCCATGGTTTTTCTGGAAGTAGATCACCAAGCCTTTCTTCTGGGGCACCTCTGGGGAACTCAAACCCCCAACCTTTCTGTTAGCGTCACCCTAGGATTTCAACTACGTTTCAGTTTCTCCCTTTTTCAGAACTATTACTACTACATAAAATATGAAAGATTCAGAACCAGTGTGTTACAATGTGAAAAGTCACAGGACCACAGCTGTGCACAAGGCTTAGGCACCAACTAGTCAAGAGAGGAGAAGTGTATGGAGAAAACCAAGTACATGTAGGTACAAAGAAACCCAATTTCAGTACACTATCATCTTCCGTGCACTGAAGAATATTTACATGTTCATTGTATCAGTGTTCCAGAAAGCAGTAGATGTCATCTTTGAGATAATGCAACAACCCTGCGCCAACAGCAACATTTATGTTACCACTCCTAGGCCTAAAGGGGCAAGAAGTTAGTGGAATCTGAAAGGAGGGTCATATGCAATTGGCCACCTTGAAAAAGTGCAGTGACTGTTGGCTGAGGGGTACTTTGTCTGAGACTTCATAGGGAGACCAATGGAATAAATACCCCACCTTCACCTTTTCCTCTCTCCTCCTTTTCATCCACTGGTGCAGATCCCCACTGGCCAAACCCAAAAGAACCAAGAGGGCATGGGAAACCTGTTGATGCCATCCATACAGCTCTCTCTGGCAGAGCAGCAGGGTGAAGAGGCCAGAGTAGATTTGGAAGGGCAAATGGAAGACATCTGGCACACTCAGAATGACTAAACACTGATTAATGACCACCAACATGTACAGAAGGTTGGGAGGATATGTGGGAGAGGAAACAGAGGGAGCACAGTGTAAGATATCTCAACTGTCATGGGAAGTCAATAATGTCTCAAGTTAGTAACTCAAGAGATAGCACTATCTATAATTTATAAATATGGAGATAAACGCCAAAAGCAACAGCAAAAGGAGTTCAGCTAGGGACTAGCAAAGTAGGGACATTATAAACCTTGAAATATATTTCATTTTTAAGAAATCATTTGTATATTTAATAAACATATATTAAGAAAATTGCTAAAAGGCTACACACAAAATACTAACAGCAACTATTTGCGGAGCTGGGAGGAGAATGAGGAAGAACACTAACCTTCAAGATGCCTGTATTGTTTTACTATGAACATGTTATTGTTACAATAGTTTTTAAACTTTAAAAAACAAACTCAACAACCGACTTTCTTTCCTAGTGGGAATTTATCTTATCCTCCAGGTGAACTGGGGCAGAAAAGGTGAGATCTGCTGGTCAACATGAGAAGTCCAGAGTGGATGTGACCTGACCAGACACACAACCCGTAACAGAGCCTCAGGACCCAGGACTTCTGACCTCCTACCTAGTGCACTCGAGGGGCTGCAGATCCTTCCTCTTCTACCAGTTGCCTGTGTCACTGGGGACCCAAGGTCAGAAGTCCCTTCTAACCTCTCCCTGCTTCAGGGGGAAGATATATGATATAAAGCTATGTCTGATCATCTTTAAATATTTACAGATCCCTAAAGTGAAGCAGCCCAGGTTGGAAGACCATGTAGGAAGGCCCAGGCTCCAGCTCTATGAGTAAGTCCAACCAGCCAAGGATTACCCATGCAACCCAGAGAACTTGAACAATTGCTGATGAAAACCACTAAATTTTGGAGTATGCTATTATCTAACAAAAGGTAACAGCTATGATTTAATCTTCAAAAGCAAAACATTGCTGTCCCATCCTCTCCAGGTATCCTCACATTATAATTCTGCTTTTTGATGTGGTGAAAATTTTTTCTTTTAAGTATTTAAACAGACTTTAAAAGAAAAAAGACCCACAAGGTAAATGGAATATTTAGTACATTTATGGAAAAAAAAAGGAATTCAAGGAGGGTAAGAATTTTATAATATACATTAGACATTTATGCAAAAGATGTTTCATTTTTCAAGGAAGGTCCCCTATTTCCCTATCTTTCCTATTCTCCTCAAAGCAAGAAACAGTAATTACTATTACCATCAAGAAGCTGCTCCACTGTGTTAGGTAGTAATTATATCTTTTGAGTTTCAAGTCATTGTTGGCTCCAAAAATGCTGCTCTTCATTTCCTTGCACAGCCCCACAGTAAAACTGTATTCCATTCAAATGAGAAAAGCCAAAGAAGTGAGAGCAAATAGCAGTCAAATTCGTGTGAATGACACTAGTGGCCTGAGGATTTTAAGTTCTGATTTAGTGACAGAGAGTGTCTACTGGCCCAAGCCTCCTGTTTATTCATATTATTACAACTGGAGTAATAAAAAAGAAATCTACTTCAATGAAAAAGGAACTCAGGAATGAGGTTATTAAGTGAAACTAAATACATTTTAAATATAAATACTATGTATTCCTGATTAGTATCAGGTAAATATCTAAACTATCCTGAATTCTAGTTTCAGAGAAAAAGGTCAGAGACAATTATAAAGGTGCTTCATATTATAAGGTCCATTTTTAAAACAATGAGATCCTTTGGAAAAAATCAGTTTAGTCTTTCTTTTTATCCGAGCTTTCTGTTGGTCCTTTTGTTGGTAATCCATTTACATCTGCACCCTAAAATGAAAAACCACTTTAGGAATAATTATGACAAAAAGACACTCATTATCTTTAAAAACTTCAGAATGAAACAACTTCACTTCTAGAAATGTGCTATTGCTGTCGTTAGCTGACATCAAGTGCACCCCTCCCTGCTCCCCACCTAACTCATGGTGACCCCATGCACAATGGGTTGAAATGCTGCCTAGTTCTGCACCATCCCCACTACTGGCTGCAGACAGGACCGCTGTGACCCATATGAAAGTAGATGGCCAGGTCTTTCTTTACAGAAGGAGCTCTGGTGGCATACTGCCTAAGGCATATGACTGCTAACCAAAAGGCTGGCGGTTCAAACCCACCAGCCACTCCTCAGAAGGAAGATTGGACAATCTACTTCTGTAGTGATACCGCCTCGGAAACCCAAGAAGAGGTTACTACGAGTTGGAAGACTCGACAGCAGTGAGTTTTTTTGTTTTTTTCTCCTTTACATAAGTGAAACCTGTTCACCATCACAGCAACATGCAGGCCCCCACTGATGGAAGGGTGGTGGTTGTGCATGGGGGAATCAAACCCAGTTTCACACATGAAGCTGAGAATTCCACCTCTACCCCCTCCAGAAATGTGCAGAACGGCTAAATTAGAAGGGCTAGTATAATCCACTCAATTTAACAAGTACAATTGCTGAAGACAACAGAGTTGTGTAAATATTAACTTCAAAAAAAAATCTTCCTTTTGTTTAAAAAAAAAACAAAACCCTATAATCTTACCAGTTAAAACTGTTACCAAAAGTTATCCAACATGGAAACAAATAGTAGTTATCTTCTCATTCACCAGCTAGTCAGTCACCACTAGTGTCACCAGCCGGGAAACACTGGTTATCATATTGGTTATAAGCAGCAAATGTCTTAACCAGAGGACTAGTTTAATACTTCAGTTAAAACCAAATGTTAATATTTAAAAGCAAAACCAACTCTCCTATTGTGAAAAAAAAGAGAAAGAAATCAAGGCACACTCTTGAAGCTTCTCATGTCAAAATCTTGCCTTTCCAAAAGGGTAAAAAGTCAAGTGTTTTACCCAATTGCAGTACCCTTAATAAATGCATTGTTGTGTTCTTACCTTACAGTCTCCTTTACTTTTGTTTTGATCACTGGATTCTTGTACAGCTTTTCTAGGCCATACACGACTAATAAAAGGGGAGATCAGGGGGTATATGTACGGCTCCAGGAATTTTTTGTAGACCCAGAGCAGAATTGGAATGACGATACATGGAATACACACCATCGTCCCAGGCTTGAGCTCCTACACTGTTAATACATGTAGAGAAAAAACAAATTAGTTCATCACAAATTAATGACTGAAGGAAATTAACTTAAGATATTTGAAAGAACTGCCTGGTTGAAAAGACTATTACCACACTGAAGGAAAGATTTGAAACATACTTTTAGTTAAAAACAGATGTCTATTAAATATAAATGCTGCTATCAGCAAGGTCCAGGAATAAAGCGGTAGATAAGAAAATAACAGCGAGGTGCCTGCCCCTGAACATCTCCAGTAACCCCCCACCATAAATCTAATTAAAAAGGCAAGGACACCAACGTTGGCTGGATGCTAAGCAGTATGTTAAGCTCTTTATTTCTATTAACTCATCAGATCCTCAAAAAACTTAATGATGTTGGGTACCACTATTTCCTAGTACAGATAAAAAAATGGAGATACAAAAACATTAAAGAACTTGGCATTATGACATATACTGCAGTTTAGTATCAAATCTCTATCAAGCTTAATCCTGGAATGTGGAACTCACCAAGGAATATCACTTTGGAAGACCTCTAGTCTGTAAACCAGCTGGTCTTTCCCAGTCAACAATTCTCCCTTGATATACTTGCTGTTTCTTTTTAAAAAGCAATTATGGTATGCCCAGTAATAACAAATTCTGTTTACTATTAATATATAAATATATTGTCTATTTCTAAAAATCAACATTTCTCATTTCCTTGAAAGAGTCCCAGTGATGCAGTGGTTAAAGTGCTTGGCTGCCAAGTGAAAGGCCAGCAGTTTGAACCCATCAGCTGCTCCTTCGGAAAAAGATGTGGCAGTTTAGTTCTGTGATGATTACAGCCTTGGAAATCTTATAGGGCAGTTCCACTCTTTCTTACAGGGTCATGAGATGGAAGCTACTCAACAGCAATGTGTTGGGTTTGGTTAATTTTCTTGATGGTTAAAAAAATCATCTTGGAATTTCTCAAAATCAGCAACATCCTTGAAAAAGAATCAATACTGGCTCCATGATGTACTATTAAACAAAAGACTGCTTGGACTTAAAAGAATGTTTAATCTCAGAGCAGGAGATGGGGGCTTAAAAACTAAGACACTTCAGCAGAATGCATAAGGCAACACATTCAGGATGCTAAAATTTCTTGTTTTCAAAATATAAATAGTGTTAGTTGTAAATGAGTCAGCACCATGTCCATACTAGGTAATTTTAAAATTATTCACAATAGAGGTGAATAGTGGTATAGTTAATCTGATTGGCATGTGGCTTTGGAATAAATCACAAGCAACTGTTACTAACAAATGAAAATGTGAATTTACATCATGGAATGGCCAGGTATTTCACAAAGTATACTTTGCTTAATAAAATAACTCATAACCAAATTACTTGAAATAGTCCCCTAGTCAAATTAATATTATAAATTAAGAATTTACTAAAATAACTTGTTACCACATTTTAAAGGACATACCCACCAGCCACTCCTTGGAAGGAAGATTGGGCAATCTACTTCCGTAGTGATACCAACCTGGAAACCCAAGAAGGGGTCACTATGAGTCAGATCTGACTCGAGAACAGTTAGTTCTTTTTTTTTTTTAATTCTTTAATTAAAATAAGCCAAACAAACAGTAAATCTTTATCAGTATTTTTCAAGAAATCATTATTTTTTTAGCTAAAAATATTTGGAATTTGAGTGAAAGAGATGTAAGAGGTAATTTGGTTTAGGTCTTGCATCCTTTTACAACACCATGAGTCCCTACGTGACTATGGTAGTTAAGTTTGTGTGTCAACTTGGCTGGGCTTGGTTAAATGGCTGGGCAGCTGGTGGTAGTCATTCCCCATGATGACACTGGCAATCAGCTCCATGGTGGGGTCTACCACAAGCAGCTGGGTAGCTGTTTCAGTGATTTGGTTGCTTGCCGTATTTAAGAAACAGCTTTGGGAATGGTCTCTAGCTCATGGCATGCTTGAAACTTGCACAGAGCCATGTCGTTGTTCAGCAGCCTGCCATGCTCTGCTGACCTTGGGACTTTCAATGAACTCGAATTAATGGCCTGCTGAGTGGTTTGGTAACATTGGGACTGTGCCTTTTTGCTTGTCAACCTTGGGTTTGTCAGTCTCAGCAGCCAGCAGCTGTCTGAGTGAAGAAAACCCTCTAGCTTCAGTGGGCCGGGAGCTGGAGGCAGAGCTGAAGCCCAAGGTTGAGGGACTTTTACCCAGCCCCAGAGCCTGGCACTTTGAACTCAGACTTACAGCCTCTAAACTGTAAAAGAATAAACTCCTGTTTGTTCAATCATTCCATATGTGGTATATTCTTGTCAGAGTGGCACTAGGTAACCAAAACAGTGACACAAATGGCAAAGTGCTGGACTATTAACCAAAAGGTTGGTGGTTCAAACCCACCCAGTAGCACAGAGTAAGAAACAGGCCTGGCAATCACCATAAAGATTATAGCTGTGAAAACCCCACAGAGCAGTTCTCCTCTAACATATGGGGTCACCAGGAGTCAGAAGTAACTCGATGGACTGTAAAATGGTGCAACCACTGTGGAAAACAGAGTGGTGTTTCCTTAAAGAGCTGGAAATAGAAATACCAGATGATCCAGCAATCCCATTACCAGGTATGTATCCTAGAAAAATAAGAGCCGTGATACTAACAGATATATGCACACCCATGTTCATCACAGCTATTCACAATAGCAAAAAGATGGAAACAACCTAAACACCCACCAACAAAGGAATGGATCAACAAACTATGGTACTACATACACACAATGGAATACTACACAACATTAAGTAACAATGATGAATCTGTGAAACAGCTCATAACATGGATGAACAAAGAGGTCATTATGCCGAGTAAAGGAGTCAATCACAAAAGGCAAATATTCTACAAGACCATTATTGTAAAAAGTCAAGAAAAAGGTTTCACACACACACACAAAATATGTATTTTTTGATGATCACTGGGAGTGGGTGGGGAAGGGGATGGTAAACCACTAACCAGAGGGTAGACACATACTACCTATGAGAGGAAAAAGGCACCATAGCATAGTCAAGGAGCAGACTCTGGCTGGTGTCAGCTGCCTGGGTTAAAACCTGCCTTATCACTTTCTAGATAGTGTTTTAGGGCAAGTTATCTAACCAGTCCATGGCTTAATGCCTTCGCATTTAAAATAAAAACAATAATAGTATTTATCTCACCAGGATGTAGTGTGGATTAACTCAATGCCGCAGATTCGAACCACATTTGTAGTGACCCTATAGGACACAGCATAACTGTGCCACTGGGGTTTTCAAGGTTGTAATCTTTATGGATGAAGACTGCCATATCTTTCTCCCTGGGAGTAGTGGTGGGTTCGAACCGCCAACCTTTCAGTTAGTAGTCGAGCCCTTAACCACCAGGGCTTCTTGTAGCGAGGATTGGATAAATTAACAGGAATGCAAAACTCAGAACAGTGTCTGCAGATAGCACACGTCCTTGAGGAAAGGCCTGAAGATCTACTCTGGAAAAATCAGCCAGTGAAAGGAAGCCTTAGGGATCACAACCCTCCAATCTCTGTGCATGGGGACATCACGCAACCCAACCACAGCTAACAGGAAGTGGTAAAAGGAAAAGGGGGGAGGGCAGGAGGGAAGGTCCCAAAGTGAACTGTCCAAGGTTTACATGGGTAACCAAAGCTGCCTAAGACCAGATTACCTATTTCTGGTATCTAATAGTTCAGTACTCTTTCCTTTTCCTTTCCCTAAACCACAACTGTCATGTTATTACTAACAAATCTTCAAAAGCAACTAACCCCCTTCAGAACAACTGGTAACGCTAGGTGTGAGCACCTGGTTAAGCTGGTGATTGGCAATCCCTCCACTGTAAAAATTATTGCCTTTGCAATTTCTAAAAACTGTTAAACTCGAATACACGGTACAATTCTAAGCGACAACTACATACGATTTATTTATGCCATGAATAAGGTTTTTCTAAAACTTTTAGTATTGTTCAGAATGAAGCTACTTGTACCTTTATTTGGTTAAGGCATTCGACTGCCGACCAAAAGAGGTCAGTGATTTAAACCTGTTAGTCGCTTAGTAG
>NW_006921700.1:3096154-3104114 GCF_000298275.1 Orycteropus afer afer | reverse complement strand
TTGTGTGGAGTGGCTTGTGGGTTTGAACCTCCAGCCTTCTGGTTAGCAGTCAAATGCCTTAGGCACTACGCCACCAGAACAGGCATATACTAGTAGTAAATTCAAACACATCGAAAATTATATGAGAAAATGAAATTTCCCTCCTCTCCTGAATCTGAAAGCCCCTAGTTCTCTACCTCCAAGGCATCCACCAGCACCAGCGTTGTATTCTCCTAAAGAGAGTTCCTGGGTGCAGCAAACAGTTAAGAGCTGGGCTACTAACTGGTAGGTGAGTGCCTCAAATCCACTCAGAGGAGCCTCTGCTTCTAAAAAGTCATAGCCATGAAAACCCTGTGGGATGCAGATCTACTCTGCAACTCGCTGGGTCATTGTGAGTTGGAATCGAGTCCATGGCAACTGGTGCTGCCTTTATACTTCTAGAAATATTTGATGTATTACAAACATAATTGAATTGTCTCCCTCCATGATAATACACTTTATGTGATCTTCTGCACCTTGCCTTTTTTTTTTAAAAAAAATCTTATCATAAATCTTCCATATCTGTATAAAAACCCACTGCAGTTGAAAAGATTCCCACGCATAGTGACCCTGTAGGATAGAGTAGAACTACCCCAGAGGTTTTCCAAGGTTGTAAATCTGCCACGTCTTTCTCCCATGGAGGGGCTGGGAGTTTTGAACCACCAACCTTTCAGTTAGCAGCCAAGCAGTTTAACCACTGTACCACCAGGATTGTTCTCACTCCAGTATATATAAAGTTATCTATTTATTTTAATGGAATAATATTCTGTGGTATATACCATAATTTATTTGTCTATTGATGGACATATAGTTTGTTTGCAGCCTTTTGCCTTTACAAAACAAATCTGTAATCAATGCTCTGTATAACAGTCACTTTGCATCCATGAGACTGTGTGCAGAGAAAATTTCCAGAACTGGAACTACTAGATCAAAGTATATATACATTTGTAATTTTGAAGGACAAATTGGGTTACAATGCAATTCGGATGAAAGCTTCAACCAACACCCCCACCCTAGGGGAATTCTGGAGCTGGGATGGTCCTTCAGGGTGGTCCCAAGTCGGTTGAAGAGGCCAGGCCTTTGCATCAAATTGGTCAGTCATTGAATGTGGTCTGCACTAGGAAGAAGGTGTGACCTCGGGTAAGGCAGTTTTTTCTGGCCCATTTCCAAAAACTGAATGCTTAGGGCTTTCCCTGGCAGCGCTCCCTGCAGTTGGGAGATTAAGTCCTTCTTTCTTGTAAAGGGATCACATCCTAGTGTCTACCACAGCAGGTATTAGTGTTCTCTTTATAGATAAGAAAATGGAGATTCAGAGCCAGGATGTGAACCTGGATGTGTCTTCAAGGCCTGTGCACTCTACCACCATTCTGCTCGCCGCTAACGTCTCTGTCTTTCTCGCTCTGTCCTCTGTATTTGGTGCGTTCATGCCTTTCTGATGGCTTGCCAGTCAGTGACCTCCAGGTTACCAGGTGACCCTTGGCTCATGATTGCTACCCTGAGCCAAGGCTATCCGATGATATCCCATCTTGCCTCGGGGAAGTCTGTCTCTTGTTTGACTGTCACCCATCACTCCAGCTTTTGCCTGACTCTCCAGGGTCTGGCCCACATTCTCACTTACTCAGTCCACTATTGTCTGCAAGATAGGCCTAACGAAAGCAGTGTTTAGGAGGATTGTTTTAAGGTGAGAGTGAGTGGATTAGGAGCTCTGGTGGCGTAGTGGGTAAGGCATTTGGATGCTAACCAGAAGATCTGTGGTTCAAACCCACCAGTTGTTCATTTTGAAGATGAGGCGATTTACTTCTGTAAAGATTATAGCCTTGGAAACCCAATGGGGGTCACTGTGAGTCGGAATCAACTCAATGCCAGTGGCTTTGGTTTTTTGGGGTGGGTAGATTGGTGAGATTGGGAACCTGGGACAAGATTCCAGCAGAGCACCAAGAAAGTTGTAGCAAAAATTCCAAAACGAAAGCAGTTAGGAACAGGTTTGCAGGCCTTTCTTCTGTGGTTCTTCTGAGGGGGTGGCAGCTGCCAACCTTTGAGGTCAGTAGTCTAGGGCTTAACAATTTGCACCACTTGGGACTCCATCAAAAATTCAGTTCTGAGGTAAGAAGAATTTGAAAAGGGCGAAAAAAGACGGGATGGAACAGCAAATGCCCTTGGGGTTCTCAAACACATTTAAAACACAACTCTGAGATCTGTCTATTTGCTTCTCCTTAATGGTGCCCATGGGGCTTCATTTACTATGCAGATCTCCGTGTAGCAGCCTGAAACAATAAACCCTTAGCCTTTTGAAAGCTGACCTGACAAAGACAGATGTCAAGTGGGCCCTGCAGGAGTTTGACAGTCTGTCCAAACAACTGTTATTCATTGAGGCTGTAAATCGCTTAGGAAAGTGTTTGCTTGCCTGACATGTGAAATCAGTTGGCCAATATGGATTAGTCTGATCATTTTCTAGAGTGGAATGTCTTTGGGGATTTTCAGATGAGTAAACACAGATACACATCGCTTAACATACACAATACGTTCTGTGAAATAGGACTTGTAGCACGTTTTGGAATTTGGACACAGTGTGAACACCGTATTAAAACCTTCTGGGAACCCGCTTCCCGTTGTCCTTGTCGCTGCTACTGCTGCCGCCACTCACTGCTGGAGCTGCTGGTGGAGGCTGAGGAACTGGGGGCAGCAGCAGCAGCGGCAGCGGCCAGGAAGCAAGGAGCAGAGCGAGAGGAATCTGATGGGGGCGGTGAGCGCGCCTGGCTCTGCTTGCTGACCTGCCTGCCTAAGCGGCAGGAGAAGCCTGAACGGAGCCAGAGAGCTGGCACCAACGCCTTGTCCTGTGCTTCACCAGCCTCTCCCTCACAAAAGGAGAGCTGCTTTCTCCTTTGTTTGACACACACACACACACACACAATAAAAGCCATGGGACCATGGACATACATGCAGTCATACAGGCCATTAAGCAACACATACCTGTATTAGTGTTCTTTCAGCACTGTCATCACCCTTCTCTGCCCTCTTCCAGAAAAGCTAGGGTAGGAAAGCCTTAATCCCTTGGCAGCAATTATTGTGACTCTCATTTGTCTGTACCTCCCATACAATGCTATTTTGAGTTTCACTTCAAAATTGGCCTTACTAGACAGGACAGGGGAATTCTTTTCATGACAACAAATAAAATGTAATCCCTCACTCCAGGGGCTCACTCACCGCCACTGCCTGGATATTCAGTTGATTCCAATTCATAGCAATCCTCATTGGGTTTCCAAGGCTGTAAATTGTTGCGGAAGTAGACTGCCTTATCTTTCTCCTGTGGAGCTGCTGGTTAATTCGAACTGCTGACCTTTTGCTTAGCAGTCAAATGGCTTAACAACTGCACCAGATCCCCTTACTCAGGGGGTCAGAGCCCTTTTATTTGCCTCTGGAATGTGGGCTGTCTCCCTCTCCTCCAGGTCCCCTGTCTGCCTTTCCCTGACCTCTCAGGGCTGGTGCTGGGATGAAGGGGATTCTGAGATTGCTGTCACAGAGAGAGTCTGGCATCTGGTACCTGGGAAGAAATTCAGGCCTCACTACTTTTCACCTGGCAGGTTCTCAAGGTTAGTTCATAGGTTTTATGGAGTCTCTCTAAAAGGAAGCAATACCAAATGTGTTGGGTTGTTGTGAAAGTTAAAGGACGTGGTCAGTAGGACACAATCGGTGTTCAGTAAACATTGGCTCATTCCTCCTTTCTCTCCTCTTATGAGAATTTCTTCTTGGGTGGACATCACCTACTCTGATCCTGTTCATGAAGCAAGGTTTCCTCCATTACCTCATGTGCTAGTTACTCTTGGGATATCCCATCTGACTCATTTTCTGGTGTTTATGCCCTTTTCTGTGCCCGTGAGGCTGAGCCTGTAGACTGCATCACCAGGCCTGACTGCCAGCTGACTCTGGTTGGGTGTGGCAGGCATTGGTGGGAGATGGGAGGCCAGAAACAGAGAGGCTGAGCTCTTTCTCCCCAGCTCCCTCACTGCCTTGGCACCATGTTCTGAAGTGACATTAGCCCTCTAAGACTATAGCTCCTACCAGATAGCTCTTCCTCCAAAGCTCAGACCCCCACTACCCCTTCCCATATCTTTCCCTCTTCCCATCAGTCCTGGGTATGACGTTGGCTTTCTGCTATTGCTAATGTAATCTCTGAATGTCTCGATGTTCCTTGTGGCTCCCTTAACCTGGCTCACCTCTCTTGAATCCCTTAAGCCTCTTCAGGTGAGCCACCTACATGGAATTCTAGTCCCTGGATGCACTTGAACAGAACTTTGTTGTTGCCAGCTGCCATTGAGTTGGCCCTGACCATGGTAGTCCCATGCTGCCTGGTCCCGTGCCATCCCCATGAGTGGTTACGGATCTGACCATTGTGATCCATAGGGTTTTCGTTGGCTAGTTTTTATAAGTAGATTGCCAACCCTTTCTTCCTAGTCTAACTCTGGAAGCTCTGCTGAAGCCTGGTCAGCATCATAGCAACACTCATGCCTTCACTGAGGGACGGATGGTAACTATGCAGGAGGTGCACTGGCCGGGAATCAAACCTGGATCTCCCACGTGGAAAGTGAAAATTCTACCCTCTATTTGAACACTTCCGGGGACCAGAGCTCAGTATTTATCTTTCTCTTTCCTATTTTTGAAATAATGATGTACTTAGCTTTATGGGAGAAAAAAGTGATCAGAGGGTGTCCATCACTATGTTAGGTGTTTATATAACTTTAAATCCCCTGCTGTAAAGGTGGGGTTTCTGTTACTCTCAAGATCACTTTGCTTAGATCAGCCAGCCTGCTCAATGGTCTGCCCTAGCAACCCCTCCTGTGGACTTTGCCTTCTGGTAGTCTTCACTATACCTTTGGATTCCTCTGAAAGGGGCAGTCATAGACAATGACGAAACAAATGAGTGTGGTGTGTTCTGATAAAGCTTTATTGAAAAGAACAGAAGGCTGGTTGGATTTGGCCCTAGGACTACAGTTTGTCAAACAGACTAGAAAATAATCTGTCTGGTATTACTGTGGCCCTTTATGAAATGTTGATTCTCCTTCAAATATTTACTTAATATTTCACTATCTCCAACAAATAATGCTATTTGCCAGGATAAATAATTCATTAGGATTAGTCATTGAGCAATTCCAAATCAAAACCACAATGAAATACCACTTCACACCCACTGTTGTTGTTGTTGTTAGGTGCCTTCGAATTAGCTCCAACTCATAATGACCCTAGGTACAATAGAATGAAACACTATTCGGCCATGTGCCATCCTCACGATCCTTGCAGTACCTGAGCACATTGCTGCAGCCACTGTGTTGGTCTTTCCACTCCCTCTTGTTGAGACCCTTCTCCTTTCTCGCTGACCCTCCACTTTACTGAGCATGATATCCTTCTCCAGGGAATGGTCCTTCTGTCAACGTGACCAAAGTAGGTGAGGAGTCTGGCTATTTTCACTTCCAAGGAGCATTCTAGCTGCACTTCTTCCAGGACAGATTTGTTTGTTCTTCTGGCAGTCCATGATACTTTCAGTATTCTTTGCCAACACCACAACTCAAAAGCATCAACTCTAATTTGGTCTTCCTTATCCATTATCTAACTTTCACATGGACATGAGGCTATTGAAAATAGCATGGTTTGAGATAGGTGCACCTTAGTCTTCAAAGAGACATCTTTGCTCTCCAGCACTTTAAAGAGGTGTTTTTTTTTTTTTTTTTTCCCCCCCGCAGCATATTTGCCCAGTGCAATGCAACGTCTGATTTCTTGGCTGCTGCGTCCATTAGTGTTGATTGTAGATCCAAGTAATATGAAATCTTTGACAACTTCAATCTTTTCTCCATTTATCGTGATGCTGCTTATCAGTCCAGTTGTGAGGATTTTCATTTTCTTTATGTTGGGGTGTAAGCCATACTATAGACGGTAGTGTTTAATTTCCATCAGTAAGTGCTTCAAGTCTTCTTCACTCTGAGCAAGAAAGGTTGTGTTGTCTGTATATCGCAGGTTGTTAATGAGTCTTCCTCCAAACCTGATGCCACATTCTTCTTCATATAGTCCAGCTTCTTGGGTTATTTGCTCAGCGTGCAGATTGAATAAGTATGGTGAAAGGATACAACCCTGACACACTCCCTTCCTGATTTTAAACCATGCAGTAGCCTCTTGTTCTGTTTGAACAACAGCCTCCTGGTCTATGCACAGGTTCCTGATGAGGACAATTAAGTGTTCTGGAATTCCCATTCTTCTCAATGTTATCCACAATTTGTTATGATTCACACAATCAAATGCTTTTGGATAGTCAGTAAAACACATGTAAACATCTTCCTGCTATTCTTTCCTTTCAGCCAAGATCCATCTGACATCAGCAATGATATACCTCATTCCATGTCCTCTTCTGAAAGCACACCCACTAGGATGGCTATAATGGTAATGATAATAATAATAACCCCAGAAAATAACGAGTGTTTTAAGAATGCAAAGAAGTTGGAACCTTCATATATTGCTGGTGATAGCACCACTTTCTCCTTTCTTTCTTAATCCAAAAGATGGTAATCAGCCCTGGCTCTGCATGTTCCCTAAACTCTACCAAAAACCAAACCAAACTCACTGCTGTCGAGTCAATCGCAACCCATAGTGACCCCTCCTTGGGTTTCTGAGGTGGAGGCGGTATCTCTACAGAAGTATATTGCCCAATCTTCTTTCCCCAAAAAAGTGGGGTTTTGAACCTCCAGCCTTCTGGTTAGCAGTCAAATGCCTTAGGCACTATGCCACCAGAACTCCCTCCCTAAACTGTATGCCTCTATAAAAGCAAAGAAACATTTATTAATGTTTTTTCATTTGAACAATCTTGGAGGAATTCCCTTCCCTTCTGGGACTCTGAATGATGGACAGAGCCAGAGGTAACAACTATGCCCTAGTAACCAGTGGCAGTTCGGGACCATGAGCATTGTCTTGTATATGCAGTCATTCACTTCCCCATTCTCCTTTACAACATATTCATGCCATATGCCTATAGCTGGAACAACATTTATTAAAGGTTTGATTTGTTCAACATAACCAGTGACAAATGCTCTTCTACAGACTTGAAGAAGACTATGAGATTGGGACCAACATGATGTCTACGTAGGGTTAGCTACGTACAATTTGTGCCTGGGTATCTGCCTTCAGTGCTTAAAATTCCACCATTCACCAACCATGTTAGGGCTTCCTCCTTCCATCTCTCTTCTTTTGAAAAGCAACTATTCCTGGAATGAATATTAATATTTGCTGGATGCTTACTTTATGCAAAGTGCTTTCACATTCATTATGCAAAATAATCTTCACAGCCCAATTTTCTTGTTACAAGAAAAGTAGTCTTGTAATCCAATAAAAGAGCAGGAGCAGGACTAGAACCCAGGCCTCCTGCATGAATCCTTTGTGTTCTTGGGGAAAAGAATATATTAAATCTCTCCATTCTAGAGCCAATGAATATTTCAGGTAAGTGGAAAGAAATTTTGGAGCCCTGGATGAAAATGGGGGGGACCTATGACAAAGGAGAAGACACTAGAATGGAACCAGTATTTAATGACTATCTATTTATATGTTGAGTGCTATGCACACTTCTTCTGTCTCAACTTATTTTCCACAGAAACTTTTTTTTTTTTAATTGTGATTTGGGTGAAGATTTACAGAGAAAATTCACTTTCCATACAGCAGTTCACATATACTTTGTGTCATGTTGTGTTAGATTGGGTTCTCTAGAGAAACACACACACACACACACACACAAAAAAAAAAACCCAGCAAGGTATATATATATATTTAGAGAGAGAGAGAGAGAGAGAGAGAGAGATTTATCTTAGGCAAATGGCTCACAAGCATATAGAAGCTGACAAGTCCAAGCTGCAAAGTCCATCTCTGTAGGAGGTGGGGCTTGCAGCCGCCTTTTTTCCCGCAAGCACAG
>NW_006921700.1:3085024-3095654 GCF_000298275.1 Orycteropus afer afer | reverse complement strand
TTTTGTTTGGCTGGAAACCACAGGTGTGGGTTCAATTCCAGACCTGTAGGGCAGCTAGGGGCCATATTCTCAGTGGTTCCACCAGGCTCTATCGGACCAGCAAACCTCGCCCTCCACCTTTTTTTTTTTTTTCCACAGAAACTTTTGAGGAACATTTTACTACCCTTGTTTCACAGAGCATGGAACCAAGGCTCAGGGATGTTAGGTAGCTTGCCCTGGAACCTACAGCTAAAAAATGGCCGAGTATGCCTGAACAAGGGGGTACTGTGTGGTTTAAAATCAGGAAAAATGTGCATCAGAATTGTATCCTTTCACCTTACTTATTCAATATGTATGTTGAGAAAATAATCCGAGAAGCTGGACTATATGAAGAAGACTATGGGCATCAGATTTAGAGGAAGACTACTTAAGGACCTGCAATATGTTGATGACACAATTTTGCTTGTTGAAAGTGAAGAATTGGAAGCACTTACTCATGAAGATCAAAGACTACAGGTTTCGGTATGGATTACTCCTCAACATAGAGAAAACAAAAATCCTCACGACTGGACCAATAGGCAACATCATGATAAATGGAGGAAAGATTGAAGTTATCAAGGATTTGAATTTACTTGGATCCACAATCAGCACCCATGAAAGCAGCAGTCAAGAAATTCAATGACATATTGCATCAGGCAAATCTGCTGCAAAAGACCTCTTTAACGTGTTTAAAGAGCGAAGATGTCACTTTGAAGACTAAGATGTGCCTGACCCAAGCCATGGTATTTTCAGTTGTCTCATGTGCATGTAAAAGGTGGACAATGAATAAGGAAGACCAAAGAAGAATTGATGTATTTGAATGATGGTGTTGGTGAGGATTATTGAATATACTGTGGACTGCCAGAAGAATGAACAAATCTGTCTTGGAAGAAGTACAGCGGGATATTCCTTGGAAGTAAAAATGGCTGGAGTTCATCTCTAGTACTTTCACTGTGTTATCAGGAGAGACTAGTCCCTTGAGAAGGATATCATGCTTGGTAAAGTAGAGGCCAGCAAAAGAAGGGGAAGACCTTCAAGGAGATAGATTGACAGTGGCTACAACAGTGGGCTCAAGCATAGCAGTGATTGTGAGGATGGCAAAGGACCAGGCGGTGTTAAGTGTTGTTTTGTATCAGTTGGAACTGACTTGATGACACCTGACAACAACAAGCCTGACTCTGATGTTTGCTCTCTTCCCATTACCCCTTCCTGTCTTGGTTTTCACCACCTGTCCGTAAGTTTGTCATACTGTGGTGGTTTGTGTGTTGCTATGATACTGGAAGCTATACCACTGGTTTTTCAAATACAGGTTCACCCATTGTGTACAGGTTTCAGCACAGCTTCCAGACTAAGATAGCCTGGGAAGAAAGGTCTGGTGATCATTGTCCATTGTAGCGCTGGAAGATGAACCCCCTAAGTTGTGAGGCACCACATAATAGCTGCAACAATGGACTCAAATATGCCAACCGCCATGAGGATGGTCTAAGGCCAGACATTTCTTTCTGTTCTACCTAAAGCTGACATGAGTGGGAACCAACTGGAGGCAACTAACAACAAAAAATAATCATGGGTGACAATTCTAGAAAGGAGAAATTGGACATATGGGGGAAATTTGCCTATGACTTCATAATTTTGCCAAAGGCCAGCCTGGAAAGAAACCCCAATATTTTGCTCACAAAAAGTTCTTTTGGAAGTTCTGGGTGTCTGGGATACCATGGACCACTAGATGGCACAGTTCAGCATCAGGTGAAGCTCTCCCATCCTCTCCATCTGTGGGCAACTACTGTTTATGCTGACATGTAAATATGACTTTGATCTAGTGCACTATGCATTGTTTTTTTTTTTTTTTTTTTTGCAACTCGGCTGACTTTGAATGGTGAAGTTGTGTGTGGTGAAAGATTGAGAATGAAGAAATGTGGCATGCAAAACTAACCTGTAATACCAAACCCAGGAAAACTGTCATTCAAAGAATCCCAGCACAGCAGAGCTGGAAGGGTCCGAAGTCTTCGAGCCCAGCTCTCCAATATGCAGGACACTGGAGGGAACTTCCCACCAGATGGGAGACTACTGGGCAGTCCCATCTCTGGTCTTTTCAGAAGCAGAGTCAATATCTCTTAAAGGATACTAAGACTGGACATTTCAGAACCAGGAACCAGGTAGAGAACTTCTGAAGGACCTTGAATTTAATTACGCATGTAAATATATCCAGATCTGAAGACCCTATTGAAAAACCCTTACAATGGTCCCTGTTTTCCGTGGGTCAGCCTGTCTTGGGAGTTAAGGTCAAGATGATGGCAGCATTTGTTCC
Source organism: Orycteropus afer afer (assembly GCF_000298275.1). Taxonomy (NCBI): domain Eukaryota; kingdom Metazoa; phylum Chordata; class Mammalia; order Tubulidentata; family Orycteropodidae; genus Orycteropus; species Orycteropus afer. Next base: position 3,093,328 of record NW_006921700.1, on the reverse strand, counting down.
CACGAGAAAGTGCCCTTGAAGGGCTTCAAAGAAGCTTTTCTTAGAGTTTTATTATCGTGACTACACCGATAAGGAGGCTGACAGAGCTGGGTAGAGAAAGGGGAGGCCACTGCTCTGGTATCTCTTGGCAGGTCATGCACAATTCCTTTTGGCTCACATTGGTCTGAGTTGTACCAGTTCCTCATTATAGTATGTCTGAGCTGATCACCCCATATGGAGTCATTTGGAGGCTGGAGACCAATGAGCTGATGTGAAAACCTCACCCCATTCTTGTCCCTGGAACGAATTCATTGTCTCACTGATAATTCTTTTGTGTGCAGCTGAAGTCCTGGCAAAATTGATCAGTTCTGGGGCAACGTGCAGAACTTGGCATAGATGATAAGCACTTTTTATTTATTATTTGCTGAATAGAACCACTCTTACTTTCTCTAGGAGCTTCTGACATAAAGTCAGATAGACCCAAGTGCAAGCTTCTGTATCATCACCTTAATCATGCTAAATGGACTCGGAGTTGGATCTCTCTAAAGGAAAAGGGCCTATAGGTCAAATCTTTCCTTTGGAATCTTGGTTCAGCTGATGCATAGTTAATACTTTGCTTGTTCACGTTCTCTCAGGCAGAAATGTAATTTGATGGAAACAGGGAGTGTGTGTGTGTTCTGTGGGGGTTGGGAGCAGGTTCCAACTTCCTTGGCTTCTCCCCCACTGTATCAGCCAACCTGGTCTTCCCACTCTCTCCCTTGCAGCCTCTGGACCTTTGTGTCTGCTGATGCCTTTCCCTGGAATGAAAACTAGTCCATTTGCCATTGAGTCAGTTCAGACTCACGGCAATCCTGTGTGTGTCAGAGTAGAACTGTGTTGGATACAGTTTTGTTTTTTAAAAAATTTTATTAATTTTGTTGTTAAGACTATAAACAGGAAAATATATACCAAATGCAGCAGTTTCCCCATGTGCGTTTCAGTGACATTGATTCCATTCTTCAAGTGGTGCACCCATTGTCCTCCTCCTTTTCTGAGTTGTTCTTCCCAGACTAACATAAACTCACTGCCCCCTAAATTTCCTATCTGATCTTTCGAGTTACTATTGTCAGTTTGATCCCATAGAGACAGATGTCGAAAAAACACAATGCTCAAGGCAGGCATTCTTTACTAGTTAAGCTAAACTATTGTTTGGCTTTAAGATGACTTCAGGGGATATTTTGGGTTTAAGGTATACAGATTATTTCAGGGCAATAGTTTAAGGGGTTCATCCAGCCTCCGTGGCTTCAGAAAGTCTGGAGTCCATCAGAATTTGAAAATCTGTTCCTGCATAGGGTTTTTAATGGCTGATTTTATAGGTCACCAGGCCTTTCTTCTAAGGCACCTCAAGGTGGACTCAAACTTCCAACCTTTTGGTTAGCACCCTAGCCCATTAACTTTTTACACCACACAGAGACTCCTTGCCCAGCAAATCTTGCATGTTTCTATTATTTAGTGAACACAGCACTGATGAGGGAGCCAGGCAGCCTGGCTTCAGCCCTGATTCTGGCATTGACATGCTGGGTAATGTTTTTCAAAGCACCTGGCCTCTGAACATCCATTCCTGATGTGTAGCCAGAAATATTTGTTGGTGTAAATTGAACCCACCTGTATGGGGAGAGAAGAACTGCCTGGACCACCCACCCTGCTGGGTAGCTGTAGTGATTAAATGATATAACATAATTAAAGCAGGGTTCTTTTTTGACATCTATACTATAAAACTGGCATGGCAGAGGCATCTAATTTCCTCTGACTTCATGAGGGAAAATCGCCATCAGCATCAGCCCAAGGCTGATTCTATGAAGGGAAGGTCAGACACACTTCCTCTCTGCAGTCTTTTTTTTTTTTTTTACCAATTCTGACACCAGCCATCCCTCCCACAGCGGTGTTTACTTCTCTTCTGGGTTTGATAATTCCTTGCAGTGACCACACAGACCTTGCAGGCAATGATCATGATTATGGGGTTTGTTAGATAAGTAATAGGTTATAATCTAGCATCAGGAGCAAACTCAGGACATAGTACTTTGTCTGAAGTCTGCTTCTGTAAAGATTTGTAGCCTTGGAAAGCCAATGGGGGTAACTATGAGTCGGCATTGACTCAATGGCAGTGAGTTTGGGTTTTTTTCAATCCAGTCATTTGGTGGAGTTACAGGACCGTGATGGGAAAGGCCATGTGAGAGCATCCATACGCTGCATCTGCCTGTATGAAGGCCCAGGCCAGAGCCTTCTGAGACGCTCCAGCTCACAGGGACCGCTCTCCTGTGATTGTGACTTCTTTGGCCTTACACTGCTGGGCTTACTTATGATCTATTTGTATGTTGTGTTTTACCCATTCTTCTTGCCTATAAGCTCCTTTTCTGCTCCTTTGTATCCTCTTGATGCCTGCTGCGATGCCTTAATCATAATTGGGTTCAGTATGCCTTTATGGATTGACTGCTTAATTGAATTTTGGATACAAGGAAGAAGGCTTGTTTTCAAGGGCCACCCAATGCAAGGGCCTTAGGTTTGAGATCATTTTATGCTCCCTTTCATGGTGGAATGAAGAATGAATAACAGTGTAAATGAATAATTCAGTGTGTCATGAGTTGGGAAGGGAGGAAAAAAAGAAGTATCTATACATGTCATTTTCAATCATCTTGACTTGAATCGCCTGGTTTTATTCAGTCAAACAATGAAAGCTGAGGAAAATGGTCAAACTTCTTATTTGGTTCATCGAGACAAAGTAACTGGCTGTCGGACAGCCTTTTCCTCTCAGCAGAGTTTGCTGGCCCTAAAAGCCACAGCCAGTAACTGAACTGAAGCAAATAGGATCAAACTCGGGGAGGAAATGGCAACAGCAGCATCTTTATTTTTGCCTTATTGGTTAACTTTGTTCACAAAGAAGACATGAGAGAGAAAGGACTTGGAGAGTGGGAGAGGAGACAAAAAAGAAAGTCAGGTTGTGGGGAAAGGGCGGATGAAGTCAAGAAAGTTACCAGTTAGTGTTTAGAGAGTGTGGCAAGTATTCTTGGGAGGCCCAGAGAGGGGTTGCTCCTGGTGCCCAGAGAGGCCTGGCATCTTGCTTTCCTCCCAGCTCTTCCCGCAGAGTGAGGTCAGCATCCCTCTCCCTTTGGAGTAGTTCTCAGACCCCGATCTTTCCCTTCACAGGCAACAAAGGGGCCCCTCACCTCTGCCTTGGTGCAAGGCTGGGTCCAGAGCTTCCCTCAAGCCCTATGCTACAGATTGGGTTGTGCCCTCTAAAATGTATATTGAAGTCTTAAGCCCTGTTCCTGTGACCCTGTTTGGAAATAGGGGTTTTCTTTTGTTATGTTGATGAGGTCATGCCAGAGTAGGGTGGGTCCTAGAGCTAGTCTTTTTGAGTAGTGTCTTTTAGAAACAGCAGAATAGTTGCAGTGATACACACACATGTGGAGGGGGAGGAAGGACACTATGTAATGATGGTGTCAGATGCACTGCCAGCCCAAGGACACTAAGGACAGTCACTAGGAACTAGGAAAGAGACCCACTGAAGGAGTCAACATGGCCAAGATCCTGATTTGGATGTTTTTGTCTCCAGAACTGTGAGAAAATAAGTTTTTGTTCTTTAAAGCTACCTACTTGTGGTATTTTATTTGTGTTATGGCAGCCCTAGGAAACTAAGACACCCTGGGAGGTGGCGCCATGACAGCTGGCTTTGTGGGGCAGAGGAGAGAGGGACTGTGGTGCAGTGAATTCCTTGGTATGGCTCTTCTAGCTATGGTTTTTGTGACTCCCACCAGATGACTGGGTGGGACTATGCAGATGTGAGGTGATTGGGTGGCTTGCTAATAATGTAAATAAGATACATGGCACCCTGTGGGGTTGGGACAGTGCTAATAAGGTGTATGGGACCCTAATGTGAGGATTGGTCAGTTTTGTCACCTTGCCAGGCTTAAAATGAGCTCTCCCAGAGGCAGAAAAGGTGATCTCACTACCATCAGGAAAGAGCAGCCTGGAGCAGGGCGAGTCCTTGGACTCAAGATCCCTGTGCTGAGATGACAGCAGAGAGATGGTCTGCAGAGAGACAGCAGCAGAGAGAAGTGCACTAGACAGAAAGGGGTTGCCAGCCCATAGAGCAAGAAAGCTGAGTGCCTTTGGGCAGGGGGCTTGCTGGCAGAGTGGGGGGCACCTACTGGCAGAGCTAAAAGAGCTTTCTAACACTTGCCCAAGCAGGGTGAAGGCCAGGCTGAGAGGACTAAGGCCAAAGAGAGGCACACCTCCAGGAATGGCAGAGGGGAGTGAAGCTGTCCTGATCAAAGTATTATATCCCAAGTATGTTTCTGAACCTGAATTGTAACCTGTTACATCCTTAATAAACCCCATAATTATGAGTATTGTCTGTGAGTTTTGTGTGGCCATTGCAACGAATTATCGAACCCAGCAGAGAAGTGGGGAGTGGCACGAGAGGTACCACTGGTATCAGAACTGGTAAAAAGTTTGGAGGGTGATGGGATGCCTGACTTCCTCCTTACTGGAATCAGCTTTGGGCTGTTGCTGTTGATCCTCTTTTCCCCTGGTGAAGATAGAAGAGGACTGAGGACGCTGCCTCCTCGTGCCCTTTTTGTATGCACAGCCTCTTTTTTTTTTTTTTCTCCCCCATTTTTAACTTAACTAATTGACATTTTTGGCTACCAACACAAGCATATGGTAAACAATTCAAAAGTTCTAGAAAGTTATGGTGAAAAGTGAGTCATTCACTCCTAACGTACTTCTTGCAAATTCTTTCAGAGATTATATAAACATATAAGCATATTACCTGTGAAAAGGTAAAGAGTGACAGACTCTACACACCTCACAGCTTTTCTATCTCTTACTTTTGTTATTTTGTTTTGTTTGTTTTTCACTTAACATGAAATACCAGCCAACACAGATCTGCCACATTCTTTTGAATGGCTGTGGAGTATTCCACAGGACATGTAAACAGTCTCATGTTGTTGCTATTGCATGCCATTGTGTCAATTCTGACTCACAGCAACCCTATAGGACATAGTAGAACTCCCCCACAGTGTTTACTAGGCTGTAATCGTTGCAGGAGCAGATCACCAGGTCTTTTCTACCATGCAGCTGCTGGTGGGTTCAAACTGCTTACCTTTAGGTTAGCAACCAAGTGCTAAACTATTGTGCCACCAGGGCTCCTAAAACAGTCTCCTAGTAATGCATACATAAGTTGTCTCCAATCTTTTGCTATTGCAAACCATGTTGCATCAAATGCGCTTACCCATGTGTCCTTGAAGCAGCCGTCTTCTTACACCTGTGACTATCCAGGACGCATCCTACAGAGGAGCTCAGTAGCTTTCTTTCTGATATAACCCCATCCCTTCAGGTGGTTCCCTGCCTCAATTGTCCTTTCTGTACAGAGCTTCTGCTTCTCCTGTAAGAAGTGCTCCTTCCAATAAGACGTTAATCTCCCTCTGGTTTCCTGAGACCCTGCCTGAATTGGACTGTGTGTGCCTGCCTGTCTTTATCCCACCTCAAACGCGTTCTTCAAATCCAGCCAGGCTCACTCTTTGTTGAGGAGAGCCCGTGTATTTTTCTAAGCTTATTTCAGAAGCAGCAGTGGCAGCATTCAGATTCAAATTTCTCCTGGCACTTGGCTGCAGTCAAAGTGACCAAAGAGAATAAATTGTCCCCAGACAGGCCGCACAATCCTCTCGCCTGGTTGAGGGTTTTGTTGGCTGCAAATCCTGTCACCAAGCAGGCTGATATCCTCATTGCTCCACAGCAGGTCTCGTGGAATGTTGTGGTGGACAACAAGGGTGGGCCACCTCCAGGCCTTGGAAATAAGTTCTGGCACCCAATAGCCTGGGTAGTGTGATAAGGGAGGGAGGGGCAGGAGCTGGAAGGTGTAGCAGGTCTTGCAGCTCAATGTTACTTTAAAAAATTTTATCTTTTCCTTTTTTTATTGTGGTAAATAAATAAATAAATATTTATTTCGTTAACTTTTATATATATATATACATATATATAAAATACATTTTTGTTGTTATATGCTGTCAAGTCGACCCAACTCACAGCGACCCCTCCTTGGATTTCCAAGGCGATATCACTATGAGAGTAAATTGCCCAACCTTCCTTCTGAGGAGTAGCTGATGAGTTTGAACCGCCAGCCTTAGGCACTATGCTACTGGAGCTCCTATATATACCACAATAAATAAATAAATAATTTTTACCACAATAAAAAAGGAAAGATAGATTGTTCAAATGTCAAGTATATGTGTGTGTGTGTGTGTGTGTATTTGTTATTGTTAGATGCCGTTGAGTTGTCTCTGACTCGTAGTGACCCTATGCACAGCAGAATGAAACACCACCTGGTCCAGCACCAGCTCCATGATCCTTGCTATACTTGAGTTCATCGCTGCAGCCACTGTGTAAATTCATCTCGTTGAGGGCCTTCCCCTCTTTCATTAACCTTCCACCTTACCCAGTATGACATCTTTCTCTAGGGAATCTGACAACATGGCCAAAGTATGTGAGACGAAGTCTGGCCATTCTCACTTCCAAGGAGCATTCCAGCTGCACTTCCTCCATGACAGATTTATAAGTTCTTTTAGCAGTCCATGGTACTTTGAGCATTCTTCAGCAGCACAACTCAAATGCATCAACTCTTCTTTGGTCTTCCTTATTCATTGTTCAGCTCTCACACGCATATGAGGTGATTGAAAATACCATGGCTTGTGTCAGGCTCACTTTAGTCCTCAAGGAGACATTTTTGCTCTTCAGCACTTGAAAGAGATCCTTTGCAGCCAATTTGCCCAGTGCTATATGTCATCTGATGTTCTGACTGCTGCTTCCATTGGCGTTGATTATAGAACCAAGCAATATGAAGTCTTTGACAAGTTCAATCTTTTCTCCATTTATCATGATGCTTCTTATAGGTCCAGTTGTGAGGATTTTTGTTTTCTTTAAATTGAGATATAAACCATACTGCAGACTGTAGTCTTCAATCTTCATCAGTAAGCACTTCAAGTAATCCTCACTTTCAGCAAGCAAAGTTGTGTCATCAGTGTATTGCAGGTTGTTAATGATTCTTCCTCCAATCCTGAGGCCATGTTCTTCTTCATATAGTCCAACTTCTCGGATTATTTTCTCAGCATATAGATTGAATAAGTATGGTGAAAGGATACAACCCTGACACACTCCCTTCTTGATTTTAAACCATGCAGTGTCCCTCTTGTTCTGTTTAAATGACAGACTCCTGGTCTATGTACAGGTTCCTCATGAGTAAAATTAAGTGTTCTGGAATTCCCATTCTTCTCAATGTTACCCATAATTTGTTATGATCCACACAATCACATGCTTTTACATAGTCAATAAAATACAGGTAAACATCTTTCTGGTATTCTTTGCTTTGATCCAACATCCATGTGAGATCAGCAATGCTATCCCTCATTCCACGTCCTCTTCTCAATCCAGCTTGCATTTCTGGAAATTGTCTGTCAATATACTGCTGCACAAAGAGGACAGTGGCTGAGCTGTGGACTTTTGTCTGTCCGGAGGGTGCAGCCATTTTGAATGTTTACAAGTGGCTTGACCATTTTGGATATTTGAAGCAACAGCATTCTCCCAGATTCCAGGGACTTAAGAACAGGCTCCACTTGCCAGTAAACCCAAGGACATTCTGGACCTGGACAACTGGAAAGGTGCAACATTCACCTTGTTACTCTTATACCCCACACCCTCTTGGTGAATGGAGGTGAGGCCATCCCTCACTCTCACCCACCTTCTGGGCCTATAGGAACTCCACCCCAGTCTGTGTGCTCGGACAGAGCCTGGGCGCCTTACCTCGCCCTGCCCCCATGTCTTTTTTCTGATTTTTTGTTTGTTTTTGTCTGTTTTAAAACTATTATTATTATTGTTCTTTTTACTATTATTCTTTATTCTTCCTTTCCCAGGTTCTAGTTTTCAGCTTTTTTCTTTTCCCTGTTCCTGGTTTCAATTTTTTTTTCTTTCTTTTTTCTTTCTTGTGGTTAAACCCATTCCTTGTGTTTCTTTTTGTGTTTTTCCCATTTTTTTTCATTATTCTCTTTCTCTACCTTTTTTCTCTTATTGTCCTCTTCCCAGATACTTCTGTTTTTTTTCCTTTTACTTCTTTTTCCCTTTCTTCTTTTTTTAGTTACAGTTCCAGTGTGATTACACAGTGTATTTTTTTCTCCATTTGCTTTTACTTTTTTGATGGTTATTCTATTGTTATTTTTCTCTAACTGAGTGGAAGACAGCAATAGTCCCCATATGATACAACTATACCCACATCTCCTGCAGTTTCACTTACTG
>NW_006921700.1:3065063-3081621 GCF_000298275.1 Orycteropus afer afer | reverse complement strand
ATCTTTCAATATTGCAACTTGAGGCCTAATTTTTTTCTTCAGTTCTTTCAGCTTGAGAAATGCTGAGCCTGCTCTTCCTTTTTGGTTTTCTAACTTCAAGTCTTTGCACATTTCATTATAATAATTGACTTTGTCCTTTTGAGCTGCTCTTTGAAATCTTCTGTTTAGCTCTTTTATCTGGTCATTTCTTCCATTTGCTTTAGCTACTCTCTGTTCAAGGACAAGTTTCAGAGTCTCTTTTGACATCCATTTTGGTCTTTTCTTTCTTTCCTCTCATTTTAATGACCCTTTGCTTTCTTCATGGATGATGTTTTTGATGTTATCCCACAATTCCTCTGGTTTTTGGTCATTGGTGTACAATGCATCAAATCTATTTTTCAGATGGTCTCTAAATTCAGGAGGGATGTATTCAAGGCCATATTTGGGCTCTCGTGGACTTGTTTTAATTGTCTTCAACTTCAAGTTGAACTTGATGTCTGTTCCACAATCAGCTCCTGGCCTTGTTTTAGCTGAAGATATTGAACTTTTCCATCACCTCTTGCCACAGATGTAGCCAGTCTGATTCCTGTGTACTCCATCTGGTGAAGTCCATGTGTATAGCCGCTATTTGTGTTTTTGAAAAAAGGTATTTGCAATGAATAAGTCATTGGTCTTGCAAAATTCTATGATGTGTTCTCTGGCATTATTTCTGTCACCAAGGCCAAATTTTCCAACTACCAGTGATTTGTCTTTGTTTCCAACTTTTGCATTCCAGTCACCAGTGATAATTAACTCATCTTGATTGCATGTTTGGTCAATTTCAGACTGCAGAAGTTGATAAAAATCATGAATTTCCTCATCTTTGGCTATGGTGGTTGGTGCATAAATTTGAATAATAGTAATATGCACTGGTCTTCCTTGTAGATATATGGATATTATCCTGTCACTGACAGCATTGTATTTCAGGACAGATCTTGAAACATCCTTTGTGATGAATTCCACACCATTCCTCCTCAAATTTTCATTCCTGGCAGAGTAGATCATATGTTTGTCTGATTCAAAATGGAGAAAACCAGTCCAGTTCAGCTCACTAATACCTAGGATACCAATCTTTAGGTGTTCCATTTCACTTTTGACAACTTCCAATTTCCCTAGATTCATACTTCTTACATTCCATGTTCTGATTATTAATGGATGTTTGCAGCTGTTTCTCCTCAATTTGAGTTGTGCCAAGTCAGCAAATGGAGGTCCCAAAAGCTTTACTTTATCCATATCATTAAGGTTGGTTCAATTCTGATGAGGCAGCTCTTTCCCAGTTGTATTTTGAATGTCTTCTGACCTATGGGGCTTGTTTTCCTGCACTGTATCAGGCAATATTTCTGGGCTATTCATAAAGTTATACAGTAAGTTATCAGACAGTATTTCTCTGCTATTCATAAGTTTTCCCTGGCCATCTCTTTGAGAAGTGGATGTCTTCTTCCTTCTTCCTAGTCTGTCTCAGTCTATAAACTGCATTGAAACCTGTGCACCACGTACAACCCTGCTGGCATTTGAAACACTGGTGGCACAGCCTCTGGCGTCACAGTAACACTCAAGCCACCACAGTATGACAAACTGACAGACAAGTTCCTCTCCCTTAGCTGTTCAAAACCTCTCAGCCCTCCTCTTACCTGGATCCTGCCACCTTGTTGGCTCTGGCCTTCTGTTTCCTCCTCCCTGCCTTAGGCATATATATGCCTGTGCATATATATATATATATATATATGCATTTGACATTGGAACAAGTCTTCACCTGTATAGTTCAGGGACATTATGTTCATCATGTTGTTCAACTGTTACCTTTATCCATTCCCAGATTCTACCACCACCCTTAACAGAAGCTCAGTGTCCCCTAAGCATTAACTTTTCTTTCCTTACTCCCTCCTGCCCATCCTGGTAACCACTACTAAACTTTGGTCTGTATACACTTGGCTATCCTAAATATTTCATGTAAGTGGTATCATATAATGTGTGTCCTTTTGTGGTTGACTTATTTCACTCAGAATAATATTTTCAAAGTCCATCCATGTTATAGCCCAACCCTGCTTATAACACATGAGGACCTGGAGCCAGCTTGCTAGAAAACCAGCCCTGTGCTGTATCTATCAGCCCAGTGGTTCCGAAACTTTTGGGGAGGTCAACAAACCCCTTTGAGAGTCTGATGATATCTTTGGCCTTTCTTTGCAGCAAAATGAACATATTATAAAAACCAGTTGAGTCTATTTTGACTTATAATGACCCCATAGGTTACAGCGTAGACTTGTACCCTGCAGGGTTTTCAAAGCTATGATCTTTCAGCAGCGGTTTGCCAGGCCTTTCTTCTGAGATGCCTGTGGGTGGATTTGAACCACCAGCCTTTCAGTCAGTCACCCAGTGCTTAACTGTTTGCACCACCTAGGGATTCCCGGGTATATGCATGTAGGTGGTGTTTGCTGTCGAGTCAATTCTGACCCACAGTGGCCCTATAGGCAAAGTGGAACTACCCCAGAAGCTATCCTAGGCTGTCATGTTCACAAGAATAGAGTGCCAGGTCTTTCTCCTGCAGGGATGCTGGTGGAACACACACATAGATGCAAAATATTTTGGATACACTGTGTGTGTTGGTGCAGGGGTTGGAGAAGAGGGTATTCTGGGTTCAGAATTAAATAGGGTGGCACCTGTGAAAGTTTTCTCTTGAAGTGTACAAATGCCAGGCATTGTGGTGGTGGTGGTTATATTTGTGTGTCAACTTGGTTGGGCCTGGTTGAGTGGCTGGGCAGCTGGTGGTAGTTTTTCCCCATGATGAGACTGGTGATCAACTCCATGGTGGGATATAACACAAGCAGCTGAGTAGCTGCCTTTGAGATGTGGTCTGCTTCCTGTATATAAGGAAGAAGCCTTGGGAATGGTCTCTAGCCTATGGCACACTTGGACCCGGCATGTAGCCATGTCATTGCTCAGCAGCCTGCTATACTCTGCCGACCTTGGGACATACAATGGACTTAAGTTAATGGCCTGCCATGTGGACTGGTAACAACGGGACTGTGCCTTTTTACTTGTCAACCTTGGGGCTTCTCAGCCTCAGCAGCCTGCAGCTGTCTGAGTGAAGAAACGCCTCTAGCTCCAGTGAGGCAGGAGCAGGAGGCAGAGCTGGACCCCAAGGGTAAAGGGCTTTCACCCAGCCCCTCGAGCCTGGCACTTTGAACTTGGACTTAAAGCCTCCAAATTGTAAGAATAAACTCCTGTTTGTTAAGACCATTCCATTTGTGGTATATTCTTGTCAGAGTGGCACCAAGTAACCAGAACAGTTGTCTCTTCATCGAGAACATTAGGATCCAAACACTCTTCCTTCCACTACCCTGCATTTAGCTGCTGCTGTTGTTGTTATTTGCCGTTGATTCGGACTCGACTCATAGCGACCCCTCCTTGGGTTTCTGAGGCAGTATCACTATGGAAGTAGATTACCCCACCTTCCTTCCCAGGAGTGGCTGGTGGGTTTGAACTGCCAGCCTTCTGGTTAGCAGTCAAGTACCTTAGACACTACGCCAGCAGAGCTCCAGCATTTAGCTGCACTGGCTTTAAAATCATTGCATTTCTAGAAGGTCCTCTTTGGTATGTGAGGCCTCCATACAGGCCTCTTTTTGAGTGGAACTAGTTTTCCTGATTCACTGATCTGAAGTGTGGCCATGCTTAAATTGATCGTAGCTGCTGAAAAGCTTTGTCCTGCTTACATGGGGTTGCTGGTTCATGATGAGCCAGCCATGTTGAAAACTCCGAGCTGCCCTCTCCCAGTTGGGCCTGGTCTGGACCCACTGCCCACCTAAGAGTGGACAGACAGTTGGAACCAACGAGTGTGAAATCTGAAAGGGCCTCTTTCACATTTTTGAGAAATAACTTTCTTCACCAATCTCCAAAACAGTGGGGCTGCAGCTCTGGAAGCATTTCTGTGGAGGTTTGACAGGGGCAGCTGGACAGAAGACTGGTGCGGTGATGAGCAGATTAAAAGCTCTTTAAGGATTCCACAAACCAGAGGCCTTGGCAAAGTTTCTTTCGGAGTTTTGCTGGAACTCCTGGGCAGGTGGCCACCAGCTCCCCTAGTGTCGGATTATACAAGAAGCAAAGTAAGCATGAGCTTACTTGTGCTTACTTACCAGTCTGTAGTAAACAACTTCACATTTTGCCACCACATCAAAGATTCTGCTTCTAGGTATGGCCAGCATCTGTCTCTCTCCCAACTCCAGAGCATATTCCTACAGAATCAAACAAAGCCTCTTTTCAAATGTTCAATCCCTGACAGGGACAGCCCATGTGAAATTGTTTGCTACAGATTAGTAAATAAGCAAAAGTAAGCCCCTGTTTATCTTGCTTATAGGGTACTCTGTCCCTGGGCTTCCTCCTTTCCTAGCTTACTCTCCCTTAATAAGGTTCAAAACACCATTAGCCTAGCTCTATGGGGAGGGGCTGTGGGGGTGGGCTACATGAAATCAGCATTCGTCACCACTCTTCTGCCCACATTGTTACCAGCCCCTGAGTAACCATGTTACTTGCAAAGGCTGTTATTAGTGGGACCCTTTTACTTTCAAGCAATGACCTAATTAGCTCTTTTCTTAATACAAAAGAGAGGATATTTCATTCCTGTTCCACTGCCATCCTACTGTGGGCACTTGGATTTTTTATTTAGCACTCCACAGCTGGTTGTTTTGTGTGTGTGTGTGTGTGTGTGCACGTAAGAGTATATTTGTTGCACGTGGGCATGTCTGTGTGTGTGAGTGGATTTTTAATTGTCCCACTCATCTTACTGCATTATTTCATCATATTCAAATTTCACACTAATCGGTGTTCCAATAAGTGGGCCATTGTGTGGGCTTACAAACTGTTACATACTGAGAATGTGGTTGGTTAAAGTTATGCATCAGAAAAGGATCTGATGCGTCAGAAAATTATTTTCTTAATTTGTAGATTTTTAATTATGACATTATTATTATTATTATTTTTTTTGTTAAGACTTTTTTTTTTTTTTTTTATTAGGATTTGGGTGAAGATTTACAGAGTAAATTCACTTTTCATACAGCAGTTCACATATACTTTGTCTCATGTCATTGACCAAAATTTACAATGCAGCAGCTCCCCTCCCACTTCCTCCCCATAGTTACCTCCTCCCAGTGTCCATCCCTTCATACTCTTCTGCACCCTGAGCTATCTCCCTGTGCATAAGCAGCCCTTCCTTCTCCCATGATTGTTCTCTCCAGGGCGTGTGTCTACTTGAGGTAAATGTTTAACTCACTTGCCTGTACTTTGTTTGGCTGGAAACCACAGTTGTGGGTTCAATTCCAGACCTGAAGGGCAGCTAGGGGCCATAGTCTCAGTGGTTACACCAGGCTCCATTGGACCAGCAAACCTGGTCCCCACCTTTTTTTTTTTTTTTTTTTGCCTCCAAATGATTTTGAGTTTTGTACCACATTAATTATGACATTATTTTGAGAACATGGAAAAATAGAAATGAGTTCCATATATCCCACACCCGTGATTTAATGGATGTGTATTATTTTGCATATTTACTCAGACCTTATTCTTTTTCCCAAAAAAACCAAACTCAATGGTGTTAAGTCACATCTTTTTTAGGAAGTAGAATATTAAAGATGGGTCTAGAGCCCAGTACCCTTCCTTCCTGTTCCCACCCCTTGGGTTAAACACAAGTGATACTGCATGTTCTTCTATTTTGACTGGAATCCCTGGGTGGTGCAAGTGGTTAAAGTGCTCACCTGCTAATCCAAATTCAGATTTCCATGGAAGTGGCTTGGAAGAAAGGCTTGGCAATCCACTGTGGAAAATCAACCATTGAAACTCTATGGAGCACAGTACACTCAGACACACAGGGGGTCGCCTTCAGTCAGAATGGACTCAGTGGCCACTGGTTTTTCTATTTTCACTACATATGAGAATGTGGCCATATACAATACATACTTTTGGGATATTTTGTTTTTAAAATGTAGTAAGTAGTATTACAGTGTAGGTATCATTTGTAACTTTTCCTTTTCACTAACACTGTGTTTTGAGATTTGTCTGTGTTGGCCAATGAAGTTCTCATTGATTCATTTTCATCGTTATGTGCTATTCCGTAATATAAAGCGAGGCAACTTATTTTCCATTTTACTAACTGGACATCTAGGTTGTTCTTTGCTTCCACTTTTGTTGCTTTTGCAAATAAGGCTGCAGTGAAAATCTATGGCCTTTCTTGCTTATTTGTGTGCAAGTATTTCAGCACTTCGAATGGGTTCATTCTGGTTTAACCACCTGCTGAGAATTTGCATCTCCACCCAAGACATACTGACTCAGAATCTATGCACAGATGCCTAAGAATCACCCAGGGATCTTGTTAAAATGTAGATTTAGATTCAGTATATCTGCAGTGGAAATGCAAACTCTCAGCAGGGGCCAATGAACCGGTTTGAAGTCCTGGACTATTCCTAGAGTTTAGATCTTGAAGTAGAATTGAGGATTCCTAGGGTGTGGAACTTCATTTTGTAGTTGAGAGTAAAGGGTCTTTTGGTTGTTCTTGTTAATTTAGTTTTGTTTCTGTTTTAAATAGAGATGGTCAGCATCACTCATTCATTTATTCCATAAATACTTATTGAGTGCCTATCATGTGTCAAATGTGTGAAAAGGTGAATAAAATGTAGTTCCTGCCATCAAGAAACTCACCTTCGAGTCAAAGACAGACACAGGCACCATTACATGGTAAAGGTGGTGGAATCAAAGTGCTAGGAGAATCCAAATGTAAAACCATGACTTCATGATGAAAGGGACCCAATGTAATCAACCTGACACCAGGTGGCTGGCTGAGCCCCAGGGAAAACTTCCTTCAGGGATTGAGCATTAATCTCTGATGTGGTCATGTTAAGGAGCTCTGGTGGAATAGTGCTTAAGGCATTTGACCTCTAACCAGAAGGCTGGTGGTTCAAACCATCTACTGGTGGCGTAGTGCCTAAGGCACCTGACTGCTAACCAGAAGGCTGGCGGTTCAATTCCACCAGCCACTCCTCGGAAGGAAGGTTGGGCAATCTACTTCTGTAGTGATACTGCCTCGGAAACAGAAGGAGGGGTCGCTATGAGTCAGGTCCCACTCCAGGGCACATAACAACAACAACAACAACAACAACTGCTCTGCAGAAGGAAGATGGGGCAATCTACTTCCATAAAGATTTACTACCTTGAAAACTCAGTGGGGGTGGGTCACTAAGAAACCTGATAGGGGTCACTATGAGTGGGAATCTGACTGATGGCAGTGAGTTTGGTTTTTTGTTGTTTGTGGTCAGATTAGGCCCTTCCACAGAAACAAAGGATTAATTCAGCTCAGAAGCTCATTGTCACGGCCCATTAGTAACAATTATCACTTGGCACAGTAGGCTTGCCCTGCTGGGAAACCTCACAAAAGAGGAGTTAAACATCGCTTAAGGAAGCTGCTATGATTCATGTAAAATAATAATATTTATTGAGTGTTTAATAATGATAGCTATTAATAGTTTATATTAACTGAATGCTCGGCACTGGAGATATAGGGAAGACACAGTCCTACTCTTGTGGGAGGTGAACTAATAAACCCTTGATTATAGGACAGGGTGGTCTGTGTTAAACCAGAGGTTAGCAGAGTGGCTGCAGGGGCTCTGAAGAATAACACTTAATATACCCTGGGGAAAATCTTCAGGGGAAGCTTCTTAGAGAAACCTTGAGCTGAAGAGGAAGAGTGGGAGTTAACTTGACCAGTAGGGTCAGGCTGTAGTTTTTTTTTTTTTTTTTTAATGTGTGCAAGAAGTAAGATCTTATGTTAGAGAGCTGATGTTAGCCTTAGCAGTGGAGACCTAGTACAGCTGGGCCTCATGGAGATAGGGCGCAGTATACCCACTGCTGTGGACTCGATGCTGACTCACAGCAACCCTATATAGGACAGAGTAGAACTCCCCCATAGTGTTTCCAAGGCTGTGACTTTGACAGGAGCGTTTATCTCCCATGGACCAAAATTTTACATCTTTCTCCCATGGAGCAGCTGGTGAATCCAAATCTCTGACTTTTTGGTTAGTGGGTGAGTGCTTAACCACTGCACCATCAGGGGTCCTGGGTGTAGTGGCTCTCAAAGTCCAGTGTGCATCAGAATCACTTGGAGGGGTTTTTAAAATACAGATTGCTGTAGATATATATCCGAAAGAAGTGAGAGGTGGGATACGAATAGATACATGCACACTCGTGTTCATCACAGCACTGCTCACAAGAGCAAAGAGATGGAAACAGCCTAAGTGCCCATCAACAGAGGAATGGATAAGCAAACTGTGGTGCATACATACAATGGAATACTATGCAACACTATGTATGTGGTGCATACATACAATGGAATACTATGCAACAATACTAAGGTAGGATCTGCAAAATGCCACATAACATGGATGAAGTTGGAGGATGTTACGTAGAGTGTAGTAAGTCAATCACAGAAGGACAAATAATGTATTAGTCCACTATTATGAAAAGTCAAGAAAAAGTTTACATATGGATAGGTAATAAAACCAAACCAAACAAAACACAGATTGCTGGACCCCATCCTCAGAGTTTTGATTCAGTAGGTCTGGAATGGCGCATGAGAATTTGTATTTCTAACTAGCTCTCAGGGGATGCTGATGCTGCTGATCCAGGGACCACACTTTGAGAACCACCTGTCAAAGGCAGGTCTGGCAATCTGAACAACAGAATTCATGGATCTAGGCCTTAGCCTTGTGCATCACCATTGCTGTGACTTGGCTCTCTTCTCTGTTTTCGATGCTTTTATCTTCTTAGGGGCTGCTCTTCACCTGCTCCTCTGTGTGTCTTTTTTTTTTTTTTTTTACTTCAAGGCTTGCTTTGGCTCACTTGTGGTTTTGGTCCATTTGTGGCCTAACATAGTCCCTCTACCTCACAGCCTCTCTGTGTGCATCTCTTTGGGAAATTCATTTTCCATACAGCATTTCATACACATTTTGTTTCATGACATTGACTGCAATTCCCCATAATGCAACAGCTCTCTTCCCACTTCCTCCTCATAGTTACCTCTTCCCTGTGTCCTTCCTTCCCATGCACTCCCCCACCCCGAGCTATCTCCCTGTGCAAACACTGGCCGCCTGTTCTCCCACACTCCGAGGAGTGTATCTACCTGATATAAATGTCCACCCCATATACCTGTCTATTGTTTGACTGGAAGCCACAGTAGTGAGTTCAGTTCCAGACCCAAAGGGTAACTAGGGACTACAGTCTCAGGGATAGAACCAGGCTCTATCAGACCAAGAAATCTGTTTTTTTTTTTTTAATGATTTTTGAGTTTCGTTCCACTCTGTTCTCCCATTCTTCTGCACAGATCCCTTTCTGATTGGTTGACAGTGGTAGCTGGGCACCGTCTAGATCTTCTGGTCTCATAGGCTGAGGATCACATGATCTACTAGTTGCTTGGGCTAATTGTTTCCACGTGTCTTTGGTTTTCTTCATTCTTCTTTGCTCTGGATGAGGAAAGACCCATTGTTGCATCCAGATGGCCGCTTGCAAGCTTTTAAGATCCCAGTCACTACTCACCAAAGTAGGATGTAGAACAATGGTTCTGTGTAATATGTTATGCCAGTTGAGCTTGATGTCCCCTGTGACCATGATCCCGAGCCCACAGGTCCAACTACTCACTCCCTCAGGGTAGCTGGGTATGGCATGCCCCTTGTCAGCTCTACTATATACCCAGACATTCTTACAGCACATACAAATATACATGTGGAAATGCCATCTGCCAACCTTATACATGATCATGGACACACTACTCCTTGCCTACCAAGGCTGTAATCTTTGTGGAAGCATACTGCCACATCTTTCTCCTGTGGAGCAGCTGGGGGGTTCCAATCACCAATCTTTCAGTTAGCAGCTGAGTGTTTTAACCATAGCACAACCAATGCTCCTTTACCACTCACCACCCCTCCTAAAAGAAGTGTGTGAAGTCTGGCTGGTTTCTAGCTCATTCAACAAATATTTAATGGGCTTTGGTGAGTAGGAACTGGGATCTTACAATCTTGTGAGTGGCCATCTAAGGTGCAACTTGGTCTCTCCCCATCCGGAGCAAAGAAGAGTGAAGATAATCAAAGATCCATGGAAACAATTAGTCCAAAGGAGTAATGGACCCCATGGAATCACAGCCTCCATGACTCTGAGACCAGAAGAACTAGATGGTGCCTGGCTACCACTGCTGACTGCTTTGAAAGGGATCACAATAGGAGGTCTTGGATAGAGTGGGAGACAAACGTGGAACAAAACTAAAAATCATTTTAAAAGACCAGGTTACTGGTTTGATAGGGACTGGTGGAATCTCTGGGACTGTGGCCTTTAGACACCCTCCACACCTGGAACTGAACTCAACCCCGGGGTTCAACTTTCAGCCTAAGGTAGGCATATAAGATGAAAGATAACATCAGGGAAGTATGCACTCCTTAGCACAATCAACTATATGAAATCAAAAGGGCAGCAGTTGCCCAAGGATAAAGCTCAGAAGGCAGGAAGGGATAGGAAAGAAGGATGAGTGGAACTGTACACACAGGGAGGAAGTGGGGAGAGTGCTGTTAGACTGTGGGAATTGCAACCAATGTCATGAACAACATGTATGTGAATTGCTGAATGGAAAACCAATTTGTTCTGTACAGTTTCATCCAAATCACAATACCACCTCCCTGCCCCCCCCCCAAAAACACAAGGAAACGTTAAATGGGCTCTTTCTGTGTGCCAGGCTTTGTGGAAAGTGGGCTCCTCTCATAAGAGTGAGAGTCATCTCATTGATGACTGAAAGGGTCTTCAAATGCTGGGCCACCAGAAAGAACCACCAGGGTCCTCTGTTGTGGTAGCCCAAGGCCTTGGAATTTTGACTGAAATAGAAACAGAAGTTTCTGGTGAGATTCCCCAGCTGGGAATGTCTCCACATGGGAAACTCCCCAGATCTCTCCACTGCTCTTTTAGTGACAAAGAAGCATAACGGTTCATGCTCTAATGCTGTGATAAAATTTCCTGATGTCCTTCGCAAGTTCTTACATGATATTATGATCTGGAGACACAGGAGGGCACTGTAACCAATAAGTAATACACGGAAACACTTTCATAGTTTTAGTTTAAAGAGTGGATGTTGTTATTGTCCAATCTGAATTTTTTTCCTCCCCTCAGGCAGGGTAACCAACTTTGTAGAAATATCTAGCTCCGTAGGGGCTCTCACCTATGACAATGGCTGCCAAGACTCATCCTCCAGGCTGTCCAGGGAGTCTTTGTGGCTTTGAGGATCTCTGAACCAGAAGGGAATTTACAGTTACCAGTTATTCACTATCTAGAGCCACTGAAGAGGTGGAGACAGAGTTGCCAAGGACTCATATCCAGAGATCAAGTGGCCAGATCAAACTCAGAGCAGAGCAGAGAGACTTGGTTTCAGGAAGCTTCCTTCAGTGCTCCAGCCAGTATCCATGCCTCATTTTTTTCCATCTTTAAAATAGATAACCTGGCTTATCCCTCTGTGTAGTTTGCCAGTGGAGAGGGGAAAGGGGGCAGAAGAAAGCATCTGGGAGCCTTTACCATCTCTTTTATAAAGTGCATGAGTCTTACACTCAGAAAGCCAGCCTGCCTGTCCTCAAGGAGTTGTAGCGCTCAGGACAAGTGGGCTTCTGTTGGCAGCAGGAGTGAAAAAACTAACAAGAGGCCGGAACCTGCTCCTTCCTGACTGGGTTTCCACACGGGTCTCGCACACAAGGCAGGGCTGGGCGCTGAGCGGTTCCCTGAGCTGGGCTGGCTCCCTCGCGCCCCGCCGGGCCCCGGGGGGTTAATCGCGGTCAAGAGTGCCACCTCGCACAGCCCGTTCTACCTCTCCCACCCGCTCTGCGTCCCCAGGGGCTGCTGAAACGCACAGCCCTCCCCAAGCTACCCCGGCCGCCTCCAGGCGGGTGCCGGGGCTCAGTCCTGCTTCCCTGCGCGGGACTCGACTCTGAGCCGAGATCACCGGCTAGCTGCTCTCAGCCCAGGGATCGGCAAGCGGAGCCGGAGAGGGACCTGCGGGGAGGAGAAGCCTCCAAGAATGGTAGAGGGAAACAACCAAAAAACAAACAAAACAAACCCACTGCCGTGGAGTTGATTCCGACTCCCAGCGACCCTATAGGACAGAATAGAAGTGCCCCATAGGGTTTCCAAAGCTGTAAATCCTTGTGGAAGCAGACTGCCTCATGCTCCCGTGGAGATGCTGGCGGGTTCGAACCGCCTACCTTTTAGTTAGCAGCCCAATGCTTCAACCACAGCGCCACCAGAGCTCCCTTAGGGGGAAAGAAGAGGAGGGGGAAAAAAGATGGAGGAGCGAAGAAATAGCTGGATTCCATTCACAGGTGGTTCCTTCTAGTCCGCGGAGGGTCAGCACCTACAACGCCCCTTAGACACCCCGCCCCCGCCCTGGTCCAAAGCTCCGGGTGAGGATTGTCGCCTTGCCTTGGGTCCTTCTAGTCCTCTGTCCCCACCGTAAGAGAACACTCACCACGTGCCAGGCGCAGCGCCAAGCGCTTCACCGCAGTATCTCGGTCAATTTTCTCAACACCCCCGAGCAGCAGGAAATATTATTAGCCCCATATTGCGGACCAGGGAACTGCCACGAAGTTCAGTGGTTTTTCTGGAATTTTGCACAGAGTAAGTGACGGCATGCAGGCTCCAAGCAGAGACTATGCAACCCAGACAAAACCCACGGCATCTCAGCGGCGCCGGGTATACTCCGATGGAGTTGTCTACGCCTGGCTCCCGCACCAGTCCCCGGCCTCGCTGGTGGCAGGGTAGCGAGAAGGACCAAGGGGGTGACCATTCTCTCTCATCCAACTCTCGGACCAGGGTGCGGGGGTTGCTTTGCACCTTGGAGAGGATAACCTTCCTTCTCTAGGGATCATGCCCTCAATGGGTGCAAAGTTTTGGGGAGATGCTCTCCGCGGGGCAAAAAGGGAGAGCGGTGGGTCTAGGCTCCGGGAGACCGCATTAGTAGGAAGCAAGTGGCAGAAGACGCGGCAGGCAGCGAAGCAGGCGGCGGAGAGCTCGCTGCTGCGAGCACTGAACCTCCACGCGGAGGGTGTGCGGCGCTTTCATTCAAACTTTGGAGAGTCTTGCTGCAGGCGTCAGCGAAGGTGTGACCAATGAGAATCCAGGGACGGGCATAAATTATGCAAATAACCATCTGGCGATGGGTCAGATGACTCCGATCCTTTAAACTCTACCTCGCCGGGAGCTAGCGAGGTGACAGCGGCCAGCGAGCTTCGCGGCGCGCGCAGGGTGCAGGCAAGACCTGGCTCTCAGGCCCTTCACAGCCCCACCTGCCCGCGCCGCGGTCGAACCAAGTGTTCCTTTTCCACCTTCTCCGTCCTTGTCGCCCTGCATCAATTCCCTAGCCCACCGCCTGCCGCTGGAGAGAGGGCTGCCCCCTCTGGTCTTCCCAGGGTGGACTTTTTTGGGTGTTGATTTGGGTCCACAGTTTCAGGGAGGGGGCGTGGCGGGGAAGGATGAAGAGCCTGGTTCCCCTGCTCTGTCTTCGGAGTATCCTTTGCTGCTTTGCCGCGGGAAGCCCCACAGGGGTTGGGCCAGAGGGACGGCTGCAAGGTAACGTGTGTTTGTTTTTGTTTTTATTTTCCGCTGCACT
Organism: Orycteropus afer afer; assembly: GCF_000298275.1. Classification (NCBI taxonomy): domain Eukaryota; kingdom Metazoa; phylum Chordata; class Mammalia; order Tubulidentata; family Orycteropodidae; genus Orycteropus; species Orycteropus afer. The sequence goes on along the minus strand of NW_006921700.1, from coordinate 3,067,940 downwards.
TTTCTGTTTGCTGGGCCCCTCTTGTCTTCAAGTCCCTCTTCGTTTTTTGCAAAAGTTCCCCCGACTCCCACCCGCCTTGTCAAATTTCTACTTTCCAGCCTTGAAGTACACTTGTTCCTCAGGCGCTTCTCACTAGGGCATCCCGTCGCGCGCTTTCTCCTAGAGGCAACAGACTGGAAGAGTGCGCGCGTCTCTCTCTCTCTACGGTTATCTGGTTCCCTTAATCACTGCTGTCCAGAAGCCGAGGTTCTTGCCACAGCTCTTACACCTTGTCCTTGTTTTTGAACTTAGAGGTTCGAGAGGCAAGAAGTTGGAAAACGCTCTGCAGGTTGGCCTCCCTACTTTATTCTCATTGTAGGCCTTTTGAAGGTTAAAGTTGCCGAGTAGCTGGCTTTGGTTTGCTAAGTGCTTGCAGGGAGGCTCTGCTGGATAACTTGTGCCCAAAGCTTCTGGGCTTCTTGTTCCATGTTGCCAGGCCCCCTCCCTTTTTTTAGTTTTTTAAATTTTTGTTGTGACTTGGGTGGAAGTTATCAAGCAAATTCATTTTCCGCCCACCTCCTTCTTCCCAACAGTTTATTTCCCTCACTCTGCCTCCTACCTCCTCTTCACCTTCCTCAGCGGAGCTTCCAGGTTTTCTTCATTCTGGGTTCTGTGGCACAGCAGTCTCTGAATTCTCTGAGGAACTGGAAGAAATGTGCCCTGATGAGAGTGTGCTTTTGTTTGAGTACCAAATCACGGAGAAGCCTACACTGCACCCAGTCACTTCATCTTAGACTACCCTGGTCCATGTTAGCTTCTGTGCAGTAAGAGTGAGAGGGAGGAAGGAGGTTCATTTGAATGAATAGGAAAGCTTAACATGCTCCCAACAGTACTAACTAGAAGTGTGACACACCTCTCCTCTAAAATGCTATCAAGTTCCTTCCAGTTTCTATGTTCTGTGATTCTGAGGATTCACGGACCATTTTATTCATTTGAAAGAGTGTTTGCTACATGTCTGTTTAGTGCCAGGCAATGTTTTAGGTGCTGGAGACTCAGAAGAAACAAACCCCCAAATCTCTGCCCCTGTGGAGCTGACTTTTCAGGGATGGGAAGACAGAAAATAAACTAACTGACATATATATGTAGGGTGCTCACTGTTATGGAAGGAGCCCTGGTGGGAGAAGAGTTAGTCCTGCCTGGTTGCATACAGAAAGACTGACAGTTCAAACCCACTCAGTGGCTCCGCTACAGAAAAGACCTGGCAATTTGCTCCTGTAAAGATTACAGCCTAGAAAACCCTATGGAGCTGTTCTGTCAAATGAGTTTGCTGTGAGTCGGAATTGACTTGATGGTACCGAACAACTGCAGGGTTATGGGGAGAAGTAAGGCAGAGGAGGCAGGTAAGGAGAGCTGGAGGTGGGCGAGTGGATACGATTTTCAAACAATCCTTAGGAAAGGCCTCACTGAGAGGTTGACCATTGCGCCAGGAACGGCTGAAGGCAAGCAAGTGAATGATGAAGACATCTGGGTGAAGAACATCAAGTCCCCGAGGCTGTTGTGAATCAAGCTGAAAGTAGAGGAATGAAGCCGGAGAATTCTGGGATCAGATACTATGGTGCACCTTCTATATTGATATGTGGCTCTAACCACCAATAAGCCATATGCGTCCTTTTCCTTTTCTTCTATACTTCCCCTTCTGCTCCTTGTGTGAATGGCTATCTGGTAGAAGTTGGGGAGATGGTAAACTGATTATGTTTATGGATCGAATTTCTACTGGTTGGGGCATTTGTTCCTTACTTTCATGACAGCTAACTTGAGGTCAGCCCACGTGCATTGAGCTGATGTTTCTGGAACCTTATCCCTTGTACATCTGGTGTGTTCTTTTCCTTTCCCTCTCTTCACCACACCGTTCACCATCCTGATCTCTCTTTCTATGGTTCTTCCTTTTGCTTAATTCTGAGTAAGTTAAGCTCCTGGGATGGTCACTTATATACCACCCAACCTGCATTGCTGGGGTGAGAAAGTAGTTTGTTACTCCAATTTCTTAGCCCATTATCAAGCGATGTTTTCCGGAATGGCTTAGAGAGAGAGTGCTGGGTGGGGTCCATTTGTGACTGTCTCAGATAGTGTGGTGATGACAGCACCTACTGACTGTTAGAGGCCACAACGGTGACATTGCTGTGCTTTGGGAGCAGTGGAGCTGGAAAGGGCGGTTTTGCTGCTTTTCTGAGACTCTCCATGGCTTCAGTTGTTCATTAACAAACAAGATGAATGTCTGGCACATGTCCAGTACTGTGAGAGACATTGAAATGCATGAGATCTTTGGAGTAAGTGCTAGAACTGAGACAAGAACATTGGGGACGGTTAGAGTACAAAAGGTCTATAGCCTCTTACCTCCAATTCCAAACTCTCTAAAAATTGGAATAGTTGTTTGGTAACATGTTTGGCAACAAGATCAGCCCTTACCTGACTTGAACTCATTTGGTAGCACAAACTAACTAGAATTGACAGGAGGCTTTATTTTTGCCCTTGCATGTGAGTATTCATATATTTCCCTGCAGAACTATAAGTGTGCTTAATTCATGGGGAATGTTTTGGATATATAACATAAATACATGTTATATGCACCATAATGCCTTTCTAACATCTGGAAAATTCTGACTTTTGAAACTCAGCTGGTCCCAAGTATTTCAAGAAAAGAATGGAGGATCGTATTCTAAAAGTGGGGAATTGAGAGAAGGAAGGAGGGAAGAAGATAGAAAAGCAAGAAACCTATTTATTATAGTCACGATAATTAATACTATGGAGGAGCTCTGGTAGCATAGTGCCTAAGGCACTTGACTGCTAACCAGAAGGCTGGCGGTTCAAACCCACCAGCCACTCCTTGGAAGGAAGGTT
>NW_006921700.1:3005450-3064963 GCF_000298275.1 Orycteropus afer afer | reverse complement strand
TGTTACAGAGCAGAACTGCTTCATATGGTTTTCTTGGCTGTTATCTTGATGGGAGGAGCTCTGGCAGCGTAATGCCTAAGGCATGTGACTGCTAACCAGAAGGCTGGCGGTTCAAACCCACCAGCCACTCCTTGGAAGGAAGGTTGGGCAATCTACTTCTGTAGTGATACCGCCTCGGAAACCTAAGGAGGGGTCGCTATGAGTTGGGTCCAACTCGATGGCACATAACAACAACAACAACAACAACAGGGAGTAACGGATACTTTTAAGTGTAGATGAGATGCCCTTTTTACAATCTGTTTAAAATTCTTCTGGGAGTTGAGGATGGAACATGTTATCCTTGTTTGGCAGATGTAACAACTGAAACCCAAGGGTGTTAAGTAATTTGCTTAAGGTTGGACCAGAACTCGAACCAAGATCTCTCATCACCCGGCCCACTAGATACACCCACACTCCTTTCTTTCTCCCCAGATGAGCTCCACAAATCCAAGGATGTACAGGCTGCCGCCAAGCCCTCCGTGAGGTTTAACCTCCGCACCTCAAAGGACCCAGAGCATGAAGGATGCTACCTCTCCCTTGGGCATGACCAGCTCTTAGAGGACTGTGGTTTCAACAGGACAGCAAAAACCTTTTTCATCATCCATGGATGGACGGTGAGCCCCAGGGGAGGGAGCTCTATAGCTTTACACAGCATTTGGTTTCTTTTGTTTTACTCAATTAAAAAGAAGAGTGGTGCCTGCAGATCCCCCCTCACCCTCCCCTTCTTGTGGGCTGCTTGTATTTCAGGCATCTGTGAAGGATGTAATAAATAACACTGTGTTGAGGGGGCACACTGGGCTCCAGCAGGGTGGTATTTAATGCTGGCATGCAGCACCTTTCAGAAAGTGGCTCTCCTGAGGGCAGCAGCCCAGCTCCACCAGCTCTTCAGGGCCCCTCTAATTACACTTAATTACGTTGGTCAACCACAGCCTTGCGGGAGCTAGCCCTCTGTAAGACTGGAGCTGAGCTAGAGCAGCTTGCCTGGTTCAGAGACGTGATGACGAGCCAGCTGGGCTGGATGGCTGGCCTCTGTTGGCATGGTGCCCTCCTGTTTGCATAGAGATGGCCTGATTTAAAGGCATGGAGGCGCTTTATGTACCCTAGCTGAGCAATTCACATTGAAAGGCCCATGACAAACTTCAACAAAAAAGGGCTTTAATGCTAAGCTTCAGAAGCTTTTGACCAGCGAGGCATTTATTCATTCATCGAATGATGGTCTGTAGGAAAATGGCACTATTAACTGAGCAGGTTTCTGCTGGGCTAATTGGGAGGGGACATTTCTCCTCTTAATGAGAGAAATTCATATCCGTTACATGCTTCCTGGGTCTTTAGGTCTCTCACCAACTGTTGGGGCCGCCGTGCCTGGGGGAGGTAGACTCTTACCTACTAATGCGATTGAAGGGAAGATGAATGTCCAGCCATCCTTATCCCACAAACTACAATTAGAATCATGCATTTGGATCTTTTTAAGGCCCCCTGTCAAAATGCAAATACAAACTGTCCAAGACTTACAAATGAGTTGCATTCCAGAAAGTTCTTTTGTAATCTGTTTGGAACGTACAACAGCAGTTTCCCATAGAAACAAGATTCTAAATGGTTTTTGGGTTCCCAGGCTAGGCACAGAAAATCTATTTATCTCATAATGCATTTGTGAGTAGTTTACAACTGGACCTAGTCACAATTTATAACTTTGTTTCTGTGGGAAAATGTGTTCTGAGTTCTAATTTGAGATTCTAGGGACAGATTTTCCCTCCTTTGGGGTCAAGGGGGCTGGCAGAGATGGGTTGTGGGAAGGGGTCATTTGTTAATTTTGCATTTGCCTAGGAAAAAGCATCTCCCTGGATCTGTAAGAGAGAAGCTAATTCTCCAGGACAACACTCCCAGCTGCCTTTGAATGATGGCCTAGGCCACTTGCCTGTGACAGGGACTCAGACTAACCTTATGCCAACATATTTGCATGGGCTCATGTCTCATAGTGGCCCTATCAGACAGTGACTCCAAGAGTATTGAATGCTAACTATGAAAGTTTTGATGAGAAAAACTGGGAATATAAAGAGCAATGGAAAATAAACACTCATGTAGCAATTTAGCCTATGGCTGGCCCTACTCATGTGCAGATGTTTGGTCCCTGAGTAGCCAAGGTGAAGCTTCTGGAATCTAGCAAGGGAGAGGGCTATGGAACTGAATTCCATATTCGTTAGGATTTCTGAAATGCATTAGGACTTCTGAAACCCAGATGAATCAGGAAACACTTTCCTTTTCTCTCTGCAGATGAGTGGCATGTTAGAAAACTGGCTGCAAAAACTGGTGTCAGCCCTTCAGATGAGGGAGAATGACGCCAATGTGGTGGTGGTTGACTGGCTTCCCCTGGCTCACCAGCTTTACACGGATGCGGTCAATAACACCAGGGTGGTGGGCCATAGAATTGCAACGTTGCTCAACTGGTTGCAGGTAACTGCAAAGGGAGTAATTTTTCATAAGCAGGACTCAAACCCAAACCTTTTTAAGAAATACTGGCCAGGCTCTGCTACAGTGAACTTCAGGAGTCTGGTCAAAATCTTTGGGATTCATTTTTTTTACTGAATTAAGTATCACTTGAAATGCAGGCATACCTCATAGATGTTGCAGGTTTGGTTCCAGACCACCATAATAAAGCGAATATTGCAGCAAAATGAATCACAACATTTTTTTGGTTTCCCTGTGCATATATAAGTTATGTTTATATTATACTATAGTCTATTAAGTGTGTAATAGCATTATGGAAAAGTTTGAAATATTGTGAGAATTGCCATAATGTGACACAGAGACATGAAGTGAACGCATGCTGTTGGAAAAATAATATCGATAAACTTGCTTGATGCAATGTTGCCACAAACCTTCAATTTGTAAAAATTACAGTATCTGGTGGAGCATGGTAAACTGAAGCACAATAAAATGAGTTATGCCTGTCCTTGAAAGCTGGGACTTTTAGGGAGCCTTTCTGTTACTGTGCTGTTGATTTTTAGAAACTGATGCCCTTCGATTGGTTGAGATTGGTCAAGAGCCAGCACTGGTTTACATTCTGAAATACCTACTGAAGCCTGCTCTTGCCTCTGAAGAGTGGCTAGATATTGATTATTCTGAGAGGTGAGAGAAGGGGTTGGTTAAGGCAGATGCAGCCTCATAACTCACTTAAAATATTAAGTGTGGAAAAACAGACCTTCAGGTCTTAAATTGCCTTTTTATAGATTAATGATTTACCTGACATTAGTGGGTTTACCTGGGGTCAGGTGTACACTCCCAAAATGACCCGATTATCTGGACAATTCCAGCTTGACCTTCCTTTTATCCATAGAATTTGATGAATTTCTGGCTGCATTCTGGTCAGGATTCTCAATCAACCTGGATTCTTGAAGTCGTTTTGCAGAACTTAGTCCCTGAGCCATGGGACCAAAGCCCCATTTCCTTGCTTCCCACCAGCTAAGTGTCCTGCCAGGGTATAGTGCTTCAACCTGGGTCTGAGGTAGGTTTGTGGTGATATTGGCAGCTCCAGGGACTGGGGTGGAGGTCAGGGCCTAAGAGAGCAAGCAAGGAGCTAACTGTGGCAGACTGTGACTGGTCCTTCAGTCTCCAATGAGTCTGGTGGCTTTGACCTCCATATGGCCTTCTCCTTCCCCTCTTAGATACTCCAAGAAAGAACAGAACACATGTAGGGTAAGGGTCAGGTATGCAGCCTGTAGTAATCCATGCCTCGCCCCTGGTCCTTGGCATTTGAAGTGCCTCCAAGTCCTTTTGACTTTCCCTTACCTGGCTATCACCTATTCATATGTCTCTGTCAAGAGTGCCCCTGAGAAATCTCTGTGCCAACAACTCTTGTGTCTGTTCTTACGTCACAGTGAATTGTTCAATTTTTGGTGACCCTGTGTGCCCACCCCTGCAGTCTTCACCACATTTGCTATTGTGACTTCCTGCAGGGAAAGGATGACTTCTCTCTTGGAAATGTTCACTTGATTGGCTACAGCCTGGGAGCACACGTTGCGGGGTATGCTGGCAACTTCGTGAAAGGAACAGTGGGCAGAATCACAGGTAAGTTCCTTCACTCGCCACTGGTGGTCCCTGAGCTCCCTTAGTGTTCTCTGACAGCCTGTTTTTTCTGAACCAGAGTGCACTCAAGTGAGTTAGCAGAAGTCAGTCAGTCCTAGATTATTAGCTTTGGAAGAGGCCAGTGAGAACATCTAATCCAGAGCCTTTCAAAGATTCTCTTTAGTTACAAAACCCCCCTTTTTTATAATTGAACTTGTGTGAGACTGTAATATATGAAACAGGTGGAAAGGGATGTTCTGGTTGAATCTGGGCCCGTGGAGGGGAGTGTTAGCCATGTCGTAGTCCTTGGGTATGCCAATGGTTAAGGCAATTGGCTACTAACTGAAAGGCTGAAAGTTTGAGTCCACTGAGAGGTATCTTGAAAGAAAGGCCTGGTGATCAGCTTCCAAAAAATCAGCAGTGGAAAGCCCTACTCTGATGCATATGGGGTCACCATGAGTCATAGTCCATTCAATGACAACTGGTTTTGGTTTTGGTAGCTGTGCCATTTGGGCCTTACCCTTCCCTGAGGGAGTTCCCACAGCACCAGGGAACATTTTTTTTTTTTTTTTTAATTGTGATTTGGGCAAAATTTGTTCTCCTTTCAACAGTTCATACGCATTTTGTTTCATGATGTTGATTGCAGTCCCCACAATGTAATAGCTCTCTTTCCACTTCCTCTCTTTTCCCTGTGTCCTCCTTTCCTATGATTCTTGCCCTATGAGCTGTCTCCCTGTGCAAATACTGCCCTTCTGGTCTCCTATGGTTGATTGTTCTAAGGAATGAACCTACCTGGTATAACTGTTCACTTTGTAGGCCTGCCTACTGTTTGGCTGGAGGCCATGGTTTCAATTCTAGGCTGGAAGGCTGACTAGGGGACATAGTCCTGGAGGTTTCATCAGTCTCTATCAGACCTATAAGCCTGGCTGTTTTATGATTTTGAATTTTCAGGGGACACATTTTGAAAAACACTGATCTAGTCCAATTCCCTCATTTTATAGGTGAGGAACTTGAGACACAGCTAATAACCAAGGACCAAAACTAGGGTGGAATCTTGGTCTCCATGCTTCTGGGAGTTCACTTCAAGTCTCAGCCCATGATGCTGCAAGGCCTCATGGAAAAAGAATGAGTGGTGGATTCTCATTTGGATTCTAACTCTGATTTCTATTTTATCTACCCGCTACTTCTTTCCTATGTTTAGGTGGCATGTTTAGTGGTAATAATTACCTGTTTAGAATGGGTGATTAAACTTGGCCATTAAAGAGGTCTTTCTGATATTGGTATCCATGTGGTCAATAGAAAATTGAGTTTTCTATCATGAACCTTTTCAAAACAAACAAAAAAAAAACCCATCACCATCATGTTGATTCCAACTTACAGCAACCTTATAGAATAGAGTAGAACAGCCCTTAGGGTTTCCAAGGCTGTAATCTTTATGGGAGAAGACTGCCACATCTTTCTCCATTAGAGCAGGCTGATGTGTCCCAACCACAGACTTTTTGGTCCTCAGCTGAGCACTTAACCACTGTGCCACCAGGGCTCCTTCATGAAGAGTTTGTATTAAATCATTTAAGGGCTGTGGAAAGTGTGGTGGTTAAGTTTGTGTGTCAACTTGGCTAGGCCTGGTTGAGTGGCTGGGCAGCTGGATGTAGTATTCCCTGTGATGAGACTGGTAATCAGCTCCATGGTGGAATCTACTGTGAGCAGCTGAGTAGCTGCCTTTGGATATGTGGTCTGCTTCCTGTATATAAGAAACAGCTTTGGGAATGGTCTCTAGCTTATGGCATGCTTGAACCTTGCATGTAGCTGAGTCGTTGTTCAGCAGCCTGCCATGCTCTGCTTACCTTTGGACTTTCAATAGACTTGAATGAATGGCCTGCCGTGTGGTTTGGTAACATTGGGACTGTGCCTTTTACTTGTCAATCTTGTGCTTGTCAGTCTCGTAGCCAGCAGCTGTCTGAGTAAAGAAAAGCCTCCAGTTTCAGTGGATTGGGAGCAAGGGGCAGAGCTGAAGCCCAAGGTTAAGGGGCTTTCACCCAGCCCCTAGAGCCTGGCACTTTGAACTCGGACTTAAAGCCTCCAAATTGTAAGAATAAACTCCTGTTTGTTAAAGTCATCCTATTTGTGATACCTTCTTGTCAGAGCGGCACTAGATAACCAGAACAGAAAGTTAAGTGTCTTTTCCATTTTGGGGCCCCTCCAATACACACACACAGACTCCTCTAGGCTAAAATAAATGGTGAATTTGTTGCCTTGAGTATTTCTCCACCTTCTAGTACTTTTTTATTTCTGTTCACCCCCCGGTTCCTCCTCACCCCCAAGATACTAAGGACTCACTCAGTCACTAAGAGAAAACTTGATCAATTTCTTCTCCTGAAGTGTTTTCATTTGAAAACAGGACTCTGGTAGAAGGGAATTCCTAGCTAAAGAGTGATAGAGTCAAGGTGGAACTTTAAGTTTCAACAACAAGCTGATGAGGCAGATTTTGAAAAAAATACCTGTGAGGTTTTATTGTTGTCATTGCTTTTGAGTTGTTTCTGACTCATGGTGACCCCAAGTGTGTAGCATGGAACTGTTCCATGGGATTTCCAAGGCAGATCGCTAGGCCTGTCTTCTGAGGTACCTTTGGGTGGGTTTGAGCCACCAACCTTTTGGCTAGTAGTCGTGAGTGCTTCTCCAGGGACTGGTCCTCTTCCAGTTGTTGTACCTGGGCTTAGGCTCGTACATACACACACAGGGATACACACAGTTCTTTCAATTCAGTGATGGGATTCATAGGATTCAGCATAGCTTGAGAGCTTTATTTTTTATTTCCAAGATTGCAGGACCTGAACTGGCTGCAAAATGAGCAGTGGCTGTGTGGCCCCACATGACTACTTATTGACTCATTTCTGATGCAAAGCAGTTAGCTTGCAGCCACTCTGGGTTCTATTGTCTGAGCACCTCTTCCTATCCCTGAATGAGAGGCCAGAGATTTCAGAGCTGGGCCAGCGCTGTCCAAACTGCAGTGCACAGGAGGTATCCATCAAAGCCTTGGGGCCCATGGTGTTGTTGTTTACAAGGATAATTTGCAGACCTTCCCTTTTCCTATATCTGAATCTGAAATGGGATGGGACTGGCAAGGAGCTGTCCAGTGCTCTCCTCTGCCTGCTTGGGTGGTAGCTACTGACAAGTGGACTTTGATTGCTCTCCTGGGGCCGGCAGGGGAGCCAGGGAGAATGCTAATCAATACCCTGCTCTGTCTTGAGTGCAGCCCCATCCTGGCCCTCTGGCCTTTCTCTTTGGAGCAGAGGCCTGGGTGAACCCGACAGGAGGGCATGGCCTCTGTCTGGTTGCCAGGCAGCACCTCAGAAGGTATTTGGTTCACCTGACACATGCCCTTGTGCATGTCTGATGGGGGAGGTTTGTGTACTCTCCTCTCTCCTCAGCTGGCCAACTTCCCATGTGCCCATGAACCAGGTGGTTCCGACAAGTGAAAGGACCAGAAGCTGCAGCTTGCAGGGGATCCTGAAGCCAGCGATGCTGCTGGGTAGAGGCAGCAGGGTGTCCTCAGCTCAGGGCTGCCTGGGGAAACACCAGTCTTGCTTGGGCCCAACACAGGGGCTTGCTAGAGTTTTACTCTCTTAATTTCCCCCTTAGGTTTCTGAGAGAAGCCTATGCCGTGCGAGGGAGAGGTCATACATTTCTAACGGAACCAGTGTCTAGTGAGTTATAACAAATAAGCAAATAAATTCATTTGTTCATTCAGCAAATATGAATTGTGTCCATTGTGCAGGCTCTGGGCTGGGTGCTACCTAAAGTGTGACAGGTACTTTATGCTATTTCTACGTCTTATAGAGACCCCGTGAGAGGGGTCTTCTGGGCTTCATTTTATAAATGGGAAAACTAGGACTCAGCAGTTAACTAATTTGCTCAGTCTTGCATCCTGTAAGTTGCTCAGCTGGGATTCGAACCCAGGCTGTCAGGTTCCAGAGCCACATATCTAACCAGTACACCATGCTGCCTCTTTTCTGTATGTGGCAGTAAGGTAGCTCTTGAAGTTCTATAAGCTCTGCCTTGCCGGCCCAGAATGCACAGCCTCACAGGTTATTCCTGCATGTGCGTGTGTGCATGTGCACATGTGTGTGTATGCATGTGCATTGGCTCGACAAAGCAACTTTGGGAGGAGTCTATGACGGAATGGAAGTGGGAGGTGGTTTTCCACGTTTTGTTTTTGTGAGGGGCTAAGTTCTTTCTCAGGGCCTTGCTGGCTCAGCGATTAAGTGCTTGGCTGCTAACTGAAAGACTGACAGTTCAAACCCACCTGCTGCTCTGAGGGAGAAAGATATGACAGTCTGCTTCCTTAAGGATTACCAAGGAAACCCAAACTCATTGCTCTCGAGTTGATTCTGACTCATAGTGACCCTATAGGACAGAGTAGAACTGGCCCATAAAGTTTCCATGGCTGTAAATCTTTTTGGAAGCAGACTGCCACATCTTTTGCCTGCAGACCGGCTGGTGGGTTTAAACCACCTGCCTTTTAGTTAGCAGCCGAGCACTTAACCACTGTACCACCAGGACTCCTTCTATAAAAATGACAATCTTGGAAATTCTATGGAACAGTTCTGCTCTGTCCTATAGGGTTGCTATGAGTTGGAATCAACATGACAGCAAACAAAAACAACACAAGTTTTCTTTTCCATTCTTAGGGAGTGAACTGTGTAACTTTTTCCGAGTCCTTGGGCCAAGGGTGTGTAACAGGCATAGTCAGACCAGAGCAGGCTGGGCCAGGCCAGTGAGTGAAGGCAGGGCTACTTGCTCAGCCTGCCTGACAGCCAGCCCCCAGGCCCATCAGCTGCCTGCATGCCTCCAGTGCAGATTGGTTTCCTTGACACTGACTGTCTGGTGGGGGCTTTTGTTCACACCAAGCAGAGAGCCTCTCTCTTGTGTTGATTGCAAAGCAGAATGTTCACTCTCTCTTTTTCCTCTGGGGACATGTGAGAGGCAGGGAAAGGCTGCTCGTGTCAGTACTGTGATCCTTCTCACTGACATTGGGTTGATTAGACTCATAGCAACCCCACCTTGGGTCTCCAGGTGGTATCTCTACAGAAGTAGATCGCCCAACCTTCCTTCCAAGGAGTGGTTGGTGGGTTTGAACTGGCAGCCTTCTGGTTAGCAGTCAAAATGCCTTAGCCACTGCCCCACCAGAGCTCCTGTGGTCATTGCAGCCTCCCAAATCAATCATCAAGGGCAATTATGAGAGGACATTGCTTTTCACCATCTTCTTTTGGTGCTGCACTAAGCATGAACCCCCGAGCAGCTGTGGCTCTCCTTCTACCTTGGTCATAGATAAATTTATCTAAGCTTGTTCTGAAAACTCTTTAGAGTTTCCATCTCCACCAGCTCTCACGGGTGAAGTGTTTCACGAGTTTACTGCCCACTGTAGACAGTAGCTTTGTGCTTGTTTATTCCCAAATCACCCGTCAAGCTTCATAGCGTGTGCCCTGATTCTCCCAGGCTGGTGTCTGGTGATCACGGCACAGTTGCCCATCTCTTCCTTTCACAGCTCAATTCTTGATCATAAACTCTTCTTGCCTCAATATTTCCAAACCAGGATTTCTCCCCCTTGGTCCTCTTGACAGTTTGGGCCATAATGCTTTGTTGTGGGAACTGTTTTGTGACTTGTATGACATTTAGTGGTATCCCTGGCTTCTGCTCATTATTAGAGTACAGAAGCTTCCTCCCAATGGTGATCACTGAAAATGTCTCAGACGTTACCAAATATTGCCTGAGGGGAAAATCGTTCCCAGTGAGAACCACTGTTCCAGACCCAGCAAGCTCCTTTCTCTTGCCACACTGTCTTTTTCACTTTCTCCAGGTCCTCTCTCTGTCTTCAGGGCAGAGAGGCTTCCAGGCTGGAATGAACCCAGTGCCCATAATAGTTGGACTCACCAGCCACTCCTCAGAAGGAGGATCGGGCAATCTACTTCCGTAGTGATACCCGTCTTGGAAACCCAAGGAGGGGTCCCTATGAGTCAGATACAACTCCAAGGCAGTGCATTTGCTTTTTGTTTTTTTTTCAGTTCAAACCCACCAGCCACTCCTCGGAAGGAAGGTTGGGCAATCTACTTCTGTAGTGATACCTCAAGGGAAACCCAAAGAAGGGTCGCTATGAGTTGGGGCCAACTCGATGGCACATAACAACAACAACAACAACAATTTACATTGACAGCACTTAATCTCTTCATATCTCACACGCACTGTATGAATTAAGGCATCCAGGTTGCATTTTATAGTTGATACCAAAGCCCTGAGTAGCTTTGCAAAGCCTGCTCCACAGACCACCTGTGTTCCATGTCATCTGGGGAGCAATGCAAATTTCTGGGCTCCACACCAGACCCACCAGCCAGAATCTTGAAAGGGCTAGGGACTTGGCAATACGCATTTTATGCTTTGCAAGTTCTTTTCTTTTGGATGGTTTTACGTTTATGTGGTTCCAAAATTAAAACATGATGCGAAGTCTCTTACTGTTACTGCTACCTGGTGCAGTTAGTCCCCTTCCCCATCCTCTCCCCAACATGCATACATGCAGGTAATCAAGTTTTTGTGTGTCCTTTCAGAGTTTTCTGTAGCTACCTGAAATGAAACCAAACCAAACCCATTGCCGTGTAGTCAATTCCCACTCATAGCAACACTATAGGACAGTAGAACTGCTTCATAGGGTTTCCAAGGCTGTTCATCTTTATGGAAGCAGACTGCCTCATCTTTCTTCTGTGGAGTGGCTGGTGAACCGCTGACCTTTGGAATAACAGCCGGATGCCTTAATCACCGTGCCACTTCTGCTACCTTTGGGACTCTGAATTTTGAGCATACTCTCCAGTGATATTTATACAGTTTCAAAGTGAGACCCAGTGCTCTCCACAGTGCTGCTTGCCTGCTCCATGCAGCAAGCTTGGGAGCAAAAAGGTTCTCTCACTGTGGCTGCAAAGTAGAGGCATTCTGGAAGCCTAGGGTGAGGGTTCTCAGTATATCTGGTATAAGCCCCTCTTTCAACATTTTGTCTCTGCACCTGATTCATAATCAAAGGAAGGGGAAGACCAAGTCCAAATAAAAATAGCTCAGCTTGGGGAGGAGACTGAGCTTTCCCTCCAGAAAAATGAAGGCAGCATAAAAAAAACAAAAAACCAAACTCATTGTTGGGTCGACTCTGACTCATAGTTACCCCCATTGAGTTTGCGAGGCTGCAAATCTTTACGGAAGTAGATTGCCCCATCTTCCTTCTGAGGAGCAGCTGATGGGTTTGAACTGCTGATCTGGTTAGCAGCCAGTGCCTTATCCACTATGCCACCAGATCTCCTTGCAGGCAGCATAGTTTTCCCTTAAACTTTCTACTTAAATTGAGGCTATAGAAGACTCTCCATGGCAGGAGGAATGGGATGGACAGCTTAGTTTTAGCCAGTCTGAGTTCTTACTAAACTCACTGCCATTGAGTCGGATCCAACTCACAGCGACCCATCCTTGGGTTTCCGAGGCAGTATTACTACGGAAGTAGATTGCCCAACCTTCCTTCTGAGGAGTGGCTGATGGGTTTGAACTGCCAGCCTTCTGGTTAGCAGTCACATGCCTTAGGCACTAAGCTGCCAGAGCTCCTAGAACTGCTCTAGTTCTAACAGTCCGGGGTTCATCAGAGCTGCGTGTCATGGTAAGCCTTATGGCCAGTGTACTGAGTCAAATGAGGTGTCAGGACATGTGAGGGCTTTGGAAGGGAGTGTCAGTTTCTTGGCAGTAGACTCCAGACCTTCCATGTCTTGAATCCTGGGGCTGGTTTCAGAGGCTGTCTTTTGTCTGCACATGTTGACTTAACTTTAAGGTCCCATTGACTCAGTGTGCCTGATGTAGCTAGTCTTGGCTCCTCATTCTCGCTGCAGGTTTGGATCCTGCTGGGCCCATGTTTGAAGGGGTGGACATCCACAAAAGGCTCTCTCCTGATGACGCAGACTTTGTGGATGTCCTCCACACCTACACACGCTCCTTCGGCTTGAGCATCGGGATTCAGATGCCTGTGGGCCATATCGACATCTACCCCAACGGGGGTGACTTCCAGCCTGGCTGTGGACTCAACGACATCTTGGGGTCAATTGCATATGGAAGTGAGTTCCTTCTTTTCTGCTTAATGTGGAGGTTTGACGCAGTTATCACATCTCTTCCACCGGCCAGAGCTGTTGGTGCACCCAACATTTTCTTCACTACTCATCACCACCTCCCTCCCACCCATTCCCCCTCAAATATTTGTGCTTAAACTTCATCATCATCCTACAAGCCTGTGAGTAGCCACCCGGTGCTCTTTACTCTGCTTTCTCATCCATAGTTGTTATTAATGTTATTATAATTATTATTTATGACAAAAGGAATACATATTTGTAGGAAAAAAAGAAAATCAAGCAGTAAAGAATTACATAAAACAAACTGTCAAATACCTCTTTCCCTCCCACCCCATTCTAATTTTCACTCCTCAAATGTAGCCAGTGTGAGTAATTTGGGGTGTATCCTTCCAGTCTTTTTTCTTTATGATTCTATTTATGTATTTGTGTGTGTGTGTGATTATATTTTTCAAAGTAGGATCTTAACCACAATGTTCTACAACTTTCCTTTTTTAGTCATAATATATTACAGACATTCTCACATATCAGGACACATAGATTCACTTCCTTTATCCTTTTAAAAGTCTGTATAATACTCCATAGCATGGATACACTCTAACTTATTTTTTGAGTAATATTTTAAAGAAGCAAAACCAGCATGCTTTCTCTACTCCATGGAAATTTTTATTCTGGGTGCCTGAACAGACTTGAGATGAACGGAATCTGCTGCTGAACTGACATGTAGGTGGCCATCTCTTTTGGGGCCCCCCATTCTGGTGCTGCCTGGGGTTCTGGCAGCATTTCCTAGTTGGGTCTCTCTACTCTGAGGCTCTGCCCTTTGGATGTCCCACTCTTGCTCCCTGAATGGGAAGGTAATGAGATCATAGTATTTCTTGAGGCTGGTGGTACCAGTGAGGAAGGGGTAGGATTCACTTGCCAATTTTTCTTAAGGCCCTAAGATTTACATAAACTTTTGGCTCTATCCCCTGGTTATGAGAAATAATGATGTACCAAAACCAAAAAACCAACCCCCCTGCTGTTGAGTTGATTCTGACTCACAGTGACCATATAGAACAGAGTAGAACTGCCTCATAGGGTTTCCAAGGTTGTAATCTTTACAGAAGCAGACTGCCACATCTTTTTCTGCAGAGCAGCTGGTGGTTTTGAACCATCAACCTTTTGGTCAGCAGCTGAACAATATAACCACTGTGCCACCAGAACTCCTTAAGGATGTACCAAGTGCCAGAAAATGTAAACTATACTCCTGACTTTGCTACCAGATGTCTGTATGACCCTGAACAAATTACTACACCTCTAAGGACCCTTGGGTTTTAATTTCTAATCAGAGGGATTGGACTAGGATGGGATTAGCAAACATTTCCTTAAAGGGTCAGATAGTATTTTAGGCTTTGGCAGGCCATACAGTCTGTTTCAACTACCCAACTCTGAAGCCATAGACAGTCCATAAACAAATGAGCATGAATGCATGCCAATAAAACTTTATTTATAAAAATAGGTGGCTAGCCTACAGGCCATAGTTTGCTGTTCCCTAGAGTAGGTGATGTTTGGCATCTGATCCATTTCTAGTGTTTTGTGACTGTAAACTCTATCAGGACTTCCTCAGTTAGGACTCCTACCACACACATGCTCGGCCTCACCCTGCTTAGCACGAACTATGCACACTCTCTTGTTTCTTGTTGCTTTGTGTGTGTTAATGTTGTCTTGTCACTTAGAGAGAGTAAGTGGGTAAGTGCTGGGGATTATCTTACATTTGTCCAGGAGCCTACCACAGCAGTAGGCATGTATAAAGAATTACAAAAACAAGAATACAAACAGCAGCAATAAAAATAGTTATCACTGTCATTATTTGGGGACACTGAGTTTCTGTTAATGGTGATAGAATAATTTGGAAAAGGATATGGTGGTGGTTGTATAACGTGATGAACATAATCAGTGTCACTGAACTGCACGTGCAAAATTGTTGAATTGGCGTATATTTTTGTGATAGTTGGAGCTGTGTATCAACTTGGCTGGACCACAATTCTGTGTGGTTTAAGCAGTTGTAATGTGCGTTAATGGGAGCTCTGGTAGCATAGTGGCTAGAGCACTTGACTGCTAACCAGAAGGCTGGAGGTTCAAACCCACCAGCCACTCCTCAGAAGGAAGGTTGGGCAATCCTACTTCCGTAGTGATACTGCCTCGGAAACCCAAGGAGGGGTTGCTATGAGTCGGGGCCGACTCGATGGCACATAACAACAACAACAACAACAACAACAACAATGTGCGTTAGTCCCACAATGGGTTTGGATGTATATGTTTTGAGCAGCCAATCCATTGAAAGGGAGTTTCTCTAGGAGTGTGGCCTGCTTCCAGTATATTTATGGACATCCTGGAAAAAGAGACATTCTTCTGTGGATCAGTATCCTGTTGTGCTGCTTACAACTGTCCCTGAGTGAATCCACCATTTGGCCTGGAGATCTTGGATTCGCCATTCATTGGAGTCAACAGCTGATATACTGCCTGCCAACCTTGAGCTCATCAACCACTGCAGCTGTGTGAGTTGGGAAAAGCCTCCAGCTTGACGTTTGATCCAAGAACTTGGGACTTGCCAGCTTCTATAAGTGTGTGAGCCATTTTCCTAAGATAAATTTCTCTTTCTCTGTATGTATATATAAGCCTTACTGGTTTTGCTTCTCTAGAGAACCCAGCCTAACACAGTTTGGTACCAGGAGTGGTTCTAGAGAGACAAAATCATAAGGATGGTCTTCCTTAATTGGATCTCACTGATTCTGTTTTGGTTCTCCAATTTGATTAATCGTAAGGGCACTGGTGACTCTGCCTCCATTAGTAAAGAGGGCCCTGCTAATCTGTGGCATGAAGTGGCAACAATAATATGCAAAATAGTACCACCACTAGGTCAAGTATTTTTGAGAAGTGAGGCTCTGGGTGATCGCATATTTGATACTTTTCTGCAATTTTGTCAGCATGAGGAGTATAAGGAAGCTGGCTGGTTGGTCCTACTTAAGTTAGACAAAGTGGTGAAAGAGCGAGATGAGTTCAGGGCTGCTGAGTCACAGCTCAAGTGCTGCATAAAAGACCTCAATGTTTCCAGTTGTGCTCTGAAAGAAAGCCTTATTTCTTCTAGTAACAGAGATGATATTGGTGAAAACCAAACCCAGAGTCTTATTGTAAGAGTGACTGAATTACAACACCAATTAAATTGCCAACCCAGAGTGGTGTCTGAAGTTAAAGTGAAGGATAGGTTATTGTATCTGGCTTCCCCTACAACTAAAAGGGAGGCACAACATCTAGTGGGTCTCTTTGGATTTTGGAGGCAACATATCCCTCATTTGGGTGTGTTGCTTTGACCTATTTATCAAGTGACTTGGAAAGCTGCTAGTTTCGAGTGGGGCCCAGAACAACAGAAGGCTCTGCAATAAATTCAGGCTGCCGTGCAAGCTGCTCTGCCACTTGGGCCATATGATCCAGCTGATCAAATGGTGCTTGAAGTGTGTGTAGCAGATAGAGATGCTGTTTAGAGTCTTTGGCAGGTCCCTATTGGTGAATTGCAACACAGACCTTTGGGATTTTGGAACAAAGCCCTGCCATCCTCTGCAGATAACTCTCTTTTTGAGAAAAAGCTTTTGGCTTGTTACTGGGCTTTAGTAGAGACTGAACGCCTAACCATGGGCCACCAAGTCACCATGAGGCCTGAGCCGCCCATCATGAACTGGGTGTTTTCTGACCCACAGAGTCATAAAGTTGGATGTATACAGCAGCACTCCATCATTAAATGGAAGTGGTATATCAAAGATTGGGCTAGAGCAGGACCTGAAGGCACAAGTAAGTTGCACGAGGAAGTGGCCCAAATGCCTATGGTCTCCACTCCAGTCACATTACCTTCCCTGTCCCAGTCTACACCTATGGCCTCATGGGTAGTTCCTTATGATCAGTTGACTGAGGAAGAGAAAACTCATGACTGATTTACATATGATTCTGCACGATATGCAGGCACCACTCGGAAGTGAACAGCAGCAGCACTGCAGCCCCTTTCTGAGACTTCCCTAAAGGACAGTGGTGAAGGGAAATCCTCCTAATGAGCAGAATTTTGAGCCGTGCATCTGGTTGTTCATTTTGCATGGGACAAGAAATGGCCAGATGTACAATTGTATATGGATTCATAGGCTGTGGCCAATGGCTTGGATGGATGGTCTGGGACTTAGAAGGAGCATGATTGGAAAATTGGTGACAAGGATGTAGGGGGATGAGGTATGTGGATAGATCTCTCTGAATGGGCCAAAGGAGTAAAGATATTGGTGTCTCATGTGAATGCCCACCAAAAGGTGACCTTGGCAGAGGAAGACTTTAACAATCAGGTGGATAGGATGACACATTCAGTGGAAACCAGCCATCCTTTTCTCGCAGCTACTCCTGGTCATTGCTCAATGGGCTCATGAACAAAGTGGCCATGGTGGCAGGGATGGAGGTTATGCATGGGCTCAGCAACATGGACTTCCACTTACCAAAGCTGATTTAGCTACTGCCACTGCTGAATGCCTAGTCTGTCAGCAGCAGAGACCAACACTGAGTCCATTATATGGAACCATTCCTCGGGGTGATCAGCCAGCAACCTGGTGGCAGGTTGATTATATTGGACCACTTCCAGCATGGAAAGACAGCATTTTTTTCATACTGGAATAGATATTTATTGTGGATATGGACTTGCCTTCCCTGCATGCAACGCTTCTGCCAAAACTACCATCTGTGGACTTACAGAATGTCTTATCCACCATCATGGTATACCACAGAGCATTGCTTCAGATCAAGGGACTCACTTCACAGCAAATGAAGTGCAGCAATGGGTCTATGCTCATGGAATTCACTGGTCTTATCATGTTCCCCATTATCCACAAGCAGCTTCCTTGATAGCACGATGGAATGGCCTATTAGAAACACAATTACAGCACCAGCTAGGTGGCAATACCTTGAAGGGTTGGGGCAATGTTCTCCAGGAGGCTGTATATGCTCTAAACCAGCATCCAATATACGGTGCTGTTTCTCCAGGAGCCAGGATTCATGGGTCCAGAAACCAAGGAGTGGAAATGGGAGTGGTACCAATCACTATTACCCCTAGTGACCCACTCAAAAAATGTTTGCCTCCTGTCCCTGCTACCCTATGTTCTGTAGGTCTGGAGATATTAGTCCCAAAGGGAGGAACACTCCCACCTGGAGACACAATACTGATTGCATTGAACTGGAAATTAAGAATGCCATCTGGCCATTTTGGCTTCCTCATGCCACTGTATCAACAGACAAAGAAGGGTGTTACTGTACTATCTGGTGTGATAGATCCTGATTACCAAAGGGAAATTGGATTGACATTACATAATGGAGTAAAGAAGAATATGTCTGGAATACAGGAGATTCTTTAGGACGTCTCTTAGTACTACCATGCCCTGTGATTAAAGTCAATGGAAAATCGCAGCAACCCCATTCTGATATGACTACTAGTGGCCCAGATCCTTCAGGAATGAAGGTTTGGGTCCCCCCACCAGGCAAAGAACCACGACCAGCTGAGGTGCTTGGTGAGGGCAAGGGAATAAAGGAATGGGTGGTGGAAGAAGGTAGTTCTGAATATCAGCTACAACCACGTGACCAGTTGCAGAAATGAGGACTGTGATTGTTGTATTTCTTCATTGTATATGTGCATCAAATATTTTTGTTTCCTTCTGTTATGAACTGTGAAATGTAAAGAATGTTAATGCGCTTCAGTTGTACACATGTTAGCATATCATGTTAGATGCAAATATAACTTTATAATTGTCCTTATTTAGAGATTATATATGGTTAAGAAGATGTGTATACAACTGCCAAGTTGACAAGAGGTGGACTGTGATAGTTGGAGCTGTGTGTCAACTTGGCTGGACCACAATTCTGTGTGGTTTAAGCAGTTGTGATGTGGTTATTCCCATGAGGGGATCAGATGTTTATGTTTTGAGCAGCCAATCCATTGAAAGGGAGTTTCCCTAGGGGTGTGGCCTGCTTCCAATATATTTATGGACATCCTGGGAAAAGAAACACTCTTCTGTGGATTGGGATCCTGTTGTGCTGCCTGCCTACAACTGTCTGTGAGTGACCAATCCACCATTTGGCCTGGAGGTTTTGGATTCATCATTCGTTGGAGTAAACAGCTGGTATACTGCCTGCCAACCTTGAGCTCCTCAGCCCCTGCAGCTGTGTGAGTTGGCAAAAGCCTCCAGCTTGACATATGATCCATGAAGTTGGGACTTGCCAGCTTCTATAAGTGTGTGAGCCTTTTTCCTAAGATAAATTTCTCTTTCTCTGTATGTATATATAAGCCTTACTGGTTTTGCTTCTCTAGAGAACCCAGCCTAAAACAGTTTTGTGAAATTTATTTTTACTGCAATAATGAGAAGAGCTCTCATGGAGCATGCATGCAGTGCTGATTGATGGGCTAAGTGGCCAGATGAGTGGGAGGTACTCACCTCCATGTTCTCTTTCCTCCTCTCCCAGCCATCACAGAGGTGGTGAAGTGTGAACATGAGCGGGCTGTGCACCTCTTTGTTGATTCCCTGGTGAACCAGGACAAACCAAGCTTCGCGTTCCAGTGCACGGACTCAAACCGGTTCAAAAAGGGCATCTGTCTCAGCTGCCGGAAGAACCGCTGTAACAGCATTGGCTACAATGCCAAGAAGATGAGGAACAAGAGGAACAGTAAAATGTACCTAAAAACCCGGGCAGGCATGCCTTTCCGAGGTAAGCTTCAGTCTCTGAGGTGTCCCTGAGGAAGTGCCTTAGTCTTCTTCCTCCTTTTTAATACTATGTCAAAGGAACCGTGGTGGCACAATGATCAAAGCGCTCAGCTGCCAACTGAATGTTGGCTACTCAAACCCCCCAGTTGCTTTATGGGAGAAAGATGTGGCAGTCTGCTACAGCCTTGGAAACCCTTTGGAACAGCTCTACTCTGTCTTGTAGGGCCGCTATGAGTTGGAATTGACTTGATGACAATGGGTAACAGGTAATACAAACCCTGTAGAACAGGGCTCATCCCAGCCCAAGGGAGTGACCTGGCACAGTGACAGCCCAAGCAAATCACTGCAGATCTAACTGCACTGCACACATCTAGGAAATTAAATCTTTAAAAAAAGTGACGGGGACACCTCTTGTGATGTGAATCATCACTCCATGATCACAGTACCCATATCTTACATTTCTATCTTGATTTAACTCTTCAAAGCTGTTTCATATTTGTATTTTCATATGACCATAGCAACAAATCTGAGATTGAGAGAACAGAGGATCAAAATGATATCCTATGTTTTTGTAACAACTTATAAAGCCATAGGTTTTGTGGGTATTATTTTATGTATGAGGAAGCTGAGGCTCAGAGAGGTTAATATCTTAGTCCCTAATCTAAGGTCATGGAGGAAGAAAATGTCCACGCCAGAATCCCCAAACATCTCCCAAGCCTCAAGTTCAGGGCTTCTTCTTTTATACTGCAGTGAGATCTTATGACCTTGTAGATAACTGGTCCAGAGGGAGGCTGGAAGCTGTTCTGGACAAAAGGACTGTCAGTTCCTAAATCTTCAGTGTGCCAGTGACAAGCAAGCCACACAAATGTCTTTGCTCTGCTTTCCTTGCAGTCTACCATTATCAGATGAAAATCCACATCTTCAGCTACAAGAGCATGGGAGAAATTGAACCTACCTTGTATGTCTCCTTGTATGGCACCAATGCAGATTCCCAGACTCTGCCTTTGGATATGTGAGTCACAGTTTCCTTTGCTGGATTCAGGATAGAGAGCATGCTGGGTTGGGAATGAGAAAGGGTGTTCATGCTGTGATCAAGTGCAGGGCAGTGTGGTCCAAGTGCCTAGGGAGGTGCTGGGTGGGTCTAGATGCCTCTCCCAGCTGTGCCTTCACCTAGCCCCTGACTCAGAACATGTCTGGGAGGGAGGCTCCTAGATGACTCAGCAAACTGAGCAGAAACTGCTACCTCATTTCAGGGTCCCCCTGATACCCAAGACTTTGAGAGGTTTGGCACTTCATAAACATCTTCCTTGGGCCTTTTTTTTTTTTTTTTAAATTGTGATTTGGGTGAAGATTTACAGAGCAAATTCACTTTCCATACAGCAGTTCACATATACTTTATCTCATGTCATTGACCACAGTTTACCACAATGCAACAGCTCCCCTCCCACTTCCTCCCCATAGTACCACTTCCCAGTGTCCATCCCTCCATACTCTCCTGCCCCCTGAGCTGTCTCCCTGTGCATAAGCTGATTGGGCCTTTTCTAATGACGTGGCTGTAGGGAAAGGTACAGAGCAATCTGTGCGTATTTGTTGAGCACCTGCAAGCATGATGCCAAGTAATGTTGGGACTGTGCAGAAATATCACCAACTACCTGCCTCTCAGGACTCTAGGTCTAGTGAGGACATCAAATGTGGACACACACACTCACAAATGGGGTGAGGCAGGCCACACCAAGTGCCATATAAGAGGGACAGTGGTGAGGGGGATAGTTCAGAGGAACACCTCTCCAGTGCGGACGTGATTTCTTTGTGTGTTCTCATTTCTGTTTTTTTGGGCCTGTCCCCTGAGAAGCAGCATGCATGGGGAGATGCACAGGGATGGTTGGGATGAGAAGCCTGGGTGCTGTGGGCGGTTATCTCTTGGTCACGGTGGCCACACACATGAGCTTCCACACTGGTCCTGCTGGTGGGACATGGAGGGCCCAGGTGGAGATGGACCTTGTGCCCTCCAGGCATCACCCCATGCTGTACAGTAGTTCTATGGTGCAGGAGCATGACACAGGCTTCTCTCTCACCTTGCAGAGTGGAGCAGATTGACCTGAATGCTACCAACACCTTCTTGGTCTACACTGAGGAGGACTTGGGTGACCTTTTGAAGATCAAACTCACTTGGGAGGAGACATCTCAGTCCTGGTACAATCTATGGAAGGAGCTTCGCAGCTACCTGTCTCAATCCTACAACCCCTCTCGGGAGCTGAATATCCGACGCATCCGGGTCAAGTCTGGGGAAACACAGCAGAAGTAAGTCCTCTGTGACCTTCTTCTACCTCAAGAGAAGAAGGAGCAGCAGGCGAGGGCCTCTGCTGTGTTGCTTTCCTTCTGAGCATTCACAGAGCACACAGGCAATCCTCAAATGCTGGGGAAGGCCACTGTAAACTGTTGAGCAGCTCGTACACTGATCACAGGCCCTCGGTGGACAGGGATGGGTAAATCCAAACCCACTGACGTCAAGTCGATTCCAACTCATAGCAACCCTATAAGACACAGTAGAACTGCCCTATAGGGTTTCCAAGGCTGTAATCTTTACTGAAGCAGATTGCCAGGTCTGTTTCCCATGCAGTAGCTGGTGGCTTTGAACTGCCAACCTTTTTATTAGCAGCCAAACACTTAACCACTATGCCACCAGGGCTCCTGAGGGGTGGATAAGGGGGCTGAGATTCCTGTGTTGAAATCCCATGTGCTGGCTTGGAGGAAGCTCTTTCCTCGACAAGGCTCTTTAGACATGCCGCCTTGTTGATCTCTTTACCATGGGACCATGGCTTTGTTTGCTTTTGTCTAGAGTAAAACAAAGTCCTATCTAGGGAGCCCTCAGCTCACTCTGGGCGGTTGAGGTCTGCAGAAGGATGTGGTTTCCCCAAGGTCATTATTATATCCCTCCTGCAGGGGCTCTGAGGCAAGGACATGGGGCTGGGGTCCTAAATTCAAGTCACAGAGACTTCTCTGTCCCATGCCAGCTGGCAGCTTCTCTGTGCCTGGCATAAAAGTATTAACTCCAAGCCTGGCATGAAAGATCCAGACCTTCATGTATCAGTCCTCATACTATACCGGGACTCTCTGACAGGCTGCTCTCTCAAGAGGATCCAGAGAGGGCTCCAAGCCAGGGATGCTGGAGACCTTTGCCAAGAAAGGAGGCTTTCTTCCCCTGAGTGCTTCGGCAGGTCTCTGAGAGGTCACTGCCTTGCAAAATGGGTATGAAGCAGCCCCAACCTCTCTGTGCCTGGCATGGCACTTTCTCCTTTACCACTCGTCCTGTGACCAGTGCACATCCATTGTTTATAGCAAGCCCGGTAGAGAGGGAGGCCTGAGTCCCTTGCCAAGTGATTCCGCTAGAAACCTGTGTGCCAGATGCGGGAGCTATTAGTCCAAACCTCTGATCTGGGTAATTGTGTATGTTTCTACTTCTCTTAGCTCTTGTAAATGCAACCCATGCCTATGGGTGTGGTGCCAGAAAGAATTATTTGTACAAAATATTCCAAGCATTTTAAACACCCATTAAAGCACCACTAGGCATTAACAAATGTAAGTAAGAACTTTTCCATATTGGTTTCAGATAAGAAACTTGAAAAAGTAAAACACTATGGATATACTTAAAACTCCTCTGTGTCCTGTCCTTGTCCTATTCCTCACCTGCTTTCAAACCAAATGTAGCTAATATTCTGATGCTAGCATTCCTTCCTTCATGTTTTCATACCTTCATCACTTCTGTTTGAGGAGTCCCTGGGTGGCCCAGTTAAGCGCTCAACTACTAGTTGAAAGGTTAGTAGTCTAAAGCCATCCAGAGGTGCTCAGAAGACAGGGCTGGTTATCTGCTTTTCTGAAAGGTCACAACCTTGAAAACTCTATGGAGAAGTCTACTCTGCACACGTGGGGTGGCCAGGAGTCAGAATCTACTTGATGACAATTAACAACAATGATCACTTTTGTTTGACTCCATAAATGATGCATTGAGTTGTTTTGGATGCTTCTGAACTTCAGATGGGAGGATATAACATTTTACAAGTTGCTTTTTTCATTCAACATTGTTTTGCCATTACAATTTGTCCGATACATCCATATCTAGTGTATTCACAGTTAACTCCTGTATGTAAATCTTCATTGTACAGGGAAACCATGGTTTTGTCAATCTTCTGCTGAATATTTAAGTTGTTTTTACTTTTAGCAGTTACAACTAGTGCTGAGATGACCCTCCTTGTACATTTTCCTTGTGTGTGTGTGTGAGGGCTTCTTTGGGAGACTGTATACCAAAATGTGGAATTGCTGGGCTATAAGTATTTTCCAAGGCTGGTAGTTCAAACCCACCAGCCACCTCTCAGAAGGAAGGCTGGGCCATCTACTTCCATAGCGATACTGCCTTGGAAACCCAAAGAGGGGTCGCTATGAGTCGGGGCCGACTCGATGGCATATAACAGCAACAACAACAACAAGTATTTTCCAACTTGACTACCAGTTGCCGTTGAGTGGACTCCAGCTGATGGTGACTCCATATGTTTCAGAGTAGAACTGTGGCTGCAATCTTTCAGAAGTAGAGGTGCCTCTGGGTGGATTCAGACTGCCAACCTTTTGGTTAATAGCTAAGCACTTAACCCTTTGTGCCACCCTAGGCCTCCTTCAACTCAACTAACCCAAAACCAAACTCACTGCCATCAAGTCAAACCCTACTTTTAGAGAACCCTCCTTGGGTTTCTGAGGTGGTATCACTATGGAAGTAGATTGCCCAAGCTTCCTTCTGAGGAGGGGGTGGTGGGTTTGAACAGCCAGCCTTCTAGTTAGCTGTCAAATGCCTTAGGCACTATGCCACCAGAGTTCCTCAACTCAACTAGATATTGTTAAATCCCTGAATCTTTGCACCAGGATAAGAGAGCTTCCCTTTCCCCAGACAGTCTTGCCATTCTGTTTGTAGGGTTTGAGTTGGTCTCCTACTTTGCATTTCTGACTGTGAGTGAGGTGGGTCACCTGCTTATATGTCTATGGGCACTTTAGGCTTCCTGAGAAAGGTTCTTAAAGCTGTTTTGAAGGTGGATTTGTCCTGCCGGCCAGCATCAGGGTCAGGTGCTCATGTGTTTATTGGTCAGGCTGATCACCCCACTGAGGTGGGAGGCAGCTCAACGGGGCCTGGCCTTGTTACAGTTGAAATGGTTGTTAGAGCCTTGATGATTTCTAGTGATCTTGGCTGTTAGTCTGCTAGATCTTTGATTTTGACTTGCAGCTGAGCTCCAGTTAATCTTGTCAGTGGGTATTTATGGAGCACCTTATTATAGGTAGAAGGAGCCCTGGTGGCACAATGCCTAAGGCCAACCAGAAGGTTGGTGGCTCAAACCCACCAGCCACCCCATGGAAGCAAGACTGGGCAATCTACTTCCATAAAGATTACCATCTCAGAACCCCAATGGAGGTCACTATGAGTCAGAATTGACTCAACAGCAGTGGGTTTGGTTTTTGCTATTATAGATTGGAGTTCCTGGGTGATGCAAATGGTTAAAGCACTTGGCTGGTAGCCAAAAGGTTGGAGGTTGGAGTCCACCCAGAGGTGCCTTAGAAGAAAGACCTGGTGATAAACTTCCAAAAAGTTGAAACCCTATAGCCAATGAACCACTTGGAAAGGAATCAATATGGGAGATCCCCAATAGAGTGGGAGCAAAATGTGGGATGAAACTCAAAATCACAGAGACCAGGCTTACTGGTCTAATGGAGACTGGTGAAACCCCCGAGACTATGGCCTGTAGACATGCTATAGGCCTGGAATTGAACTCACTCCCGCAGCTCCCAGCCAAACAGTAGACAAGGAACAATTACATCAGGTAGGTACACTCCTTAGAACAATCAACTATGGGAGATCAGAAGGGCAGCATTTGCACAGGGAGAAAGCTTAGAAGACAGGAATGCATAGCAAAGAAGGCACAGAGAAAAGATAACCACAGGGAGGAAGTGGGAAGAGACGTGTTACATTGTGGGGATTGCAATCAATGTTACGAAACAAAATGTGTAGGAACAGTTGAACGGAAAATGAATTTGCTCTGTAAACTTTCACCCATATCACAGTTAAAAAAAAAAAAAAAGGAAGAAAGAAACCCTATGGACACAGTTCTGCTCTGACACATATGGAGCCACCATGAGTGAGAAGCGACTCAACTGCAGCTGGTTTTATAGTTTAGGTAAATTGTGTCCCTGCATTTGAGAAGTTTATGGTTCAGTGGAGGCATTAACCATAGACATAGGAATCAATGAGCCATTCAAGGTAGTGTATAATATTTTAAAATGTAACAAAACATTCATTATTAACTCCATGTCATAGGAAGTCATGATCAGAACAAAAGTGATGTTAATGAAGGATATACTTTATTATTATTATTATTAAATTGAGAAGTCAAGGGAGGGTTAGATTCATGAGGGTTCAGAGAGGCTCTGGCTTAAAAGGCAGGTGGCCTTTTGGATGGTCAGAGGGGAGAAGGTGGAAGAGGTGTGCTTAAAGGCTGCGTGAGGCTGAATCTTGGAAGACTTTGAAGCCAGACAGGTTGACCCTTGTAGTAGTGCTGGGAACCCCTGTAGGTTTTTGGGTCAGGGCGCAGCATGATGGAAACGCCTCTTTTCTCATTGCTCTGATCCCAAAAGCGCTGTCTGGCTGATGCACAGCCATGTACTGCCCCCTAGATATTTGGCTACCTCAGTTTTTTTTTTCCCTCCTAGATTGACTTTTTGTGCAGAAGACCCTGAGAACACCAGCATCTCCCCTGGCCAGGAGCTCTGGTTTCACAAGTGTCGCGATGGCTGGAGGATGAAAAACGAAACCAGGTAACTGGGGATTCCCTGTATGTCCAGTCAGCACATGTTGACTGATCACCTAGCATGTGCCACATATGGTCGGGGCACCTGGGATATGGCAGTGAACAAAAGAGACAAAAACCCTTTCCTTCCAGAGCCGACTTTCTGCTGGCTGGAGATAGATAAACAAATAAGTGAAATACACAGAACATCCCTAATGCCTCTTGTTCTGCCTCGTCCTGTAGGTGTTGCAATGAGGCCTTTCCAATAACTAAATCCCTGTGTTGGTGTTCATGCTCCCTGCCTTAGTTGAAAGTCTTCTACACAGTAACCAGTATTATGAAAAGGTTCTAGAGTTCCTGGTCTCCTGGACACCATGTGGGAGTAGGGTGAGAGGTCAAGGAGAAGCCCAAGGTATTCCCTAGTTTTAGGTTTTCTGAAACTCAGGTTAGTGTGAGTGGGTCTGACATCTTTTCCCCTTTTTGGGAAGCATGAAAGCTCACATACGTGTAGCTGAGTCAGATGAAGGGGTTGTCTTCAGAATCCTATTGGCCCATGTTAGAATCCCATTATTCCAGAATTGAGGAAGGTCAGTGAGAGGCAACGGACTCAACAAACCTAAACTTCTGCTAAGGAGGAGGGAAACCATTTCTCTACCTGGCTCTGGCCCTACCTCAGATGCTGGATGGTAAAACTGCTGCCCTTTACTGAGCACTTAGTGTGGACCTGCCCTGTGTTCCATGCCTGGCCTGCTTTATCTCAGTTAATTTTATCATCAACCCCATGAGGCAGGTGTTGTTATCCTTGTGTTCAGATGGGGAAACTGAGGCTCAGGGAGATAAGTCACTCAGCTAGTCAGTCTCCTCTGAAGCCCGTGCTATTTTGGAGCACAGAGGATCCCCTTGCTCCAGATAAATCATGTCCCCTTGGCCTGGGTGTCAATCATTGAGCGGCTGTGCCCATCCTGTGGTTCCCTTGTGATTAAACGTCTGCCAGTCCTAGAGCCTGGCTGATCCTTAGCTGCTCTGTTCCAGCCACAAGCATGGTAATCACAGGTCTCGTGGACTCTAAAAGCTGCCCATCTCATTAAGCGACTCAGCCAGGCAGAGGCTCCTATGGATTTCTGCTATAATAATAAATCTTAATTCGTTATGTTTATATTCAAATTTGCACCTTTTAAAGTGCTTCCAGAGCACAGGTGGGATAGTGGTGAAGTGCTGTGCTGCTAACCAAAAGGTCAATGGTTTGAACCCACCAGCTGCTCTCTGGGAGAAAGATGTGGGAGTCTGTTCCTACAAAGATTTACAGCTTTGGAAATCCTTGTGGGGCAGTTCTACTGTGTCCTATAGGTTGCTATGGGTCGGAATCAACTTGACAGCAGTGAGTTTGTTTTTGGGTTTTAAAGTGCTTCCATCTATATTATCTTAATTGATTCTTAGAACAGCTGTGTAGGTTGGACTTACCCAGAAAGGATTGCTATGATAAGGCAATAAGATATTTTATATTTATTTTACTGATCTAGAACTTCATAACAGTTGAGAACTATATAATTCACCTCATACTAATTTTTTTTAGGGAAACAAACACCTCTTCTCTTCTCCTCAAAGAAACAGAAAACAAAGGAGCCTGAGTAATAACTTAACACCAGGAAGTTGTAGCATCCCTAGACATCTGTAATGCCTTTGGTATTCTCCTTTCTGACATGAGTGCTGTCCACCTGTTCCCTGATAGGAGACTGAGGTTCAGAGGGGCTCCATGGCACATTAGTATAGCTGAGACTAGAGTCCCAGTTTCTTGACTCAGTCTTACTCGCTTGCTGCCATATGACAGCCTCTTTCATATTTTGAGATCAAGGCAAAGAGGACACTTTGATAGGTCTCTCCACATTTGTGTGTTGTGTGTGTGTGTGTGTGCCTGCTGGGGGTGGGTCTTGGGTGAAACATGTATGGACTGCGGTGGATGGAATTAGGAAACCCAGAGAAAGAATTCCAGTGCTAAGTTTCTCAAAGAGTCTATGGCTTGTTGGGCAAGAGAGAGAGAAAGAAGTACTCAAGAGTTTTTCCATTTGTTCTGAAAGGAAAGGCATTAAAAGTGTGGAAAGAAAGCTTTGTCCTGAGGTAAACAGAGTCCACCACATACGTGCCTGTGGCATAAGGGAGTTGATGAGCACCTCTTTCTCACACATTTCCTTTCAGTCCAACGGTGGAGCTTCCCTGAGGGCACCAGCAAGGACCCACCACCTTCCACGCACATGGACAAAAGTTACTGCTGAGGACTCACCCAAAGGAATGACCCCTCTTGACTTTGACCTGGAGCCCCAAGAAGGACTTGCTCTCTGGGCCCAGGGCTTTGCCTCCTGTGACAGCTGGGACTGTTCGCTGGAGGGAACTGTGACTGCTGTTCCTCCTGTTGCTGCCTTAGAATAGCTCTGACTCCAAACCTCCAATGACACCCCCTGGAGCACTGAGTCTGACTTGTGTGTATATAAGCCAGATGCTTAGGGTCTCTTGTACACACAGGGCTGGTTCCTAAGCGCTAGAAGAACCTGTGCTTTGCCCAACAAGGAACCCTGGCTCTAAAGCGGCTCTGTGTGCAAGGCTATCAGCTGCTTGACCTGACTTGAGCTTTCCTAAGAGGTCTTTCCATTGGGATATGACTCATGTCAAGATGGCAGCCCTGTTGCCTTGTTCACTCAGAGAGAAGAGAGTGGTTTTGGGGGATGCGGAGGCCCCAGGTGTTGGGGTTCTGATGGCTACATTGGTCAATCCTGGTTATGTCTTAAACATTCTGTCTTGCTCTCCAACTCACTCTCTAAAGCACAGACCATTGGCTTTCTTTCTTTCTTTTTTTTTTTTTTATTGTGATTTGGGCGAAGGTTTACAGACCAAATCTACTTTCCATACAGTGGTTCACATATACTTTGTCTCATGACATTGACCACAGTTTACCACAATGCAACAGCTCCCCTCCCACTTCCTCCCCATAGTTACCTCTTGCCTGTGTCCATCCCTCCATTCACTCCTGCCCCCTGAGCTGTCTCCCTGTGCATAAGCAGCCCTTCTTTCTCCCATGATTGTTCTCTCCAAGGAGTGCATCTACTTGAGGTAAATGTTTAACTCATATGCCTGTCTTTTGTTTGGCTGGAAACCACAGGTGTGGGTTCAATTCCAGATCTGAAGGGCAGCTAGGCGCCATAGTCTCAGTGGTTCCACCAGGCTCTATTGGACCAGCAAACCTGGTCCTCCCCCCCCTTTGTTTTTCTCTCCAAATGATTTTGAGTTTTGTTCCACATTGTACTCCCTCTCTATCAAGGATCTCCTACATAGATCCCCTTTCAAGTGGATGACAGTGATAGCCAGGCACCATCTAGTTTTTCTGGTCTCATAGTCGTATACGCTGCAGATCGGATGGTGTACCAGTCTCTAGGACTAATTGTTTCCATGAATTTTGGCTTTCTTCATTCTTCTTTGCTCTGGACAAAGAAGAGACCCATCGTTGCATCTAGATGGCTGCTTGCTAGCTTCCAAGATCCCAGCCATTGGTTTTCTTGAGTTTTTCCATTGTTCATTTTAAATTTTGATTAGACAAACATTTATTAAGCATGTGGTGGTAGACACATTACTAAACCTCACCAGACTTTTTCTCCTCCTTTGAATACTACTGGGGCTGGGATTTGTAGAAACCCTTTCAGCTTACTTGGCCCCTGAGTATGTTGATGAAAGGTACAAAGGGCAATGGAGGTGGGTTACAGAATATAAAAGCAGGGACGCTGAGATGTTAAGTGGTTTCTCTCTAAATGCACACTTCACTGGTTTTGCTTTTCTAGAAAACTGAACCTAAGATAATGCTCCAGATGTGGCAAACAAAGAATTTTTTTCAGAGTCATCCATAAAATCCTAAACCCTTTTATTAATATATAACCAGGAGCAGACCTATACCAAGGGGTCAGGCTTTTTATGGGTGATATTTGTTTGGGAGAAGGTGAGATGTCAGGTGAGGGGAAGAGTGGTCCTCTTTGAACTTAGGTTTTTAATCATTGTTTTAACCGGTATCATGCCAAAGTTGCACCATTAATGCCAAACTTCTGAAGACATAACCAGTCAAGTCTTAATTCAAGATATATTCTCAATTCATTTGTGTGCTTCTGTAATTGCTTTCTGGCCAAAGCGAAGCTTGTTATTAACTGTTCATTCTGGTTACTTCTGACTAATGTTTTTAGTAATAGAAGCCTCGAGAACTGAATCCTCAGTGGGTCGTTTATTTATGCATTTGGGGTGAAGCCTTATTTGTACATAATGATGTTTTTTTTTTTTAAATGCTACTTAGAATACTATTTATTTTTCAAATGTATATAATGTATAAAAACAAATATATAGCTATTGTTTACTTTAACCAATTTTGAAATTAAAGCCTTAATAGTAAAATAATAAAAAACTATAAAATTCTCAATGGTCTGGCAACTCATTTCTTTCAACTGGAAAGAACGATGGCTGCCCAAGCCTAGGTTTTGAAAAAATGTTACTTTCACGTAAGATGTATTCTTTGTTGTTGGCGGGAACTGAACAACAACTCCTTTCACTAAAGAACAAGAAGAAAATGATTCGAATTGCAGTAGGATGTTAGGAAGGTGGATGTTAGGAAGAACAGAGAGGGTGGCTAAACATTGAGGAACATTAGTGAGGATATAGGTTTGATTACATGAGACCTAGAAGGTTATTTCTCTACTGCTTTGAAGGTTCTGCTTCAAAAAGCCGAGAGAAGTCAAGGTGCTTACGTTTTTGATCTGCCATCCAGAGAGTGTCTTCTTTATCCCCCCAGTCTAAAGTGTCCCCCATCAGCTCCCTTTCCAGCCAATGAAAAGTGAAAGGAAAGGACATGTTCCCTTTTAAGGTCATGACCAAGGAGTTGCACATATTCTATTGGCCAGAAATCAGTCATATGGCCACATGGGATGCCAGGAAACATTGTCTTCAGCGTACCATGGACCCAGCTGAAAATTCAATGACTATTTCTAAAAAGGGAAATAATATATTGCCATCTGTTCATCAGGAGTTTATTTTAATCTAAAAATTGACTATTGAATACAAATTAAAGTTTGATGAATTACATAAATTTGACTTTATTTCTAATCTTCACTGTTAAAAACTCACTGCTGTTGAGTTGGATCCTACTCATAGTGACCGCTCCTTGGGTTTCCAGGGCAGTATCACTATGGAAATAGATTGCCCAAACTTCCTGCTGAGGAGCGGCTGGTGGGTTTGAACCACCAGTCTTCTGGTTAGCAGTTAAATGCCTTAGGTACTACACCACCAGAGCTCCCAATCTTAGATGTTAGAACTTTATAAAATGAGAACAAAGCTCTCTATAAGGGGTTTTCATGATGGTGGAAAGTATCTATTCCCCATTTCCACCAAAGATACTCTGAAATAATAGGCTTAATAATGGCAGTAGGGGAGGGATCTGGGTTAGTAAGAAGTATGTTCTTAAGTAGTTCAAGTGGCAGACTTAAGTCTGACAAACTAAAGAAGTTTTTAAAAATTGCCACAGGTGAGGCATAGCCTTGGTGATTTCAGAAGGTCTTGTCTGACTGGATTCAGTGCCACTCCATCATCAATTACAGGCAGGGGGACTTCCACGATTCCCCGTTGACTCTGCAAACAAGCTGAACACTGAACTCCTTGGAAGGCTGCATATCAAGGAGATACTAGAACAGCCATTGTTGTCAAATATGTTGCTTATTTTTTTTTTCTTTTTATTGTGATTTGGGTGAAAGTTTACAGAGCAAATTCATTCTCCGTACAGCAGTTCATATACATTTTGTTTCATGACATTGACTGCAATTCCCTACAATGTAATAGCTCTCTTCCCACTTCCTTCCTATAGCCACCTCTCCCCTATGTTCTTTCCCCCAGCTATCTCCTTGTGCAAATACTGCCCTTCTGTTCTCATGGCTCACATGGATGTAAAACTTTTTGACAACTTCTCTCCTTTCTTTTCCCCATTATTTTTTCAGCATTTCTTTCCTCTTCAAAATCCATTAAGTCCTGATCTGTCAATTCCCCTTCTTCCAGATCTATGAGCTAAGTGCAGTTCGTCATAACTTGAATATATCATAAGTCAGAGACTACCTGTATTCCTCCTTACCAGCTATAACTACCTGGAAAATTTATAAGGAAATAAATTAACTTCCAAAGCAGCAAACCAAACTCTAAAGAATCTTTGACTTCATCTAACACATACCACACAAAAAAGAATTTAAGACACTATTGAAAGTTATAAAAGTAGACTTGAATACATGAATCTTTGATGGATGAGATAGTTTAACACTGTAAAAATATTAATCCACTGAAATTAGTCCATAAATTCAATGCAATCCCAATCAAAATTTCAGCAGTATTTTTTTAGAAAGTAAACAATTTATTCTAAAATACCTATGTCCACAAACACATAATTCATCTTTGAAACAGAATAGTAAAATGGAAACATTTTCTGTGACAGATATTAAGACTTACTACAAAGCCACAGTAGTAAAAACAGGCTGGTGTTGGCCCAGAATTAAATAGGTTAATGGACTGTACTAGGTCCCTTGGTAGAACAAACAGTTAAGAGTTCAGGCTAACCCAAATGTTAGAGGTTCGAGTCCACCCAGAGGGCCCTTGGAAGAAAGGCCTGGTGGCAGTTGATAACTCTCAACTGAGTCTCCCTCCAGGAAGTAACCTCAGCCAAAGACAGCCAGCCATCTTGCTTAAGGTCACTGCCACTTCTCAGGGACAGTCTGCATCCACCAACTAGTCAATGGGGCCTAATTTTCTTGCTCCAAGGTGGGACAACTCTACCGACTAGTTGTGGAACTCCTGGTGAGCTCAACCCGAGGCCTTTATTGCATCCTAATTTTAACCCTTTCCTCCACCTAATCCTGCTTTCTTCATGCCCTTTCCCCGCAGGTGCTGATCCTGAGAGCACCCCTCGGAAACTCCTGCGCACAATCTTCGTCTCAGACTGAGTCTGTTTGCCAGGAAATCCAGCTTAAGGCAGATGATTCTGTCCTAATCAGTTGCAAATAATGCAAGGACTTAAAGGAGTGTAGGCAGAGGATCCAAGGTTAGCCCTGCAGGCTGAGGGATGAATGTGGGGCAAACAAGAAGCTGGTTTATTGGAGGCTGTGACTGTTTGCTTATGAGCAAAGAAAGTTACCCTCGACCTCACCCTGAGGTACTTTCCTTTCACACATCATAGTGTCCAACACCCTCACACCCCCCAGGAGAAACAGCTGGCAGGCTTCTGCCTCCTCCTGTGGCAGGGACATAGAAGATACAACGGAGACAGAGAGACAGGGAAGGAGGAGCACTGCCAGATGGGGACCACTCATGCTGAGCAGAGAGGTTGCCCCCAGGAGCAGGACCTCACTGATAAGACAGGTGGAGAAAAGTCACTTGATGTTTCTCAACTCCTGCTCGACTGGGGCAGATGTGTAAGATGGATGGAGATGTAAGATGGGAAGATAGGGTGCAGGAGGAAATTGTACCCTGCTACAAGATTAAATTTGTGAAATTTAAATATATTTTTATTCATCTATTGATGTTATGGAAACCAGAGTGATCAGAACTGACAGACTGGCCAGTAGTATCCTGATTAATGGAGTTCTCTTCTTTGCTACAGATGTTAGGCCATCTTCCACCTTGACATAAATTGTGTTTACTCAGTCCCAATGGGATTGGCTTTACTGAATCTCTCCATATTCTTTTTTAAAGTCAGAATGTTGTTGTTGTGTGCCGTTGAGTTGGTTCTGAGTCCTAGCGACACTATAGGACAGAGTGGAACTGCCCCATAAGGTTTCATAGGCTGAAATCTTTATGGGAATAGATTTCCAGGTCTCTTTCCCATGGACTGGCTGGTGGGTTTGAACCACTGACCTTTTGGTAGCAGCCTTAAAGCTTAACTTTTGTGCCACCAGAGCTCCTTAAAATCAGAATGTTGTTGTTGTTGTTATGTGCCATCCAGTCGGACTCGACTCATAGCAACTCCTCTTTGGGTTTCTCAGGCGGTATCACTATGGAAGTAGATTGCCCAACCTTCCTTCTAAGGAGTGGCTGGTGGGTTTGAACCTCCAGCCTTCTGGTTAGCAGTCAAGTGCCTTAGGAACTACGCTACCAGAGCTCCCAAAGTCAGAATAAAGCTTTTTAAAAACAACCTTGGGCTAGCGTATGTGAAATATTATTTAAATATCTTAATATTTAAATTCTTTAAGTATTTCATTTTCCTTTATTTAAACATTTAATTGTTTAAAATATTTATTATTTCAATATTTTTGTAAATTTCATTATATTATAATGACTATAATTATAAAATCCTTTCACCTATGTTTTCTCATTTGACTTTTATAACAATCTTTGTGGTACAGATTGTTACACTCACTTGACAGAGGAGAAAACTGAAGTTCAGACAGGTAAGTGGTTGGTACAAGACTTTTCAGTAAGTGGTTGTACTTGGGTTTGAACCTAGTTCTACAGACTTTGAAGCCTGTGTTGTTTTCCTCCCTCAAAAGCACTAGGAGAATTTACCCTTCAGAAGCGTCCTATAGTGAGCCTGTTTGTCCTTTGTATAAGGCTGGATGTTCACATATTGGGCTACTTGTTTTCTTTGGGAGAATATCCATTTCAAGAGTTTCTCATAAGAAAATGGACAGCGAACTATACTGTACTATAGGTTCACTATGAGTGGATTCCACAATGAAGAAATAATCTCTCTGGTGCTTCAGGTAAGTGGGAGATGAGCAGGCACTGAGATTTCCAAACTGCCCAACTGTCTCTCTGTGAGACACCTGGAATTATGCACATTGTGAAGAGCGGTCTAGAGATGTTTTACCAGCAGAATCACCTCGTGTGGTGGGCAGAGATGTTCCTGAGCAGGGGAACAGTTACTGGAACAGGAGTTGCTGTGGAGGAGGGATCTGTGAGGTCAGGGCTGGATACACTCCAACTATCACTTAGTAATGCAGGCCCAGAGGGTTCTAGAAGCAGTAGAGGACCTGGCACGGAACCATGACGATCTCATCTAACCCTCACTGAACATGAACACAGTTGCCAGAAGGCCCTCTGAAGATGTCTCACATTCTGTCTCCGGGCTTCATTCATTATAGTCCACTTAAAAGCCCTGTTCAAGGAGCCCTGGTGATGCAATGGTTATGTGCTTGGCTGCTAACCCAAAGTTTGGTGGCTTAAATCTACCCAGTGACTTTGTGGGAGAAAGATTTGGTGACCTTCTTCCATGAAGATTATAGTCTGGGAAACCTTACAGGGCGGTTCTACTTTGTCACATGGGGTTGTTGTTAGTTGAAAGCGACTTGACAGCACCCAACAACTACAACATACGTTCTGTCTGTTGTTGTTATGTGCCATCGAGTGGGACCTGACTCATAGCGACTCCTCCTTGGGTTTCTGAGGCAGTATCACTATGGAAGTAGATTGCCCCATCTTCCTTCCGAGGAATGGCTGGTGAGTTTGAACTGCCAGCCTTCTGGTTAGCAGTCAAGTGCCTTAGGCACTACACTACAGAGCTCCTACGTTCTGTCTAGGGCTGAGGATTTGGCTGGAAATGTTAAGCGCAGTGACTAAATGGTTCCCTGCCCTTCTCCACCTGGCCATGCCTTTCTTGTTCTGCAATGGGAGTGGGGCACTGTGGTGAAATGAGTACCTTTAGGTGTCTTTTGCCTTGATTCTTTGGAAATACAATCTGAGAGATTTTTCTCCTAAGCCCTGAGGAGTTACATCTGTCCTATTTTACACCTCAAAGGGTCTGACACTTTTGTCCAGGTTGATTGATGTTTCCTGGATAAGCTGTAAACAATTTGATGATTTGATACTTTTTGTCTGGCCCTGGGCTCCAGTCTGCCCAGTAATTGGTATGCCTCTTGCAGGGATTAGCTAAAATACTATGCAAATGAAGTGACTATAGGCTACTGTGCAAATAAAGTGTCTGTGGCCTACCAAGAGGAGACACAGATCTGATGGCAGGGCTGTGCCCTGAAATTGACCAGGAGTTGCTTATAAACTCCACAGAAGTTTGCAGAGAGAAAGAAGGAAGAAAGAAGAAGGGACAAAACAGCAAGAGAGAAGAAGCAGAGAGAAAGAGGAGGCAAGGGACCTCCTAAAAGAGCTATAACACAGGTCAAGGGATATAACACTGAAGATATAGCAAAATACCACATATTATATGATTTCATCTTTATGGAGAGGCCTAAATTATATGATTATTATATATTATCATCATATAATCTGACAGGCCCAGAAGGGGACTTAGGGTAGAGCAGACAGGAGGGAAGCCAAAGGCAGAGAGGTCTGTCCTGAGAGGACACTTATGTCGCCGAGAAGGGCCATGTGCAGCAGAGAGAAGGGTCTACTTGCTTGTATAGTGTCAAGAGGAGCTGAGGGAGCTAGCATACTGAAAAAGGGAGGGATGTGTTCTCCACTTCAGGGGAGACTTCCAGTCTTTGCCCACATGCTTCTGGTCCCGATCTTGAGTTGTAACTTGTTGATACTGATCTCAAGCTGTACCATGCTACTTCCTAATAAGCCGCTTAACTGTAAGTATGGTATGTGAGTTCTGTGTGGCTACTGCAATGAATCATCAAATCCAACAGGAAATAGTGCTGTGGGGAGGACGGCTGGTGTCAGAATTTGTAAAGGTTGGAGAGAGGAGATATGCTTGACCTTTACCTCATAGGGATCAGCTTTGGGCTAATTTTCATCATCCCCACTAAAGTTTGGTTCTGACACTACTACCATCATTTTACAAGCACTCTCAGCTCTGTGCCGGAGAACACAAGGTGAGGGGACCTCATTTGAAGTAATTGTTACCTGCTGATAAGGATCTAGAATATATAAAGAACTCCTACAATTCAACTGCAAAATGACAAACAACCCAATTAAAAAATGGGGAAAGGACTTAAATAGATATCTCTCCAAACTACAACATGGATAAATTTTGTGAAAAAGCCAGCCCCCAAAGACCACGTATTCTCTGCTTTCATCCACATGGAATGGAGTCTATATGGGACTGTCCAGAATAGGCTCATCTATAGAGGCAGAAGATATATTAGTGGTTGCCCAGGGCTGAGGGATTGGGGGACCATGGGGAATGACTGCTAAACTCTACAGGACTTCTTTTTGAGGTGGTGAAATGCTTCAAAATGGATTGTGGTGATGGTTGTGCAACTCTAAGAATATACTAAAAATCATTGAACTGTGTACTTTAAATGGGTGAATTGTATGATGTTATTTATGTCTTAATAAAGCTGCTAAAAACGGGGGAGGAGAGACCATTAGTAAGATTTGGGGTGTATGGATGGGAAGCTTCAGCTGTGTTTGCACTGTTTAGAATAGAGCTGAGTGCCAAAGAAAGGAGTAAAGAAGGGAGCCTGGACTTGACACCCCAGAGGCTGAAGACAATGTTGTTGTTGTTATGTGCCGTCGAGTCGGACCCGACTCATAGCGACCCCTCCTTGGGTTTCTGAGGCAGTATCACTATGGAAATAGATTGCCCCATCTTCCTTCTGAGGAGGGGCTGGTGGGTTTGAACCACCAGCCTTCTGGTTAGCAGTCAAGTGCCTTAGGCTCCTTCTGAAGACAATAATCACTCAATAATTGAGTGGATAACATGGAGATTC
Source organism: Orycteropus afer afer (assembly GCF_000298275.1). Classification (NCBI taxonomy): domain Eukaryota; kingdom Metazoa; phylum Chordata; class Mammalia; order Tubulidentata; family Orycteropodidae; genus Orycteropus; species Orycteropus afer. The sequence continues at coordinate 3,027,485 of NW_006921700.1, read as the reverse complement.
CTGGATCTTCGTCAATGTCCCAGAAGTGAGGGGAAAGAGAAGAAAAGAGTTTGCCTTAAGTTTTAGGATTAGGAGCTGGGAAAGGCTTGTAATGGTGGCTCAAAGTGATTTGGAATTAAGGTTTTAACAGAAGCAATAATATTATGTATTTGCACATCTCTTCACACCTCAGAAAGCACCATGCCTGGGGTCTCATTTGAGGTTTTAGTGCTGTGAGACTGAGGCTGCTGAGAATGGAAGAATCCCATTTGCTCCTCAACGTGGAAACCTGGAGCAAGGAAACTAGTAATCCCTAAAAGTGTTAAGTCTCCACTTAGTGGAGACTGCGGTTAGTGGAGACTGTGAGTTAGCCTGTTGAAGGATCAAATGGAGGTGGGACTGAGTAGGTTGAACACAGTTTTAAACTAGCTACTCATCAATCACTCCTCGGAAGGAAGGTTGGGCAATCTATTTCTGTAGTGATACTGTCTTGGAAACCCGAGGAGAGGTCGTTATGAGTTGGGTCTGACTCGATGGCACACAGCAACAACATCAACACTGCTATATTCATTTATTGTGTAATGTTGGACAAGCTACTTGCCTCTATCATAAAATTTTGAGTCAGGAGGACTGGCTTTGAAAGAAATTGTGAAGCCATATTCTGTGTTCCTAGTCCTCTCCATACTTTAGTTCGAACCAAGCTTGTGTCCCAAACACCAGTGTTAATCCAAGCTAGTCCCAACTTCCTGGCCCTTTAGAATTTGACTGCCAGCCAGCAGCCTGAGAGAAAGCTTCAGAAAGAGATTAACTTAGACTAAAACATTCTGATAAACAAATTCATGATAATATATGCACGACTAAGTTTTGGAAGAGTAATTTCATGTGTTGCATTTTAAGACAGGAAGTCTGTAAACCCGAGAAACAGTTTAATGATCCCATACCTCATTGCAATTAAACTTTTTTGTTTTATTTTGTCTGAGGTAAGTGGAACTTCTGGATGCTTCTTAATTGACTTCAGCTGGATCATTGCATCTCAAACTTTAATATATACACACATCCTGCTGGAATCTTGTTAAACTTGATTCTGATTCAGTAGGTCTGTGATGTGGCCTGAGATTTTGCATTTCCAACAAGCTCCAAAGAAATATTAATTCTGCTCATTGCAAACTACCCTTTGAGTTGTGGGGTCTGGATGACCACCAACTCCACATTCAGCAATCCTAATGCACCCAGGAAGGAATGAGTTGAGTTCTTTCTATGAGTCACCTTGATGTTCTGTACAGATTTCTATTAAAGCTTGTAAAACATTGTACATTCTTCCCTTGGTATCCATGGGGGACTGGTTCCAGGACTCTCTTGGATACAAAAATCCACAGATGCTCAGTCCCTTATATCGGATCCGACTCATAGCGACCCCTCCTTGGGTTTTCGAGGCCATATTGCTATGGAAGTAGATTGCCCAACCTTCCTTCTGAGGAGTGGCTGGTGGGTTTGAATCACCAGTTTCTAGTTAGCAGTCAAATGCCTTAGGCACTATACCATTCATCCAGACATAAAATGGCACAGCATTTGCATATAACCTATGGACATCCTCTTGTATACTTCATCCTCTCGTATAATCATCTCTAAATTACTTATAACCCCTAATACAACGTAAATGCCATGGAAATGTTGTTGCTAGGTGCTGTCAAGTTGGCTCCGACTCATAGTGACCTTAGGTACAACTGAATGAAACACTGTCTGGTTCTGTGCCAGACTCACACAATACCTGAACCTATCATTGCAGCCACTGTGTCAGTCCATCTCACTGAGGGCCTTCCCCTTTATTGTGAGGTGTAAATAGCCCCTAAAGTTCCCTTTTACCCTTTGAGGGATAGCTTTGACCACTAACTGCTTCCCTCTTCCCCTTCCACCCCGATTTTTTTTCAATCCGTGATTGCTTGTGGTTGTGGATACATAATCCTTGGATTCAGAACCCACAGATACGGAGGGCTGACAGTACTGTAATTAGTGTTTAGGGCAGTTTCTCTATTAGACTGAGAGCTCTTCCACAGCAGCACTTGCATTTGATTCGTCTCAGTTTTCATCATGTTGTGCGTAGAGTTGCAAAATAAGGAATAGAAAGTCAGCTGTAGCTTGGAGAGAAGAAATTTAATAAGAGGATAATAACCTTGCAAGGTGGAGACACACTGGGCCAGAGGCAGTACCATGTGTGTCTCCCTGATCCTTACAGGCTAGGGGTTTTTATGTTTTAAGGCCCTGGGATACATGATTTCAAAAGACCTTATGCAAGCAGGGATCCATAAAATCCTGACCCTTTTGTGAAAGTCAGGAAGCGGAACAAGGCTGTGATGAATTCCTAACGATAGATCTCAACTTCCTTCAGGTGAGGTGCGTGAGCAATCACTTTCTAACATGGAGTCTGTGTGTTTCAACGTGGGTGCTGTGACTTCTTCTGTGCAGATGTATTCTGCTGTTTGCTCTTGGCTCAAGTCTTGGATTGGCCATATTAGTTCATCAGGAGGTCAAGGAGAGCAGGGGTGTACATGCCCCAAAGCTGGTTGTCCCTGACCACAGGTAGTGGGCTAGAAAACATCTGAAAAATGGCCCGTTATCAGGAAACGCGATCTAAGCAGTAATTTTACATTTCTCTTGCAGTGTTCCTTCCTTGGTCTCATGATCTAAGGAATGTGGTTGCTCTGTCTTGTGGGCTGTTCCTGTCCTGGCTTTATGATCTTAGGAATGTGGTTGCAGGGGCAGGATTCTTATGTGATTATAGCTACAATAAGGCAATGGGCAAGATTCATATGGAGCTTAAGGTTATGAAGTTAGAACACATATTCATCTCCCAGATATTCTAATCTGCCTATACAATTAAAATGTAAAACATTGCACATTGTTCCCTTGCTATCTACAGGGGACTGATTCCAGAACCCTCTCAGATACAAAAATCCACAGATGGTCAGTCCCTTATATAAAATGGCATAATATTTACATATAACATATGCACATCCTCGTATACTTTAAATCATCTCTGTTGTTGTTGTTGTTAGGTGCCGTTGCGTCACCTCCGGCTCATAGCAACCCTATGCACAGCAGAACGAAACACTGCCTGGTCCCACGCCAGCTCCGTGATCTCTATACTTGAGCCCATCGCCACAGCCACTGTGTCAATCCATCTCGTTGAGGGCCTTGCCCTCTTTGTCGACTCTCCACCTTACCAAGCATGACATCCTTCTCCAGGGAATGGTCTCTTCTGACAACATGACCAAAGTAGGTAAGACGAAGTCTGGCCATTCCTGCTTCCAAGGAGCATTCTGGCTGTACTTCCTCCAGGACAGATTTGTTAGTTCTTTTAGCAGTCCATGGTACTTTCAGCATTCTTTGCCAGCACCACATCTCAAAAGCATCAAGTCTTCTTCAGTCTTCTTTATTCATTGTCCATCTCTCACATGCATATGAGGCAACTGAAAATATCATGGCTTGTGTCAGGCATACCTTAGTCTTCAAGGAGACATTTTTGCTTGTCAGCACTTGAAAGAGGTCCCTTGCAGCCAACTTGCCCAGTGCTGTATGTCGTCTGATGTCCTGACTGCTGCTTCCATTGACATCAATTGTAGAACAGAGCAATGTGAAATATTTGACAACTTCAGTCTTTTCTCCATTTATCGTGATGTTGTTTATAGGTCCAGCTGTGAGGATTTTTGTTTTCTTTATATTGAGATGTAATCCACACTGCAGACTGTATTCTTCAGTCTTCATCAGTAAGTGCTTGAAGTCATCCTCACTTTCAGCAAGCAAAGTTATATCATCAGTAGGTTGTTAATGAGCCTTCCTCCAATCCTAATGCCATGTTCTTTTTCATATAGTCCGGCTTCTTGGATTATTTGCTCAGCATACAGATTGAATAAGCATGGTGAAAGGATACAACCCTGATGCACTCCCTTCTTGATTTTAAACCATGCAGTGTCCCCTTGTTCTGTTTGAATGACAGCCTTCTGGTCTATGTACAGTTTCCTCATGAGTACAATTAAGTGTTCTGGAATTCCCATTCTTCTCAATGTTATCCAGAATTTATTATGATTCACACAATCAAATGCCTTTGCATGGTCAATGAAACACAAGTAAACATCTTTCTGGTATCCTTTGCTTTCAGCCAAGATCTATCTGACATTAGGAATGATATCCCTTGTTCCACGTCCAATTCTGAATCCAGCTTGAACTTCTGAAAGTTCTTTGTCAATACACTGCTGCAACCATTTTTGAATTATCTTCAGTAAGATTTTACTTGCATGTGATATTAATGATATTGTTCGATAATTTCCACATTCTGTGGGATCACCTTTCTTTGGAATGGGTACAAATATGGATCTCTTCCAGTCAGTTGGCCAGGTAGCTGTCTTCCAAATCTCTTGGCATAACCTAGTGAGTGCCTCCAGTGGAGTACCCGTTTGTTGAAATATCTCAATGGATATTCCATCAATTCCTGGAGCCTTGTTCTTTGCCAATTCCTTCCGTGCAGCTTCGTGGTTCTTGATCATATGCCATCTCCTGAAATGGATGAACATTGACCATTTCTTTTTGGTACAGTGACTCTGTATTCCTTCCATTTTCTTTTGATGCTTCCTGCATCATTCAGTATTTTGCCCATAGAATTTTTCAATATGGCAACTCAAGGCTTAAATTTTTCCTCGGTTCTTTCAGCTTGAGAAATGCTGAGTGTGCTCTTCCCTTTTGGTTTTCTAACTCCAGGTCTTTACACATTTCATTATAGTAATTGGCTTTGTCTGCTCGAGCTGCTCTTTGAAATCTTCTGTTCAGCTCTTTTATCTTGTCATTTCTTCCATTTGCTTTAGCTACTCTCCGTTCAAGGGCAAGTTTCAGAGTCTCTTCTGCCATCCATTCTGGTCTTTTCTTCTTTTCTCATCTTTTTAATGACCTCTCACTTTCTTCATGGATGATGTTCTTGATGCCATCCCACAATTCTTCTGGTTTTTGGTCATTGGTGTTCAATTCATCAAATCTATTCTTTAGATGGTCTCTAAATTCAGGAAGGATATATTCAAGGTCATATTTTGGCTCTCATGGACTTGTTTTAATTCTCTTCAACTTCAAGTTGAATCTGCATATGAGCAGTTGATCCACAATCATATCCTGGCCTGGTTTTGACTGAAGATATTGAGCTTTTCCATCGCTTCTTGCCACAGATGTAGTCACTCTGATTCCTGTATACTCCGTCTGGCAAAGCCCATGTGTATAGCTGCTGTTTGTGTTGTTGAAAAAATGTATTTGCAATGAATAAGTTATTGGTCTTGCAAAATTCTATCATGTGATCTCCAGCGTTATTTCTGTCACCAAGGCCAAATTTTTCAACTATCAGTGATTCTTCTTTGTTTCCAACTTTTGTATTCCAGTCACCAGTGATAATTAACACACCTTGATTGCATATTTGGTCAATTTCAGACTGCAGAAGTTAATAAAAATCTTCAATTTCCTCATCTTTGGCTTTGGTGGTTGGTGCATAAATTTGAATAAGAGTTGTATTAACTGGTCTTCCTTGTAGGTGTTATAGATATTATCCTATCACTGACAGCATTGTACTTCAGGACAGATCTTGAAACATCCTTTGTGATGATGAATGCCACACCATTTCTCTTTAAACTGTCATTCCTGGTATAGTAGATCATATGGTTGTCTGATTCAAAATGGCCAAAACTGGTCCATTTCAGCTCACTAATGCCTAGGATAGCAATCTTTATGTGTTCTACCTCATTTGTGACAGCTTCCAATTTTCCTGGATTCATACTTCGTACATTCCATGTTCCAATTATTAATGGATGTTTGCAGCTGTTTCTCCTCAATTTGAGTTGTGCCATGTCAGCAAGTGAAGGTCTTGAAAGCTTTACTCTATCCATATCAGTAAGATTGGTCCTACTCTGATGATGTAGCTCTTTCCTAGTCATATTTGAAAGCCTTCTGACCTAAGGGGTTCGTTCTCCTGCATTGTATCAGATAATGTTTCTGGGCTACTCATTAAGTTGTGCAGTAATGTATCATACAGTGTTTCTCTGCTATTCATAAGGTTTGCCCTTCTTCCTAGTCTTTCTCAGTCTGTAAGCTGCATTGAAACCTGTGCACCATGTGCAACCCTGCTGGCCCTTGAAACACTGGTGGCACAGCCTCAAGCCTCACAGCAACATGTAAGCCACAATAGTATGACAAACTGACAGACAAGTTTTTCTCGCTTAGATGTTTGAAACCTGTGCACCCTCCCCTTACCTGGCTGCCTGGCTGCTGCTCTTCTCTGTCATTCTCCTGGCTTCTCCTCCCCCTGCTTTCCTGGATTACTTATAATACCTAATACAATGTAAATGCCATGGAAATAGCACTTAACATTTCCTTGTATCCTTTGAGGGATAGCTTTGACCAGTAATTGCTTCCCTCTTCCCCTTCCACCCTGAATATTTTTGATCAGTGGTTGGTTGTGGTTGTGGATGCAGAACCTGGAGATACGGAGGGCCAACAGTACTGTAATTAGTGTTTAGACCAGTTTCTCTATTAGACCAAGAGCTCTTCCACAGCAGCACTTGCATCAGATTCATCTCAGTTTTCATCTGGATTTCCACCTCTCCTCACTTTAGTACTGTGCTTGGCACAAAGAAGGCACTTAATGTCAGATGGTGAACAGACACAGCCCTGAAGGTTATCAGGTTGTAGGCTGAGTTCCAAAATAATGAATAGAAAGTCAGCTGTAGCTCAGAGAGATGAAATTTAATAAGAGGTTAATAACCTTGCAAGGCAGAGACACACTGGGCTAGAGGCAATGCCATGTGTGTCTCCCTGATCCTTACAGGCTAGGGGTTTTTATAATAGTTTTAAGGCCCTGGGGTATGTAATTTCAAAAGACCTTATGCAGGCACTCCTCGGAAGGAAGGTGGGGCACTCTACTTCCATAATGATACTGCCTTAGAAACCCAAGGAGGGGTCACCATGAGTCTAAATCGACTTGATGGAAGTGAGTTTGGTTTTTTTGTTTTACGCAGACAAGATACTCATAAAATCCTGACACTTTTGCAAAAGTCAGGAAGTGTAACAAAGCTGTGATAAATTCCTATTGATAAACCTCAACTTCCTTCAGGCTGGGTGCGTGAGCAATCTCTAAGATGGAGTCTGTATGTTTCAACATGGATGCCATGACTTCTTCTGTGCAGATATATTCTGCTGTTTGCTCTTGGTTTGAGTCTTGGTCTCATCTTAGATCGGCCATCTTAGTTCATCAGGTGGTAAAGGAGGACAGGGATGTGCAAGCACCAAAACTGGTTAACGTTGACCACAGATGGTGGGTTAGAAGACACCTCAATAATGGCCTGTTATCAGGAGATGTCATCTAAGCAGTAAATTTACATTTGTGTTGTTTTTTTTGCAGTATCCTTTCCTTAGTCTTGGGATCTGAAGAATGTGGTTGCCCTTTCCTGTGAGCTGTTCCTGTCTTGGTTTTATGATCTTATGAATGTGGTTGCAGGGGCAGGATTCCTATGTGATTATGGCTCCAAGTAGTAGAATAAGGCAATGTTTATATTGAACAAGATTAACATGGAGCTTTAGGTTATGAAGTTAGAACACATATTCATCTCCCAGAAATTCTAATCTGTCTATACTATTATAATCTGGATTTCCACCTCTCCTCACTTTAGCACTGTGCTTGGTACAAAGCAGGCACTTAATGTTGGATGGTGAACAGACACAGTCAGCCCTGAAGGTGATCAGATGAGTAGATTATAAACTCCGTGAGCTCTTACATGGCATCTGTGTTCCTGCTTGTTGGTCACATGATATAAATCAGTAATTCTGGGCCCTTAATGGACAGCAGAATTGAAGAATTATTAAGGCCCAGTCCTGCTCCAGTGTTCTGATTTAGTTGAACTGGTCTGAGACCTGAATATGAATATCTTTTAAAAGCTTCCCAACCTCTTTACAATTCAAAAATAAGAAGACAACCCACATAAAAAGTGGGAAAAAAGTTAAGCAGACATTTCTCCAAAGAAGATATACAAATGACCAACAAGTCAATGAAAAGATACTCGGCTCCAATAGTGACTCCCAAAAAACCTACGGTCATCGAGTTGATTCTGAGGCATGCTCCTATAAGACAGAGTGGAACTGCCTCATAGGTTCAAATGCACACAGCCTCTCTGTAAGAGAAAAAGACCTAGCAATCTGTTTCCATGAAGATTACAGCCTAGAAAACTCTATCTATGGGGCAGTTCTACTCTGTCACACAGGGTCACTATCAGTCAAAAATCAACTCAAAGGTGCATGCTGGAGCTTGAGAACCACTGCTGGATGGGTATCTAGTCTTCTCACCCCCCACAAATGCTTCTAGCATTCCAGTAGAGTGTCTGAGGGCTGTGAACTCACGGTGGTGGCTGTGGTCACTTGAGGAGAGGATTCCTTGAGGAGAGTGGCTATTGGTGGGGGATGATTGGTGCTCCCAAGGATTAAAGAGCTCTTCAGCCCCAGATGGAGGCAAAAGGAAGGGTTGGTGAAGAACTGGGCCCCAGGAATGTCTGAAGGCACATTGGTGGTACTCCAAACCAAACCAAACTCACGGTCGTTGAGTTGGATCTGACTCATAGAGACCCCTCCTTGGGTTTCTGAAGGTGGTATCACTACGGAAGTAGATTGCCCAATCTTTCTTCCAAGGAGTGGCTGGTGGATTTGAACCATCAGCCTTCTGGTTATCAGTCAAATGCTTTAGGCACTATGCCACCAGAGATCCTACATTGGTGGTAGGAGTGGATTGTGAGCCAGGGTCTCCTGTCTCTCTACTCATTGCCTGCACTTCCCCTGCAACTCAGGACACTTAACGTTCCCACGTTGCTTCCCCTTGGGAAAGCTGCCATCAGCCACTTCATACTAAGGTGTTAAGGGCTTAATATATTACTTCTTTCATGGGCATGAGTATTCAAAAAGCAGCTTTCTGGAGAAAGCATTATTTCTAAAGTGGAATCTTAAGTTTTGGTTGGGGCTTTTAGGTAGGAAGTTTCTGGTGAAGTGGGCAAAACCTCCAAATCTCATCTCCTCAGTGGCAGCCACAGGGCCTATGAATCTTCTCTGCCTCCAGTTTTCACCATTGGTGGGTGGCAGGGCCTCAGCGTGAGGGCCTGTCTGGAGCAGCCAGGCAGGCGGGGACTGAGGAATTCCCCATCCGCTTGGCTGCCTCCTGGAATCTCTAGAAGCCTCATCCTCTGTGGGAGAGAGGCAGCAATTAACATAACCGAAACAAATCCTCTTTGTCTACATTCCAGGCTCTGGGGAGTGGGGCCTCCTCCAGGGACATGCTAATTATGTGGAAGGGAACCTGGGTATCTGTTGACATCCATCCTTGCTCATATCATAGGTTGCTGCTGTTGGAAAAGAAACCAGGTGTAGGTAGAGCTGTCCTGGATTTCTCATCTAGGAACACTTCTGCCTCCCTAGCCACTAGTGATATCTTCCTCTTGCAAATTTCTACAACCCTTTGTGTTCAGGAAAACATGCTTGCTGTTGGCATTGAGTGTCTTCCATCATCTTATCCATGATAGTTTTCCTTCTCATCTGGACTGCAGTTCCTTGATGGGAGACCTTCTTCTATAGTTAATCAATCAACTAATCCATTAATATTTATCAAAGAAATTATTTGCCAGGCACTGTGTCAGGTCCTGGAGGTAGATTAATAAGCACCATCTGGTTTTATCTGGGATGAGGTATGTACAACCTTGTTAAGGGTGCAGGGGTATAGAGCCAAGTAAATAAACAGTTACATACCAATGCTGAGTAGAGATGTTCTGGAGCTTTGAGGAGGGGCACAGAGCAGTGCCTAGGGAAGAGCTGGAGGAAGCAAGAAGGCTTCCTGGAGGAGGTTACATTTGAACAGTATTAAAAGATGAGTAGAAGTTTATCAAGGAGCCCTAGTGGTGTGACAATTAAGGTTGGTTGGAATGGAAAGGTTAGCAGTTTGAACCCACCCTGCAGCTCTGCAGAAGAAAAGACCTGGCAATCTGCTCCTGTAAAGATTACAGGCTAGAAAACTCTATGGGGAAGTTCTACTCTGTCACATGGGCTCTCTGTGAATCAGAACCAACTAGATGACACGTAACAACAGCAGGGATTTATCGGTGAATAATGGGTCATGCAAACTGTTAAGCACTGGATAACTAGCTAAAAGGTTGGTGATTCAAACTCACCCACAGGCACCTTGGAAGCCAGTCTGGTGATCTGCTTTGAAAAGGTCTTTGAAAACCCTATGGAGCAGCTCTATTCTGCATACCTTGGGTCATCATGAGTTGGAATTGACTTGATGGCAACTAACAACAACATAGTTTATCACATAGGTATTACAGACAGAGGGAAAGGCATATGCAGAGTCGTGGGAGCATGAAAGAGTTATGGGCTTTCTGGAAGTTGAGGTGGCTGAATCGTGGACTGCCTGTGAGGAAGACAGAGGAGAAGCAGACAGGCAGAGTTGATTGGGCCCTAAATGGCTTTAACTCCCAAGCTAAAGAGTTTGGTGGTTGATTTCAGGATCCTGGGCAACCAGTGAGGGATTTTAATAAGACAGTAAAGTGGTCAGAGTTGAGTTTTAGGAAGAGAGTGGCTATACTGTGGAGAATGGACTGGAAGGGTAGATTGGAAAGAGGGAGACCAGGAAGGTGTTAGAGCTGCTGAGGAATGAAACCTAGGCAGAGAGAGTAGGGATAGAAAGGAGGTGGTAAGGGAGAGGGAGGCACCAACTCTGCATCCATCCATTGAGATAGGGAAGATGTAGGGAGCAATGGTTTGTAGGGACAAGTTCTGTATTGGGCATGTTATGATGGGAGCTCTGGTGGCATAGTGCCTAAGGCATTTGACTGCTAACCAGAAGGCTGGCTGTTCAAACCCACCAGCCACTCCTTGGAAGGAAGGTTGGTCAATCTACTTCCGTAGTGATACCACCTTGGAAACCCAAGGAGGGTTTGCTATGAGTCAAATCCGAGTCGACCACAGTGAGTTTTTTGAGTTTAGATGGGAAGGATGCCTTGATGGACCTGACTCATAGGAAATTGGATATGGGGGTCTAAAGTAAAAGGGAATTTCTACATGTGTATTTGTATGTTGTATTAAAAAAAAACCCCAAAACTCATTGCCATCGACTTGATTCAACTCATAGCGACCCCTCCTTAGGTTTCTGAGGTGGTATCTCTATGGAAGTAGATTGCCCAATCTGCCTTCTGAGGAGTGGCTGGTGGGTTTGAACCACCAGCCTTCTGGTTAGCAGTCAAATGTCTTCAGCACTAAACTACCAGAGCTTTCTATTAAAAAACAAAACAAAACAAAACAAAAAAACCACACTGCCTATGAGTCCGATCCAGCTCATAGCGACCCCTCCTTGGGCTTCCCAGGTGGTATTACTACGGAAGTAGATTGCTCAATCTTCCTTCTGAGAGCACTCTATAAGAACACCCATATATATAATAGAGCTAAGGAGGGCAAAGTTATGATAACTTCTTAGCTACAACCAAACACCTTGAGGGAATGTGTCACTGGGCCAATGGGCAGGACTATGATCATGAAAGACATCATCAAGTTCAAGAAATCAAGCTAGTAGCATAAGATACTACATGAAAACATTGTTCTATGTCCTACTTCGAAGAGTAGCGACTGGGGTCCCAAAAACTTGCAAGCAACCCTCTAAGGTGAACAACTGGTCTCTTCTCATCCAGAGCAAAGAAGAGTGAAGAAAATCAAAGATTCATGGAGACAATTAGTCCAAGGGACTAGTAGTAGACTGTGGGAACTTCAGCCTATATGACCCTGAGACAAGAAGTATTAGATGGTGCCTGGCTAGCACTGCCAATCACTTGGAAAGGAATCAAAATTGAAGATCCTGGATAGAGTGGGAAAAAGTGTGGAACAAAACTCAAAATCATAAAAAAGAGCAGGCTTATTGGTCTCATAGAAACTGGTGAACTCCCCTGAGACTATGGCCCGTAGACACCTTCAAGCCTGGGATTGAACTCATTCCTGTGGCTTAACTTCCAGCCAAACAATAGACAGATTTTTGAGGTGAACAATCACACTAGATAGGTATACTCCTTAGAACAATTACCTATGGGAGATCAAAAGGGCAGCATTTGCACAGGGAGATAGCTCAGAGGGCAGGAACACATAGGAAAGGACACAGGAAAACAATAACTGCAGGGAAGAGAGGGAAGACAGCTGTAACACTGTAGGGATTGAAATCAATTTCATGAAACAAAATGTATATGAACAAGTGAATGGAAAACAAATTTGCTGTGTAAATTTTCACCCAAATCATATTTTAAAATAATCATAAAATAATTTTGACCCATTAAAAAAAAAAATTGGAAAACAAAGTGAAGGGGATGGATTGAAATTGAAAGAAGAAATCCACAAGTGGGAGGTGGTATCACCTGGTGGTTTAGAGAAGACATTTCAGAGTCCAAGTTCAATTTCAATTCTGGCTTTGACCTTTAGTAGTTGCAAGAATTTGAGAAAGATATAATCTAGGAGCTGTCTCTGTGTTGTTTTCCTCTTTTGTAGAAAAGGACTGTAAGCCCTATGTTATAAGATTATGGGAGGATTAATAATATATGCAAAGTGTTTAGTACAATACCAGGGATATAGTAGTCAGTCAATAAATGGTAGTTTTAAACCTAAGGGGAAGTGGTAGTTGAAGATGGGTGTGGGTAAAACTGAAAAAAGGAGACCAAGGATAGAATCACCAAGGAGTCAAAGGTCAGAGAGGTAGGAGGTAGGAAAGTAGGGGTCAGGAGATCAAGACAGAAGGAAGGAGTGGGCAAGAAACCACACTGAAAAATGAAACCAATTAACATTTAGTCAACTCTGACTCATGGAAGCCCCATGTGTGTCAGAGTAAAACTATGCTCCATAGAGTATTTTTAAAAATAAATTTTACTTATTGTGTTGTTGTTGAGAACATACACAACAAACATACATCAATTCAACTGTCTACATGTATAATGTAGTGACATTGGTTACATTTTTCAAATTGTGCAACCATTCTCACCCTCCTTTTCTGAGTTTTTCCTCTGTCATTAAGATAAACTCACTGCCCCCTAAGGTTCTTTCTAATCTTTTGAGTTACTGTTGTCAATTTGATCCCACATAGATAGTTCTGAAAAGACAATAATGTTCAAGGCAGACCTTTTTTAGTAGTTAAGCTAAACCATTTCTTGGTTTTAAGATAACTCAGAGATTTTTTGGTTTAAAGACTGTCTTAGGCTAATAGTTTCAGAGGTTCATTCAGCCTCATGACTCCAGAAAATCTAGAGTCCAAGAGAATTTGCAATTCTGTTCTGTGTTTTTCCTCCTTTTATCAGGATTCTTCTATGGAATCCTTGATCAAAATGTTCGGTAATGGTAGCTGGGCACCATCAATTCATGGTCTCATGGCAAGGGAAGAAGTTGTTCATGGAGGTAATTAGCCACACATTCCATATCTTCCTCCTTCTTCCTCTGTTTTTCCAAATGAATAGTGACCAATTGTTGTGCCTTAGATAGCCACTTGCAAACTTTTAAGACCCTAGGAACGATGCAACAAACTAGCAGGTAGATCACTGCTACCTTATTATTAAGCACTGACCACATTATTAGGCCAATTAACTGGGATGTCCCATGAAAACATTATCCTAAACCTCCAAACCAAGGAACCAAATCCCATGAGGTGTTTGCTTACACATAAGCACCCTCAGCATCTACTCTCTCTCTCTCTCTCTCTCTTTTTTGGTCATTGTTGTAAATATAACTATCACACAACTTTTGTCAATTTAACTTTTTACAGGTGTATAACCGTGGTGCAGTGAATTACTTGGTATGGCTCTTCTAGCCATGATCTTTGTGACTCCTACCAGATGACTGGGTGGAACTATGCAAATGTAAGATGCCTGTGGCCCACCAAGGGGATAGGATAGCTTATGAGTAATATAAATGAGGTACACAGCACCCTTGGGGTGAGGCCATGCAAATAAGGTGTGTGGAACTGTACCGTGGAGATTGGTAAGTTTTGTCATTCTGCTAGGCTTAAAATGAGCCTTCCTAGAGACAGAAAGGGAGCTCTGGTAGCATAGTGGCTAAGACACTTGCCTGCTAACCAGACGGCTGGCGGTTCAAACCCAGCAGCCACTCCTCAGAAGGAAGGTTGGGCAATCCTACTTCGGTAGTGATACTGCCTCAGAAACCCAAGGAGGGGTCGCTATGAGTTGGGGCTGACTCGACGGCACATAACAACAACAACAGAGACAGAAAGGAGGATCTCACTGCCATCAAGACAGAAGAGCCGGAGGTGGAGTGGAGTGTGCCCCTGGACCTGAGATCCCTGCGCTGGACCTCTTAGCAGAGCTAAAAGAGCAGAGACGACTGGCAGAGATGACCAGCCAATGAACCAAGAAGCACGAGGCAGAGCGGCAGGCTTGCTGGCTCATGGAGTGAGAAAGCTGAGTGCCTTTGGGCAGGAGCCTTCCTGGCGGAGTGGGGTGCACCTAGGTACACCCATTCGCAGAGCTGAAAGAGTTTTGTAACACATGCGTGAGCAGGGCAGAGGCCAGACCAAGAGGCCAAAGGCCAGAGAAGAATTGCCTGAGGGCATAGCAGAAGGGAGACTGTCCTGATCAAAGAATTGTATCCTGAGAGCATTCCTGAACCTGAACTGTAAACTGTTACTTCCCTAATAAATCCCAAACCAAAACCAAACCAAACTCATTGCTGTCCAGTAGGATCTGACTCATAGCGACCCCTCCTTTGATTTCCGAGGTGGTATCACTACAGAAGTAGATTGCCCAGTCTTCCTTCTGAGGAGTGGCTGGTGGGTTTTAATTGCCAGCCTTCTGGTTAGCAGTGAAATGCCCTAGGCACTATGCCACCAGAAATCCCATAACCGTAAATATTGTAAATTCTGTGTGGCCATTGCAACAAATTATCGAACCCAGCAGAGAAACAGTGAGGGTTGTGGGAGGGACGGTTGGTGTCAGAAATGATAAAAGGTCTGGAAGGTGGTGACACATCTGGCCTCATAGGAATAAACCTCAGGCTGCTGAAGTGATTCTGTCTCTCCTTGGGAAGTTAGTTGTTGCTGTTGTTACGTGCTGTCGAGTTGGCCCCAACTCATAGCGACCCCTCCTTGGGTTTCCGAGGCGGTATCACTACAGAAGTAGATTGCCCAACCTTCCTTCTGAGGAGTGGCTGGTGAGTTTGAACTGCCAGCCTTCTGGTTAGCAGTCAAGTGCCTTAGGCACTATGCTACCAGAGCTCCTTAGTTAGAGGAGGTCAAAATATGCCACCTCTTTACCCTTTTTGCAGCAACTTATTGACAGCAATTACAATAATTAACAGTGCAATCATACTCTTAATTAATGCAATTTTTCCATCTCCATTAGTCCTTCTCCATCTCCCCCACCCTAGTAACCACTCATGAACTTTGATCTCTGTCCATCTGCCTTTTCTTGTATTTTTATATAATTGAGATCATATAATATTTCTTTTTGTGATTGGTTTAATTCACTTAGCATAATGTCTTCCAGCACCATCCATACTGTAGTATGTATCTAGACTTCATTCCTTCTACTGGCTGAGTAGAAGCCCTTGAGTCATTGTATATACGTACACATTTTGTTTATTGATTACCTGGTGATAAAGTTGTTTTCACATTTGGCCATTGGGAATAGTGCTTCAATGAGCTGTAAATTGACTCCATGGCAACAAGTGGTGGCCAAGACTGGTGCCAGTAGGATGTCCAGGCTGGAAGACACTTCTCTGGGAACAGATCTGTATGTCTACTCCTGTTTTAGGTCCAAGGTCTATGGCAGCTCTTTATGCTTAGAGGGCTGTTTGTGGCCTTTACCAAGAGCATCACCAATTTGTCTGCAACTACAGTTGAACCCAGCAATTCCAAACTCCCCCAGATGGGGAAAAGTGGCACCAGAAATCCAGGGGAACTTGTTAAACACACACATACCAAGATTTCCCACCTTAGTAGTCCTGACTTGGCGGTACTGTAGGGAGGCCCAGATATCTCTATGCTTACTGAGTTCACCAGATGATTCTGCTGCACAGCCAGGAACAGATAATGCTACACCACAGCTCTCACCCCACATGGAGGGACCATAGCTGGATGTCTGGGCTTCCAAACTGGCTCCTTTCTGTTGCCTCTCTGACTGTGGGTCTCCACTGTCCCTCGGCCTCAACACCACACTTCTTGTGCATTTAACTTACCTTCCAGACAATGAAAAGAATTCTCAGACTACCAATCTCTCCACCCTTCTGAGAAACACTGAGTTATTAATTTCCATGTCTCAGGCTGAAGTGGGAGAGGAAATTCCCTAACATATGAGCCCAGGCATTGAGTCTTTGTGCCTGTGTTGTCCCCACCCCCACCCCAACTTTCCCAGATGAAGATGTGTGGGAAAGAGGGGGAACAGAGCCTTCTCATGGTCCTGCAGCACATTAAGGAGCAGAAGGAGGACATGTGCTCCAGTAATTGGGGCTTCTTTCACCTGGATGCCTGCTCTGTGGAGTATACACAGTCTACAATGTGTTGTTTAAAATTCCTCTTGAAAGAATGGCCCAAGGTAGCCGTGAAGTGTGTCAACCAGTGCTGGTTCATGGTAACTGCATTCTTCTGCTGTCCTGTTTATTCATCTGGGAAATGCGTGGATAATAAAGGAATGGGCTCAGTCGTAACACTGATGTAGCTGCTTGTACTAGTGAGGGGCAAGAGGCTCAGCACCACAGTGAAGGGTGTGCCTTGTGCAGGGGCTGGCCTTGAGGTGGATATTTTTGGGAACCATGCCTGGCATTTCTGACACTCAGGGAGCCCCAGAAGAACTCCTCAACTTTCTTTCCTCAGATGAAGGAGCTGATCCCTCCACAGTGGGCCTGCAGCCTGTAGGTCAGACACTGCCACTCCCCCTTCCTTGGAGTTCTCCTCTCTGAGCCCCTTCTCTCTGCCCCAGAAGACAGAACATGGCCTTTTTTTTTTGTTGTTGTTGTTGTTCTTTAGGTCAGCCAGAATTTTAAAAATTGTGATTTGTGTGAAAGTTTACAGAGCAAATTTGTTTTCCATCCAACAATTCACACACATTTTGTTTCATGACATGGATTGCAATCCCCACAATATAAAAAGCTCTCTCCTTGTGGTTACCTTTTCCCTGTGTTCTTTCCTATACACATTCCTGCACTCTGAGCTATCTCCTTAAGCAAAAGCTGCCCTTCTGATTCCCCATGGTTGATTGTTCTAAGGTGTATACTCACCTGGTGTAAATGGTCAGCTTATATGCTTATCTATTGTTTGTGTGGAAGCCACAAGAGTGAATTCAATTCCAGGCCCAAAGGGTGACTATGGGCCATAGTCTCAAAGGTTTCACCAAGCACATGGCCTTTTTTTGAATCAAGGGCTTTACCACCCTCAACACAGGGAAGGACAGACACATGTGAACAGCACATAAGGGGAGTTCCAAAGCTCACAGAGCTCAGATAAGCAGCTCCCTGGCTGGTTCCTGGCTTCTGACTTCCTTCTGAGATTGTAGGTGGAAGCCCTGCTAGAGCTCCTCCGTGGCCCTCTGCCCCAGCTGCTGGCCCATGTGTAAAAAGATGGAGTACTGCACCCTCCATTGTCTTTCCAGATCTTCTTTCTTGTCTATTCTTCCATCCTATTAGCTGCTTGAGCCTTTTTTGGTCTTCTCTACAGACCAGTAGTGCGTGTTGGGGAGCTAGCTGTCTTGAATTCTCAGGTGGCCAGTCCCCAGATGTTGCCTTTCAGATTAACCCCTGAATGTCAGCCTTCTCCCTAGCCCCACTCTTGCTCCTCCTCCTGGTCCTACTCCTTGCTTCTTGCTAGCCTAAGTGGGGAAAACAGAGGTGGATAGATGGAGTCTGGATGGGAAGAGGTAGTGGGGTGGTACTCTTCTCCCACTTACCAGCCTTCTCCTTGCCTTCACTCCACTTTCCTATTTTCTATGTCTCCCAAGTGCTCCCTGATTGAAACAGCCTGGCTTGGCCCCTGTTTCTCTTGGCCCTTACATACCATGGCATGACTTTGTCATTGACTGGAAACTAAAGCTTCATGTGGGCACATTCATCATCCCAGCTAATCAAGAGGGCAAGGAATACATCCCCTGCACTCTCTCGTGCCCTGCACACTGGGGAAATCCAGTTGTTCTGGCTCTCTGATGACTGCTGGAGAAACATTCCCTGATTTCTTTTCGCTCCTAGAAGGCAGTGAAGGCAAAGTTTCCACCCAAACGTTGGTCTCAATGTAAGTCAATGGAAAGAAGAGCTCTCTTCTTGGGAAGGATTCCGGGGCTATAAAGAAGTTGCCATGACCAAAACAATCCATTTCCTCCTTCATTTGTTCTTTCATTCATTCCTAGCAGACTACTAACCAGCTACCATCTAGCTGATTTGGACGCATGGACTCAAGCCTTCATCCTTTTGGTTAGCAGCTGAACACATTAACCATTTGCTCCAGTAGACCTACTAAGTACTAATTCTAGGTAATAACAGTCCCTGGGAGCCTACCACCTTGTTGGGGAGATGAGACTTGAAACTAGTAGATAATAAAGGCAAATCAGCATGTGATCAAATGTCCCAGGTACTTGATTTCAACCATGAATTGAGGAGGTCAGAGAAGAAGGATGGAGCAGCTACAAGAGAGGATAGTTTCTCTGTGGGGAGAAGGTGTTTTCCCAAGCCCTTGAAGGAAGGGCAGACTTTAGATAAATAGAAGGAACATGGAAGACCCTCCAGGCAGAAGAAATGAGCAAAAGCTTGGTGTTTGGCAGAAGCAGAAGGTGTTCTGGGGCAGTGGAGGGAGCTGGAATGACTAAACGTTGGCTATATGCTTCTGTGTTGGACACAGCAGGCCTGGAGGCCAACGTTGGCCATTCCAGGTCTTGTCTGGGGATCGCTCTGGTAACCAAGAATGCATTGAGAGTGGCATGCTGGGGTTGCACTAAACTCTTCCCATGCCCTACATGCAGGCTCAGCTGGGGCCTGAGGCCTCAGCCAGACCACTCTTTTCTTGCTCCAGGCCCAGAAGTAGAAAGAGAGGCTGGAGAGGAGAAACTGTTTGATTTCCAAGGCTTTCTGAGCTAGCCAGGTGGAAGGCAGCCAGGGAGGCACAGCAGCTGGTGACAGCCTGCCTGACCCGTTAGATAGCAGACAACTACTCAGAGGAACAATTGAGCAGAAGAGGGGTTGGCAGGTCAGGGAACACGGGCCAGTGGAATTCTGAACAAGGTCAAAGTCCAATTGGGTACAGAGCTTTATTACCAATTTAAATCTCATCTTTCCTCCAAGAGCAGCTGCCACCCCTGCAGAAGAGGCCAGGGCTGCCACAGGGAAAATTTGCATTTAAAGACTCCAAGTGCTGGGCACTGGGCAGAGCTGCAGTCTGCCCACCATCCAGCCTGTGTGCTCACCCTTGCGCCTGGCAGCCACACATGGAATATGTTTCTATTCCAGATCAAATCTGGCTACATGTTTGCTTGAGAATAAACAAAACAAAACAACTCTTCTTAGTGGCAGGATCCCAAAGTATGCAGGGTGGGAGGTGATGGGGTCTGGAGGTGGTGGTAACATGCTTTTCATAACTGAGACTAGAAGAAAGTCCTAAGGGAATGACATTCAAATGGGTAACAGAGGATATTCAAATGGTTAAGCATTTGGCTACTAACCAAAAGGTTCAAATCTATCCAGAGATTCTTCAGAAGAAAGGTTTGGCCATCTACTTCTGAAGGGTCACAGCTATTAAAAACCCAGTTCTTCTCTGACACACATAATGTCTCCATACATCACAATTAACTCAATGTCACCTGGTTTGATTTTCATTTGGAAACTGGGACATAGAATCCCTGGGTGGTGCAAACAGTTAATATACCCAGCTGCCAACTGAAAGTCTGGAGGTTCGAATCCATGCAGAGGCACCTCAGAAGGAAGACCTGGTAATCTATTATGAAAAAGTGGCCATAAAAACCTATGCAGCACTGTTCTACTCTGACAAATATGGGTCACCAGGAGTTGGAATAGATTTGACAACTGTTTTTTTTTTTTTTTTTAAACCGGAGTATACGGATGGGGCACTATGAAATATATGGCAGATAGAATGAGGCAATAATCTGTGTATAGAGGGTGAGTTCTAAAAAAGTGGTTGATTGAACATGAAGAATGCAATTAATGTTGTTGAATATCGCATGCAAAAATTGCTGAATTGGCAGATGTTTTGTTACATGTATTTTTACCACTATTAAAAAAAGTGCATTTTTAGATTTTTGAGGAACCACCACACTTTTCCTATAGCAGTTGTACCATTTTGCACTCCTACTAGCAATGGGTAAGTGTTCCAGTTTCCCCACATCCTCACCAACATTTGTTATTGTCCCAGGATGGGTTTTCTAGAGAGGCAAAACCAGTGAAGCTTATATGTATATAAGACACACACACATATATATATATATATATATATAGAGAGAGAGAGAGAGAGAGAGAGAGAGAGAGAGAGATTGATTGATTGAGACTGATCTCAAGGAAATGGCTCATGCAGTTGTAGAGGATGGCAAGTCCCAAGTCCATGGGTCAAACGTCAAGCTGGAAGTTTCTCCTGACTCATGCAGCTGAAAGGACTGATGAACCCAAGATCGGCAGGGAGTATAGCAGGCTGCTGGCTTTGGAGTGTGGTGAATCCAAGATCAGCAGGTAAAATGGCAGGTTGTTGGCTTACAGGCTCTGAAGGCAATAATCTCAAGATCAACAGGCAAAGTGACAGGCCACTCGTTCAAGTCCGGGGGCTGGAGATGATGATGATGGGCTAGATTCAGGATCGAGGTCCAACAGAAAGCCAGAGAGTTTTCCCAGAACATCCATATATATATATATGTTATGGAAGTAGGCCACATCCCTTAGAACACTCCCTTTCAACTGATTGGCTGCTCCAATCTCATCATGGAGGTAATTACATTATATCAGATCTCATTATGAGGGATGACTACATCATAACTGCTAAACCACTTAGAATCATGGTACTGCCAAGTTGACACACAACCTTAACTATCACAGTTATGTTCTTTTTTTTTTTTTTTTTTAAATCTTAGCCATCCTAGTGGGAGTGAAAATATATCTCATTGTGGCTTGGATTTGCATCTCTCTGATGGTTAATGATGTCTAGCATCTTTTCATGTCTTTGGTGGCCATTTGAATGTCCCCTGGTGAAATATCTATTCAAGTCCTTTGCCCATTTTATGATTGAGTTATTTGTCTTTTTGTTGTTAAGTTGACACAGTTTTACATATTTTCACTGTTAGATTCTTATCAGATACATGGTTTCCAAAGATATTCTCCTAGTCAGTAGTTTGTCTTTTCACTTTTTTTTGGTAAAGTCTTTCGATGAACAAAAGTTTTTAATTTTTATGAGGTCTCATTTATTTATTTTTTCTTTTCCTGTCCACAATGTGATCCAGTAATTTCACTCCTGGGTATGTACTCTAAAGACTTGAAAGCAGAGACTCAGACAGAGACTTGTGCATCAATCTTCATCCCAGTACTATTTACAATAGCCAGAGGGTGGTAAAACCTAAATGTCCATCAACAGATGAAAGGATAAACAAAATGTGGTACATACATACTATGGAATACTACTCAGCCAGTGGGAGCAATGAAGTCTTGACACATCCATACATATGGACAGAGCTGTCGTTAGGTGCCATCGAGTCAATTTCTGCTCATAGTGACGCTATGTACAACAGAATGAAACACTTCCCAGTCCTGAGCCATCCTCACCATTGTTACCATGCAGCCATGGTGTCAATCCATCTCATTGAGGGTCTTACCCTTTTTGCTGATCCTCTACTTTACCAAGCATAATATACTTCTCCAGGTACTGGTCTCCCCTGATAACATGACCAAACATGAGAGAGGAAGTCTAGCCATTCTTGCTTCTAAGGAGCATTCTGGCTGTACTTCTTCTAAGACAGATTTGTTCATTCTTTTGGCAGTCTATAGTATATA
>NW_006921700.1:2998537-3005350 GCF_000298275.1 Orycteropus afer afer | reverse complement strand
TTCCTCTGTGGTTTTGCTTATTCACTGTTCAGCTTTTACATGCCTATGAGGCTACTGAAAAGACAATGGCTTGGGTCAGGTGCACCTTAGTCTTCAAAGTGACATCTTTGCTCTTTAACATTTTAACACTTTAAACAGGTATTTTGCATATTGCCCAATGCAATATGCCATTTGATTTCTTGATTGATGCTTTCATGGGCATTGATAAACCAAAAGAAACTAAACTCACTGCTGTCGAGTCAGATCCAACTCATAGCGACCCCTCCTTGGGTTTCTGAGGCAGTATCACTATGGAAGTAGATTTCCCAACCTTCCTTCCGAAGAGTGATTGGTGGATTTGAACTGCCATCCTTCTAGTTAGCAGTCAAATGCCTTAGGCGCTATGCAACAAGAGCTCCCAGGTTTTGATAGTGGATCTAAAAATGAAATTCCTGATAATTTTGATCTTTACTTATCATCATGTTTATCGGTCCAGTTGTGAGAATTTTTGTTTTATGTTGAGATATAGTCCCTATTGAAGGTTGTAGTCTTTGATCTTCATCAGTAAGTGCTTTAAATCTTCTTCACTTTCAGCAAGCAAGTTGTATCATTTGCATATCAGAGGTTGTTAATGAGTTCTCCTCCAATCCTGATGTTGTATTCTTCTTCATACAGTCCAGATTCTCAGATTATTTGCTCAGTGTACAGATTGAATAAATATGGTGAAAAGGTGACACACACCTTTCCAGATTTTCAACCCTTGTTGAAATATCCCCTTGTTCTGTCCAAATGACTGCTTCTTTGTTTATGTTTATGAAAACAATTAAGTGTTCTAAAATTTCCACTCTTCTCAATGTTATCAATAATTTCTTATGATGCACACAGTTGAATGCTTTGAATAGTCAATAAAACACAGGTAAACATCTTTTTGGTATTCTTTGCTTTCAGCTAAGATCCATCTGACATCAGCAATGATATCCCTTGTTATACATCCTCTTCTGAATCCAGCTTGAGTTTTTGGCAGTTCCCTGTTGATGTACTGCTGCAACTGTGTTTGAATTATTTTCAGCAAAATTTTGCTTGCTTCTTGGAAGGAAGATTGGGTGACCTACTTCCATAGTGATACCATCTCAGAAACCCAAGAAGGGGTAGCTATGAGTTGGATCTGACTCAATGACAATGAGTTTGGTTTGGTGTTTTGGTGATATTAGTGATATTGTTTGATAATTTCTGCATTCTGTTGGATTACCTTTCTTTGGGATGGGCACAAATATGGATCTCTTTCAGTCAGTTGGCCAGCTCTTCCAAATTTCTTGGTGTAAAAGAATGAATGGGTCCAGCATTGCATCTGTTCCTTGAATAATCTCAATGGGTATTCCGTCAATTCCTGGAGCCTTGATTTCCATCAATTCCTTCTGTGCAGCTTAGACTTCTTCCTTCAATACCATCGGTTCTTGATCATATGCTACTTCCTGAAATTATTGAACATTGACCTGCTCTAACAGTGACTCTGTGTATTCCTTCCATCTTCTTTTGATGCTTCCTGCATCATCCAATATTTTGCCCACAGAATCCTTCAATATTGCAACCTGAGCCTTGAATTTTTTCTTCAATTCTTTCAGGTTGAGAAATGCTGAGTTTATTTTTCCCTTTTGGTTTTCTAATTCCAGGTTTCATTACAATACTCACATTTCATTATAATACACTACTTTATCTTCTTGAGCGGCCCTTTGAAATCTTCTGTTCAGCACTTTTATTTCATCATTTCTTCCATACGTGTTAGTGTATTTCAGCATATTTAGCAAACTTCAGAGCCTCTTCTGACATCTATTTTGGTTTTTCCTTCCTTTCTTGTCTGTTCAATGACATTTTGCTTTCTTCATGTATGATGTTTTTTATATCATCCCACAACTCGTCTTGTTATTGGTGTTCAATGTATCAAATTTTTCTTTACATGGTCTCTAAATTCAGGTGGGATATATTCAAGGTTGTATTTTGGGTCTTGTGGAATTGTTTTAATTTTCTTCAGCTTAAACTTAATTATGAGCAATTGATGGTCTGTTCCTCAGTTGGCTTTGTTCAGATTGATGATATTGGGCTTTTCTATAGTCTCTTTCCACAGTTGTAGTTAATTTGATTCTTGTATATTCCATCTGGCAATGTCCATATCCATTTATGTTGTTGAGAAAAGGTATTTGCAATGAATAAGTCATTGATCTTGCAAAATTCTATCATGTGATCTCTGGTGTCATTTCTATCACCAAAGCCATATTTTCCAACTACTGATGCCTCTTCGTTTCCAACTTTCACATTCCAATCACCAGTAATTATCAATACATCTTGATTGCATGTTTATTAAATTTCAGACTGCAGAAGTTGGTAAAAGCCTTCAATTTCTTCATCTTTGGCTTTAGAGGTTGGTGTGTAAATTTGAATAATAGTCATATTAACTGTTTTTTCCTATAGGTGTCTGGATATTATCTTATCACTGACTACATTGTATCAGGATAGATCTGGAAATGTTCTTTTTGATGATAAATGCAACATTATTCCTCTTCAATTTGTCATTCCTGGCATAGTAGACCATATGATTGTCTGATTAAAAAATGGTCAGTACTTGTCCATTTCAGCTCACTAATGCCTAGGATATTGATATTTATGCATTCCATTTTTTTTGGACAACTCCCATTTTCCTACATCCATACTTCATACATTCCATGTTCTGATTATTAATGGATATTTGCAGCTGTTTCTTCTCACTTTGAGTTGTGACACTTCAGCAAATGAAAATCTCAAAAGCTTTACTCTATCCATATCATTAAGGTCACCTCTGCTTTGAGGACATAGCTCTTCCCTGAGTTGTATTTTTAGTGCTTTCTAACCTGAGGGGCTCATCTTCTGGCACTATATCAGGCAATGTTTCACTGCTACTCATAAGGTTTTCAGTGGCTAATTTTTTCAGAAGTGGACCTGGCCACATCCTTCTTAATAGTCTGTCTTAATCTGGAAACTCTGATGAAACTTGTCCACCATGGGTGGCCCTGCTGGTATTTGAAATACTGGTGGCATAGTTTCCAATATCATAGCAACATACAAGCTACCACAGTAGACAAATTGGCAGACAAATGGTGGATGGACAGAGCCAGAAGATATTACACTGAGTAAAAAAAGTCAATCAGAAAAGGACTAATATTATATGATCTCACTTATATAAAAAGACAAGAAAAGGAAAATGTATAGAGAATGAAGTTTATTAATGGTTACCAGGGGTGAAAGGAGGTGTTATTGCTTATGGAGAACTGAGTTTAGGTTTACAGTAGTGGAAAAGTTGCATTGATTCAGTGTAGGGCTGCATAGAGATTAGTGTAATAGCTGTCAATGTCTTGTAGGCCTGTAAACAGTCAAATTGGCAAAAGTTGTGTACTTACAACAATGACAAAAAAAAAAAAAAAAAGAGTAGCTGCCAAGGCTGCTTATGTACAACCAAACAACTCATAGAATTTGGCTCCTTGGTTTGGAGGTTTAGGATCGTGGTTTCATGAGACATTCCTGTTAATTGGGCTAATAGTGTGTGTGTTTAGTGCTTCTGGGGAACCTCCTAGTTCATTTCGTAGTTCCCCAGATCTAAAAGACCCCAGATGTTAAAAGCTTGCAAGTGGGCATCAAAGTCACAACAATTGGTCTTTATTCATCTGGAAAAACAGGACAAAGGAGTCAGGAATAGGAAGACATGGAATGAGTGGCTAAATGCTTTCATGAACAACTACCTACTTTGCCATGAGACTGGGAGAACTGGATGGTGCATGGCTACCATTTCTGAATATTTTGATCAAAGGTTCTATAGAAAGTTGCTGATAAAAGGGGCAAATGCAGACCAGAATTTCAAATTCTCATGGACTCTAGACCTTCTGAAGTCATGGAGGCTGGATGAAACCCTGGAACTATTGCCCTGAGATAAACGTCAAACCTTAAACTAAAAATATCTCCCGAAACCTTTTTAAAACAAAAATAAATAAAAATAAAATGGGCCACTGGTTTATTTCAGGCCTGTGACTCAGTTGGAAAGAAGACTCCTCTTTGCGCCTCTCTTTGGGACAGTTGGTTCTCAACCTTTGACTTCATCTGAGGAGCTTTAGAAAATATTAATGTCTGTTTATTAATGTCCCAGAGATTCTGATTTAGTAAATCCACAGCTTCTATTCCTCCCTGTTAATACCCTATTACCATTACCATCATCCCCACATCAAATGATGGCACTGTTCCTCCTCATTTCTGTATACTACAAAACCTCCTACAGGTGGACTTTATGTGCCTCCATTACCATTAAGTCACAGACATTTAGGATTGCAATGAGTCGGAATTGACTTTATGGCACTGAGTTTAGGCATTGGTGAGCAGCAGCGATGGGTCAGTGTAGGATTCTTGCCATTATGCAAGAGACACAGGTTCAATTCCTGGCCAATGCACCTCAAGTGTAGCCACCACCTGTCTGCCAGTGGAGGCTTGCATGTTGCTATGGTGCTGAACAGGTTTCAGTAGAGTTTCCAGACTCAGACAGGCTAGGAAGAAAGGCCTGGTGAACTACTTCTGAATATCAGCCAATGAAAACCCAACAAATCAAAACCAATCTGCAACCAATCAAGATGATGGTGCAGGACTGGGCAATGTTTTGTTCTGTTATGTATGAGGTCACCATGAGTTGGGACTGATTCGATGGCAGCTAACAACAGATACTGGTGAAAAGGTGGCCATGTAGCTTGAAGTCTATGCTGCTTTTGGTGTTTGATTTTGTCTTACAGGACTTCCAATGAAAAGAGGGGAGTTCATGGTTCAATTTGTTCATGATGTCAGGGTTGATGGGGACAGTGACCTTCTCACAGGGAGACTTGCTTGCTGGCATCCTCAAAGGCAAGCCTGTTGCAATGATTTGGCTGTTTGTTGGGCTGGGATATCAGGATTGGGTTACCCAGTATCTGGTGCCTGGGAGTGCTGCATGTATACACACACACACACACACACACACGCTGTCTGAAGTACACCTGAAAATACCTTCTATAACCAAGGAGATTATAGTCACCAGTCTAACTGGTCCTGACTCCATTTGAGCACACCTGGGACTCATGGAGCCCACTGGGGTTCATCACTTCCCCTTTTTGGGTATTAATGTGGGGCAGTGGCTGATGTCACAGGGAGCCCTCTGTTGTGTCTTCTTGGAACTGGAAGGAACAAGGAATGCTGGAGATCAGCTATTCAAAGGGACCCTCTTCAGACCTCCAGAGTGAAGTTGAGAGAGCTGAAGGACTCCCATAGGCTCTGGCCAGTGTCTGTAGCTGGGAGAAGCTCTGGGAGAAAAGTTACTCAGAGATGACCACTAGATAACTGGACTACTAATGATCTTTTCTGGGACACATTCCACAAAGTCTCCAGGCTCAACTTAAAAAAGCCAGCCACATACAGGATTATTTGTCACTCACTTTGGAAGTGGCAGGAACTTATAGGAGGCACCTTTAGGGCTCCACTGCAGATCAGAAATCCTGTCACTCTAGGTGATACAGCCTAAAGTCTGACACTATCCAGGACACTCTGTGACCTCCTCCCAGCTGTCCTGCCCATCCTCATCTGCCTCTTCTGTCACTTAGGTCTTATACCAGTTCCTTTTTGTCCACCCAACCCTCAATTGACCTGAGATTTTCCATGAATCCTACATTTGATCCCCCAACTCATGTGAAGAATACCTGCTTTCTCCCTAGATACCTATCAAATCCTATCAGCCCTCTGGGTCCGGCTTTGGGAGATCTTTCACCACCTCAATAAGAAGTGACTTCTCTGAATATCTTAAGCATAGGCACCTGTTACTATGCATCTCTGCATCCCCACTGCTTAGCAGGGTAGGAAGAAAACGTGATTGAATGAATAAATCCACAATGATGGTCTATGCTGTTAATTTAGCATTCTGTTGTCAGTGTTGTTTGCCCATGTACAAATATTATCTCATCAACTCAAAGCAGAGCTCACAGAAGGCACAGATGCTGCATGTCCTTCATAGCAAATGGACCAGCACCTTGTACCTTGTAGGTGTTCAGTGACAGGTGCATTTTGACAATGAGGGGAAAAGACATTAAAAGTAGGTTCCTCGTTTTGATCAAAGATTCTATAGAAAAATAAGAAGAATCTGTGATCAAAAGGGGGAAAATGCAGAAAGAATTACAAATGCTCATGGACTCCAGCCTTTCTAGAGTTATGAAGACTTGGTGAACCGCTGAAACTGTTGTCCTGAGATAATCTTTAAACTTTTAACCAAAAATATCCCCTGAAGGCTTCTTAACACCAAACAAAAGTTTAGCTTCATTAGAAAAGAATGCCTGCCTTGGGCACTGTGCTCCTTTAAGAACTATCTACATGGGATCAAATTGACAACAGCACCTTGGAAGATTAGAGTTGAGCTGAGCAGGTGGTGGTTTGAACCACCAATCTTCTGGTTAGCAGTTGAGCATTTAACAATTGTGACACCAAGACTCCTTTCCTGAGAGCAGAGGAGAGCAAATACACACCCAGGCTGTGAGGGCAGAGCTCAAAGTAGCTTCTTCAAGCCTAGTGAAGTGCCCTGATTATTTTTTAAGACTCATGCTATTATTGTTGTATATTTCTTTACATGTTGTTGTTGTTGTTATGTGCCATCGAGTCAGACCCGACTCATAGCGACCCCTCCTTGGGTTGCCGAGGCGGTATGACTATGAAAGTAGATTGCCCAACCTTCCTTCCGAGGAGTGGCTGGTGGGTTTGAACCACCAGCCTTCTGGTTAGCAGTCAAGTGCCTTAGACACTATGCTACCA
>NW_006921700.1:2982413-2998437 GCF_000298275.1 Orycteropus afer afer | reverse complement strand
CCTTAGACACTATGCTACCAGAGCTCCTATATTTCTTTATATAGCTTATAATATTTTAATTTACTTAAAAATAAATAAAATTGATATCTTAGGAGGCTGTGTCACCTTTACTAGGTAGCTTCATGAATTTCACCCTCTTTTGAATGCCACAGTGGCAGAAAAATATTTTATTTTCCCCTTGAACTCACCCCTTTGTTTCTTTCTCCCCTGTCTACCCATAGGGGAAGAGCTCTTTGATAAGACCAACAAGAGACTGTGTAGCATAAAAATGTATCAGAGCAATGCTGGGAGAGGCTGCCAGTAGGAGCAGAGAAGGTCTGGATGCTCCAGGTATTGGGTGCTGAACAACTTCTCACTTAATGGCCGCCTGGGGCAAAGCCCTGTGGATGGAGCTGGGATCGTATGTGGAGGCTGGAGGCACAGAAAAGACAGATAGGTTCCTGGGGATTTTAGAAGAAACAGGACCCACTGCCTTCAAGTCAATTCCAGCTCATAGGGACCCTCATAGGGTTTCCAAGGTTGTAAATCTTTATGCAGGCAGACTGCCTCATCTTTGTCCTGTGGAGCGGCTGGTGGGTTTGAACTGTCAACCTTTTGCTTTAACTACTACACCACCCAAGCTCCTTAGGAGAAACAGAGAGCCCAGAAAAAGAGACTCCAGAAAGTGATGGATTTTCTGAGGACTAAAAGACAACTATGAGGGAAAAAGTATGGAATGTTTTGAATCATCTTTTGGACACCAGGAAAGTTCTTGTTTGTCTAAATGTAATATTTTCTCTTTCTGATCCTGAGCTGGCCTTGCATGCTTGTTTAGATAGTGCAGGTGTCAAAAACAACAACAATAACAACTGATAATGGCTTCATTAACATAGCAGATAAAACTGAATTCCCAAATGGGATTACATTCCCAGGTAAAGGAGTTAGGATTCCAATACATATTTTGGGGGCACACAATTCAATCCATAACATTGATTTAAGTAAGAGTAGATGGGAGATTGAGACCAGAGTATAACCTACCCAGACACTACTAAACCAGGAGGAAGCTTTACCCTGAAGAAGAGGAGTTTTCTCTCAAAATGTCCACATAATTTCTATAAACGGGTTGGGGAGAGCTTTGTGGGTAGAGGAAAATGAACCTTGGCCAAGGTCAGGAGCCAAGAAAAAGAAAGGTACATTTTCTGGAGGCTCTGTGCCTCCTGGACCCCTCTGACAGGTTCCAGAAAGCTTTGGAGAAGTCCCATCTTCATGCTCACAGGTTCACGTTGGGTTTCCTTGCACTTGTGGGGACCATCTTGGAGAGGCTGAGATGTATATGGCATATCCAGGCCAGGTGGCTAGTGGTCTGGGTTTAGCTTGGGTAAGTCTGGGTTTTACCATCAAAATCCCAAGTAAAATTTTTCTGAAGATAATTTAAAAAATAGTTGCAATAGTACATTGGCAGGAAACTGCCAGAAATTCAAGCTAAATTCAGAAGAGGACATGGAATGAGAGATATCTCTGCTGGTGTCAGATGGATCCTGGCTGAAAAAAGAGAAGGCCACAAAAATGTTTACCTGTATTTTACTGAATATGCAAAGACATTGACTGTATGGATCATAACAAATCACAGATAACGTTACAAAGAATGGGACTCGTAGAACACTTAATTGTGCTCATGTGGAACCTATACATAGACCAAGAGTCATCATTTGAACAAAACAAGGGAATACTGCATGGTTCAAATCTCGAGAGGAGTGCATCAGGGTTGTATCCTTTCACCGTACTTATTCAATCTGTATGCTGAACAAATATCCAAGAATCTGGACTATATGAAGAAGAATACACTATCAGGATTGGAGGAAGACTCACTCACAGCCTGCAATATGCAGACGACACAACTTTACTTCTGAAAGTGAAGATGATTTGAACCCCTTACTGGTGAAGATCAAAGAGCACAGCCTTCAGTATGGATTACATCTCAACATACAACAAAAATTCTCACAACTGGACTAATACAGCAATATTCTGCTAAACAGAGAAAAGATTGAAGTTGTCAGGCATTTTATTTTACTTGGATCCACAATCAACATCCATAGAAGCATCAGTCAAGAAATCAGATAATGTGTTGCATTGGACAAATTTACTACAGAAGACCTCTTTAAAGTGTTAAAAAACAAAGATGTCACTTTGACGACTAAGGTGAGCCTGATCCAAGCCATATTTTCAATAACCTTGCATGCAAGTGAAAGCTGGATAATGAATAAAGAAGACTGAAGAAGAACTGATGTATTTGAGTTGTGGTGTCGGTGAAGAATATAGAACACACAATGGAGTGCCAGAAGCACATACAAATCTGTCTTGGAAGAAGTACTGCTTAATGCTCCTTGGAAGTGAGGATGGTAAGATTTTGTCTCATGTATTTTGGACACGTTATCAGGAGGGACCCATCCCAGGAGAAGGATATCATGCTTGGGAAAGTAGAGGGTCGGTGATAAAGAGGAAGACTTTCAACAAGATGGATCGACACAATGGCTGTGACAATGGGCTCAAACAGAGCAATGAGTTTGAAGATGGGGCAGGACTGGGCAGTGATTTGTTCTGTTGTGCACAGGATGGCTATGAGTTGGGGCAGACTCATTGGCACCTAACAACAGCCACTTTCCCAAGGACACCCTATGGGACATTCTATTCTGTAACACTTGGAGTCGCCATGAGTTGGAACTAACTCAATGGCACCTAAAAGCAACAAAATCTGGGTTTGCTTTTTCTTCCCTAGCAATTTCTCTTTTTCCCTTTTCTTTTTCCCCAAGACATCA
Source organism: Orycteropus afer afer (assembly GCF_000298275.1). Classification (NCBI taxonomy): domain Eukaryota; kingdom Metazoa; phylum Chordata; class Mammalia; order Tubulidentata; family Orycteropodidae; genus Orycteropus; species Orycteropus afer. The sequence continues at coordinate 2,995,642 of NW_006921700.1, read as the reverse complement.
GTCAGGGGAGACCCAGGAAAAAGCTAGGAGAAGCATCTCCCAGACACCAAGGTATGGGCACAGCCACAAGGCAAAGGAGATACCAGTCTTCTGACCAGTTGGTTGCTGGCGTGGAAGTACAAGCCAGCCACTGTGTCCAGCTGAATTTCCCCGTGGTTCACCTCATCTGTGCTGCTCCCCACATCTGGGCTGGAGCTGTGGGTGTGGAAGCACAGCCCCTTGTGCTCTGTGCTGGTCGCGCGCCTGGAAAACATCAGTCTGTGGCAGACCATACATAAACACCTGCCTGGGGCTGAGGTCAGTTTTCCACTCACCTTGATCCAGGTTTCCAGGGCTGCGTCTGTGTTTATGTCTGGGGCCTCTGGGTGGAGTCTTCTTTCTAGGGAGGCCTGCCCTTGGGGGCTCTAGATCCCTGGTCATCTGTTCCCCACAAGATGAGGGGCTGAGGAGGAGATGGATTGTCATACCGGAGACCTTCAGAACATTCAGATCCTTTTAAGAGAGGCAGTCAGGAGCTCCCCTGGGCTAGAGGGGCACCGAGGAAGGCAAATAGGATGAGCACAGTGGATAACTCACTTCATGAAGTGATTCAAGGGAGAAAAATCTCCTTGCCCAAATAATCTATACTTTCCTGTGCTGCTGGAAATTCTATCCATGTGTGATACCGATTAAATAAATTCACAATAATAGTAATGCCGATGTTTCTTGTTTGAATGGACTTTTCCAGGTTTCGTTATCTCATTTAATCCTCAGGTTAGCTTCACAGTACGTGGACCAGGAATTACGGCCACTATGCTGTAGATGAGGACACTTTGGGGGGTGAGTGAGGTGGCCTGTCACTAAAGGCTGTGAAAATGAGAAAGTGACTTCTCTAAACTTCTGTTTCCTAATTTGAATACGGTTTTGTAATTTATAAAATTCTTTTCATTCAAAAATACCTAAAGGCAGCTCTTCATGTCCTGATATTGAAGGACTGTCAAGAAAGTGTTAAGTATGAAGAGCAACCTGTGGAATTGTGGGTATAATCCGATGTTATTGGAATTTGTTTTTTTAAAGTTGTAAATCCATACACATTTTTCCTTGTATTTTCATATGAACTGTTTCTGGGAAGATATACAGAACAGGTTGTTGGCTGGGAGGTGAGTAGGGGGGTGGGAGGATGGGGATGGGGGAGGGATTAGGAAGGAAATGGGAGTGGGGAGGGAGATTGATTTTTCTCTGTATATTCCTTCGTAGGAGCCCTGGCAGTGCAGTGGTTAAGTGCTTGGCTGCTAACCAAAGGGTCAGTGGTTTGAATCTACCAGCTGCTCCGTAGGACAAAGATGCGGCAATCTGCTCCTGTAAACATTTATAGTGTTGGAAACTGTGGGATAGTTCTGCTTTGTCCTTTAGCGTTGCTGTGGGTCAGAATCAACTGGATGGCCGTGGGTTTGTTTTGCTTTTATATTCCTTTGTATCTTTTCATTTTCTACCATGTACTAATACGTGGAGCCTTTTGGCTCTACTTTCTCCAAGACAAATGTGTTTGTTCCTCTGACAGTGTGCAGTATATTCACTATTCTTTGCCAACACCATAATTCAAAGGCATCAATTCTTCTTTGTCTTCCTTATTCATTATCCAGCTGTCACATGCATATGCAGGGATTGAAAATACCATGGCTTGGATCAGAGGCAACTTAGTCTTCAAGGTGACATCTGTGCTTTTTAACACCTTTAAGAGGTATTTTGCAGCAGATTTGCCCAATGCATGATAGCTTAGAAGTGAGGATGGTGAGACTTTGACTGATGTACTTTGGACATGTTATCAGGAGAGACCAATCCCTGGAGAAAGACAGCATGCTTGGCAAAGCAAGACCCTCAATGGGATGGACTGACACAGTGGCTTTATCAATGGGCTCAAACACAGCCATGATTGTGGGGATGGCACAGACCGGATAGTGTTTCGTTCTGTTGTACAGAGGGGCGCTATGAGTCGGAACAATCTTGACGGCATCTGGCAACAACAACTTGTATTACCCATTACAAATCTAAACAAATAAACATATCTAATATTGGAGATACTAAGTTTTTTGGGGATTAAATGAGATAATGTATGTGATATGAGATATCTTGTGAGTGTAAAACCATTTGCCATTGAGTCAATTCTGACTCATGATGACCTCATGAGTAGGACTGCTCCTCAGGGTTTTCTTGGCTGTAATCTTTATGGAAACGGATCAGCAGGCCTTTCTTTTGCAGACCCAGTGGTGATTTCAGACCACCAACCTTTAGGTTAGTAGCTGATCACAAACTGTTTTCACCACCCAGGAAACTCCATTTGTGTACACAGAAGGATGACTATCTAAGACGAGTAATTTAAAAACCATTATCGACTATTAGATTTGATAACATCATGTATTGCGAAAATGATGAGTTTAGGAATTGAATAGACATGAGTTAAAATTTGGCCCCTGTGTTTCTATCTGAAAAATGGGAGGAGGGCACAGAAATAACAGCCATTTCTATTCTTATGAGAAATAAAATAAAAACATATGAAACCCCAGGCACCAAGTAGGGTGGTTCCTTCCTTCCACCCCACACTCTCTTGCTAGCAGGGCTCTGAAGACATGAAAAGTCCTTTCTGTGATTCAGGTCAGTGTTGACATCAGGGAAGGTCTCTAGTGCTACCAAAAGAAATACAAAACCCAAGAAACCAAACAACTGCCATCAAGTTGATTCTGACTCATAGTGACCCTCATTGGGCTTCCAAGGCTGTAAATCTTCTGCAGAGTGGCTGGTGGGTTTGAACCACCAGCTTTTTGGTGAGCAGCCAAATGCCTTAACCACTACACCACAAGAGCTCCTAAAGAAATACAAGGTGAGCCCTATTAATTTTAAGTTTTCCAGTACCTACACTGGAGGCCTTGGGTGGTACAATTAAGTGCTCAACTAATAGCCAAAAGGTTGGTGGTTCAAAACCACCCAGAGGTGCTTCATGAGACAGGCCTGGCTGGTGCTCTGCTTCTGAAAGGCCACAGCCTTGAATAGCCTATGTAACAGTTCTTCTTTGCACACATGGGGTCTGCATGAGTTGGAACCGACTTGATGGCAATCAAACAACAACCGTCATCACATTAAAAAGAAGCAGGAAGAAACAGGTGAAATTAATTAATATATTTTACTGAACCCAACATATTAAAAATATAATATTTTAATATGTCATCAATATAGAATTTTATTCATGAGCTATTTACCTTTTTTTTTTTTTTTTTTCCTGCTTAGTCTGTGAGATCTGGTGAGTATGTTACCCTGGCGGCCCATCTCAGGTGAGATGAGCAGCATTTCAGGTGCTCAGTAGTCTTGTGAGGCTCACGGCTGATGTATGAGAGAGTGCAGCTGCAGAGTGGGGGTCTTTCCCAGAGAAGATACGCGAGAGGGCTCCAGAGAGCACAGAGGACTGGGCATGGAGCTGAAAGGAGGAAGGTGATGGAACAGAAACCCAGATTTGTCTAGTCCAAGCTGTGATTAGGTAACAAAAGCACAGAACAACCTTGCATAAATAAATAGGGCTTGTACCACTGTAAGGTTAGCCTTCCATCACCCCTGTGGAAAAGTCAGGGGCTGACATTGTTTGGTGGAGGGTAAGGGGGCTGGACGGGCCAGACAAAAGGGAGACAGGGAATGGAAGGGTTTCTTACCTCTTCCCTATGTCCTTCTTTCCCATACATTCCTGCTCCTGGAGCTATCTCTCTGTGCAAATACTGCCCTTCTGTTCTCCAATGATTGATTGTTCTAAGGAGTGTATTTACCTGATATAAATGTTGACCCTATATGCTTGCCTATTGTTTGGCTAGAAGCCATAGGAGTGAGTTCAATTCCAGGCATGAAAGGTAACTAGGGACCATAGTCTTGGGGTTCTTACCAGGCTCTATCAGACCAGTAAACATGTTTTTTTTTTTTTTCCCATGATTTTGAGTTTTGTTCCACATTGTTCTCCCACTCTATCCAGGATCTCCTGCACTGATATGAGTGGTTGACAGTGGTAGCTGGGCACTATCTAGTTCTTCTGGTCTCATGGTTATATAGGCTGAGGTTCACATGATCCACTAGTCCCTTGGACTAATTGTTTCCATGTGTCTTTGGTTTTCTTCATTCTTTGCTCTGGATGAGGATAGACCAATTGTTGCATCTAGATGACTGCTTGCAAGCTTTTAAGACCTTGGTCACTACTCACCAAAGTAGGATGTGGAATAATATTTTTGTGTAGTATGTTATGCCAATTGAGCTTGATGTCCTCTGTGGCCATGGCCTAGGTAGGGTCTGTGGTCCCAGCAACTCAGTCTCTCAAGATGTTTGGTTGCACCTAAGAAGTTATCCTCTTTTTTTTAAAAAAAAATATGTGGTAAAAATACATATAACAAAACACTGGTCAAATCAACATTTGCAAGTGTACAGTTCAGTGACATTAATTACACTCACCATGTTATGCAACCATCACTGCTTTCTGTTTCCATTGCCTTTCATCACCCTGAATAGAAATTCAATTCCCGTTAAGCATAACTTTTCTTTCCCCTCCCTCCTACCTGCCCCTGGTAGTTACTCATCAACTTTAGTCTCTATACATTTGCCTATTTTCGTGTAAGTGGGATCATACAATTAATTACCTCTTGAGTTGCCTGACTCTCACACCAGACTGAACCTTGTAAGGACAGGACATCTTGAGGACATTACCATATTGCTCAAGCCCAGACACAATCTCTGGAAGGAAGGGGTATTCTCTGATGCTATGGGCCTCTGTGAATGGCACTACATACCAAACCCACCTTCTTCCCCCTGTCCCCATCAGGAGCCCTTCCTCACTTAGGCCCAGCCCTCACTTTTGCCCCAGTAGGCTACAGGCCTGGCCAGCCATGGTGGTCTGCTCACCCGTCTCCCCTACGACCTTCACGTGACTCTGCATGAAGCTTCCCTGATACAGTGGCCCCACTGATCTTCCTAGAGAACGAACTCCTTCAGCACAACTTGGTATTGTAGAATGTGAGACTTATCCTCAGTGTGGCCTGTCCTAGGAGTTTTCTCCATGTGATTTGTGTTTCTGGTGTATGTCTTCTGCCCTCTTGAGCTGGGGCAGAGTCCTATAGGGCAAAGAGCATGAGCTTTGGAAGCCCCCACACTCACATGTCAGTTGTCACCAGCAATGTAACTTGGAACAAATTATGAGACTCAGAGCTGCTGTTTCTTCATTCAGAAAATGGGAATAATAATCCCTTCCTCTTGGGTTGTTATGAAGAGAAAATGAGGTAATGTGTCTAATGTCCTTGGCATACAGTAGGTGATCAATAAATTCATGTTTGATTAACCAAGCAGTTGGATAATGATTGCCATAATTATAACTAAGATCAGGGAAGCACTGTCTTATTTCTCTTTTAATGCAATGAACTTGTGGGTTTTTGTTGGTCTCATTTTACACACATGAAAAGTGAGGTTCAGACAAATTAGGAAGTATCCAACTCACACTGCTCCCCTTTCCCCACCCCATTGCTCCTTGGGTGGATAGGACAGAAGTAGGGACACCTGTCACTGTGTAAGCTCTGCTCTGGGCTGAGAGCAGAGTTCATGGTCCAACAGGCCCCTTTGTGGTCTTTCCGACAGGTCAGGCAGCAGGTGTGGGTGGTGGGAATAACCCTGTGGTATTTGGCTGCTGGCTGGACCCTGGCAGAAGTGCTGGGCTGGGTCATGTTTTGATGTTTTCTCCTGCGTTACTGAGTATGCACTGCTCCCCCTGGATCATGGAGACAGGGATGGGGCAGGGCTCATATTTTCTGCCTCTGTCCCGCCTAGGCCCTCTCCATTCCTGATATCAGAACTGTCCATGAGGTCTGGAACATCATGTGTTTGGAATGGGGCCCATTCTCTTAAGGGTGCAAGGGTGGAGGTAAGGAAGAAGAGGCTGGCAGAGGCAGAAGGAAGAGGAATGATGGTGCCGAGATCTTTCTGGAAAGAAAGTGAGGAGACAGGAACTTCATGTGCTTCTGGCCTCCTGCTCAGGCTAGCCAAAGGCAACATGATGGGAGGCCTAGTGCAGGATCCAAGTCTGAGTCAGCTGAACCCAGAAAGGCAGCTGTGGGATCTTCACTGTAAGGGAGACAGGCCTGGTGCTGAGATCACCCCCCCCCATCCCTTGTAGGCTCTGAATGAGAAGCAAGTCCCCCTGTCAGCTGCTGTGATGGTGAGGCTGGGGCCTGGTTTCCTGGGACCAGAGCAGGGAGCTGATCAATTTAGTGACATGTTGTCAGCATTCCCCAGATGTTGGTCATAGCCTCAGAAATGATCTCATGTGGGTTTTCTTTTTTCTCCTTCAAATTTGATTCAGGATGAAATATTGCTCTACCTTCACAAGCCCACTGGTGTTGCTCTCTGGAGTTTTTTCCCCAGGCCCTGTAGTGTTCCATGGAACAGCTGTGTAAGCTGCAAAAGAGGTGTGAGCTGTGGTGTAAAGGGGATGCCAGCTCTAGTGTGGACCTCTAGAACAGCTCTCTCCCAACAGCTCCCCTCACACAGATCCCAGCCAAACTGCGGGAGATAGAGAGGAGTGCCCTTACCATGCTTTCAGCCCCTCTAGTCTCAAGAGCAGCTATCTTTGGGGGAGATATGTGGACCGGAAGCCTTGGATAGTGGAAACAAAAATGAAACAGAAAAAATGCAAACCTGTTACTGTAGATTCGATTTCGACCCTTGGCAACCCCTGTATTATAGAGTAGGACTGCTCCATAGTTTCCACAGCTGCAATCATTGCAGGCAGATCTCCAAGCCCTTCTTCCGTGGTGCTGCTCTGGGGTTATTAGCTGACCACAGACCTTTTGCACTGCCCCGGACCTGGTAGAAGCTAAGCAAGGGGTGAAAGCAGCCAATCCTGGGCTTGTGGGGGAGCTGAGAAGAGGAAGCAGGTGAGTGTAGTGTGGGGGAGTGAGCCTGGAGCAGAAATAGCCCCAGGGCCCCTCTACAGCTGGCCTGTCCTTCCTCCTCCTGCAGAGTGCTCTGTTCTGATTGCCAGAGGCCCTTAGAGTTGGATGGTTCTCTCCTTCCTCTTTACCCTCTCCCTGCCCAGCTGGTGGGGTATCCTGGGAAGGCAGTGCGTGCCTGGGCCTCCTTTGGGGGTCATCCATATGTCAGCCAGCCTCCAGTTTCCCCCTCTTGTAGCAGCAGAATCTGACTTTTGGGCAGAGCCAAAGGGAAGCTGGTGATGCTGGCATCTCTATACAGCTAGGACCAAAAGCCTAGTCTTCTTAGGGTGGGAAAAGGGAGTGTGAAGGGGGAAGGGGTGGGGACAGAAGGAGGGCAGTTTGATCTGGTCATTTAATTGGTTTCTTCCAAACCAAAACCAAACCCATTGTCATGGAGTGGATTCTGACTCCTGGCGACCCTGTGTGTGACAGTGGATGACTGTGCTCCAAAGGGTTTTCTTGGATGCAGTCTGCTCAGAGGCAGATGACCAGGTCTTTCTTCCAATGTGCCACGGGTGGATGTGAACATAAACCTTCCACTTAGTAGGTAACCACAAACTGTTTGTGCTATCCAGGGTCCTTGGATACAACTGTACAGATATACATGCTAAACGAGACCCAGGCTCCAACCTCTCACCAGTTGGGTCAAGGTCAGGAGTGATATACACCAAGTGCAAGTGACCATGTAACTGTCCACACTGGACACTCTGTTGGAAGTGAGAGGAATGTGAGTTAACATTAATTGGAGTGAAAAAAAGTTTGTTGAAAAATCATTTTGTTTTTTAATGGCAGGCAGTCTCTGTGTAAGAGGGTAAGAAGGGTTCTCTTGGACTCAGCTGAGGGTCATAAGGAGAGGATAAGTGTCACTGAATGTTTCAGCAGTGGAGGCAAGGGACCTTCAGCTTGTGGACTGTGGGCAGGAGAGGGTACCTTCTGATGCCTGAGTCTGGCAGTCAGTTTTAAGGCTAATGGACCTTAAGGCCCAGCCAGACTGGGGTTCTCCCAGAAGGAACCTTGTGCACCTAGCCCTCAGATAGAAAGAGAAAGAACGGAAGTCTCTATCCAGGAGACTTTCTGAAAATGATTCCTATAATGCTTTGTGGCTTTTAAAACACTTTCACATTCACTGTCTTACTCCCTCTTGCATAATTTCTTGAGGTCCGGGCTGTTCTGCATCTTGGAGTTGCTTACAATATGCAGTCTATTATTAGCCCAGAGTTGCATAAATGAGCAATTCCCACTTTGGTAACCTGCAAGTTTGTGAAACCAGTGAGCCCAGAGTTAAAAAGGAGCTTTTCCCAATCCAGATCCCATAAGCATTTTAAGGATATGGAAAAACAATCACTAACTTTATATGGAAAGGAAAGAGACCACGAATAAGCAAAGCACTATTTAAGAAGAACAAAGTAGGAGGTCTCACACTCTTGGATCTCAAAAGCTATTATATAGCTACAGTAGTCAAAATAGCCTGGTACTGGGACAATGACAGACACATAGACCAGTGCAACAGAATTGAAAACCCAGAAATAGATCCATTGACTTATGGTCAGCTGATTCTTGACAAAGGGCTGAAATCCATTAAATGTGCAAGAAGTGGTCTCTTTAACAAATGGTACTGGCAAAACTGGATATCCATTTGCAGAAAAATGAAACAAGATCCGTACCTCACATCATACACAAAAACTAACTTCAGATAGATCAAAGACTAAAATGTGAAACCTGAAACTATAAAGTTCCTCAAGGAAAAACTAAGGGCAAATTTAGGGGACTTAATTTATGGCATAAATAGACTGTCAGGCACAACCCAAAATGCACAAACAGCTGAAGATAAACTAGATGAATGGGACCTTGTAAAAATTAAATTTTTATGTGTTTCCAAAGACTTCTCCAAAAGAGAACCTACAGATTGGAAAAAATTTTTGGCAACAACATGTCTGACAAGGGACTTATCTCTAAAATTTATAGAAAACTCCAACACCTCAACAACAGAAAGATTAACAATCCAATTAAAAAAGGGCAGAAGACATGAATAGACACTTCACCAAAAAGGATATTCAGGTGGCCAGCAAATACATGAAGAAATGCTCATGATCATTAGCTATCAGAGATGCAAATCAAAACAACAATGAGATACCATCTCACCCAGCACTAATGGGAAAGTTCAACAAGGCAGAAAATAACAAATGCTGGCAAGGATGTGGAGAGATTGGGACTCTCATACACTGCTGGAGGGACTATAAAATGATATAACCACTGTGGAAAACAGTATGGCAATTCCTTAAAAAGCTGGAATTAGAAATACCATTTGACCCACCAGCAATTCCGTTACTAGGTATATATACTAAAGAAGTGAGAGCCAGGACAAGAGCAGACATATGCACACCCATGTTCATTGCAGCACTATTTACAATAGCCAAAAGATGGAAACAATAGAAGAATGGATAACCAATGGAATATTTTGCAAAACACCGCATAACGTGGATGAACTTGGAGGACACTATGCTGAGTGAAATAAGTCAATCACAGAAGGACAAATATAGTATTAGTTCATTATTGTAAAAAGTCAAGGAAAGGTTTATATATGGAAGGAAACTTTCTTGGTTGGTTACCAGGGGTGAGAGAGGAGGGGAGGGAACACTGCTGAAAAAAAAAAATGCATTGACCCATGTCACTTTAGTTTCATGTATATCACTGTACATAAATTGTATTTCCAAAAAATGTTTTTTTTTTTTTTTTTTAAAGGAGCTTTTAAGGTCTTAGAATCAGATCCCATTCTGCAAGTAAGCTTGACTTGCACAGAACTTGAGTGTTTTTAAATTAAAGAAAATTCACTTTGACTATCCCTTCTGATCTAACCTCCTTTCTTCTCTTTTCTCATTTCAATGTTATCTCGCCTACTCGCAGGATTGGTTCTAATTATAATTACACAGTCCTGTTCTCATTCTGGGAAACCTGGTGGTGCAGTGGCAAACCACTCAAAGGTTGACAGTTTAGACCCAATGGCTCCTTGGGAGAAAGATGTCTACTTCTGTAAAGATTACAGGTTTGGAAATCCTATGGGGCAGTTCTCCTTTGTCCTGTAGGGTCACTATGAGTTGGAATTGACTGATGGCACACAACAACAATGTTTCATTCAAAGGATCCCTGGTGACACAGTGGTTAGGTGCTCAGCTGTTAGCCAAATGTTTACTGGTATGAACTCACTAGCTGTTCTGTGGGAGAAATATGTGGCAGTCTGCTTTCATAAGGATTTACAGCCTTAGAAACCCAATGGTACAGTTCTACTCTGTTTTCCAGGGCTGCTGTGAGTTGATTTGATGGCAGTAGGTGGGGTTCTCCTTCGACAAATCTCTCTTAAGTGCCTCCTGAAATAATAACAACTAATGTTCTCTGAAAGAGTTTGGGTGGTCTATGATTGGCTGCCAGCCTAAAGTTTGGTGGTTTGAACCCAGCTCTGGTAGCATAGTGCCTAAGGCACCTGACTGCTAACCAGAAGGCTGGTGGTTCAAAGCCACCAGCCACCCCTCAGAAGGAAGGTTGGGCAATCTACTTCCATAGTGATACTGCCTCATTAACCCAAGGAGGGGTCACTATGAGTCAGGGCTGACTTGATGGCACATAACAACAACAACAACAACAACAACAATTTCTATGCAGAAAAAAGGCCAGGTGAACTACTTCTGTAAAGATTACAGCCAAGACGACAGTATGGAGCAGTTCTACTCTATAATACGTGGGATTGCCATGAGCTGGGATTGACTCATGTAACAGCAGCCCAACAATATTCACTGGGTACTTGCCTTGTGCCAGGCTGTGTGCTGCAAGCACCACACATGCATCATCCCTCTAGCACTAACAGCCATCCTGTGTCATGATCTTAGTGGTGCTGCTGGTGGAGCCAATCTCTGGCCAGGTCCAGTTCACAGGATCAGTACTGTCCCTCATGAACTGCAAATTCTTTACAAGCCTGACTGATGACTGACCTTACCCCCTTCTCCAAAACTGTTCTCCATCTTGAGTCTGTAGAGACAGCATCCCTAATTTCTTTCACTACTTGCCCAAGTCAAGAAAAAGGGAGATCCTTGGTCCTGAGGGCTTGGTCCATCTCTAACCAGCCATTTAGTTCCTTTGATGTTTTACTCTCAATTACTGTATAATTGACCCCACTAAGACACACTTTTGACCACTTACCTGCCATGAGAACTTGGGCAAGATTGAGTGACTTCATCTGACATTAGTAGTGTCTACCTAAGAGATGCCAAGAAGTTAACTAAAATAATCGATTTAAAGTTCCTAGCCCCAAACTTGGCACATTAAGTATTTGTTTCTGATTGGTACAGTAAAGAAATCACCATAAACTTAATGGCTTGAAATAATACACATTTATTGTTTTATAATTCTGGAGATCAGAAGTCTAACATGGGTCTCAAGATCAAGATGTTGGCAGACCCATATTACTTTCTGCAGGCTCTAGAGGAGAATCTGTCCCCTAGACTCTTCCAGCTTCTTGAGGCAGCCTGCATTTCTTGAGTCATGGTCCCTTCCTCCAGCCAGCAATGTTGACGGAGTCTGTTTTGGTCCTCTAGTGGTACTCTACCACAAATGGAAGGTTTTAACAAAGAGGGATTTATTCTCTTACAGTTTAAGAGGCTAGAAGTGCAAGTTCAAAGTGCCAGCTCTAGTGCTGGGTGAAAGCCCCTCTACCTTGGTCTTCAACTCTGCCTCTTGCTCCTGGCCCACTGGAGCTGGAGGCTTCTCTTAACTCAGGCAGTTGCTGGCTGCTGAGGCTGACGAATCCAAGACTGACAAGTAAAATTGCACAGTCCCGAGATTATCAAGCAATACAGCAGGCCACTAGTTCAAGTCCAGAAACAGTCCCAAGATCGGCAGACAGTATGACAGGCCACTCACAGATGACTCAGCCAAATGTAGGATTCAAATGTGCCAAGAAGCTCAAGACATTTCTGAAAGCATCTTCTTATATACTGGAAGCAGACCACATCCCTAAGGCAGCTACTCAGCCGCTCACAGTAGATTCTATCATGGAGTTGATTACCAGTCTCATCCCTGGGAATGACTACACCCAGCTGTCCCACTGCCCAGCCAAGTTGACATATAACTTTAACCACAGAGGCCTTCTCTCCCTGCCATCTCTTTTGTTCTTTGGCTCATCTGCTTCTCTCTTCTACTTTTAAGGACCCTTGTGATTACACTGGGCTCACCTGGATAGTCCAGGATAATCTCTCCATTTCAAAGTCCCTACCCTTAATCACACCTACAAATTCCTTTTTGTCACCTAAAGAAACATCTGCACAGATTCCAGGGATTAGAATGTGGACATTTTCGGAGGCCATTATTCTGCATACCACATTAGGTAAGAGTTCAATACATGAAAAACCCTGCTGGCTTCTTCCTTTCATAGTATGTTCAGTTCTCTCCCATCCAGAATAAAAAACAGAACAACAACAAAAATTCCCAAAACTCCACTAAGCTTTTGCCTTCCCTTTAGCTAATGTCTATAAAGCTGTGTAACTTTCCCCTTTCCCAGACAAATTTCTTAAAGATGCCCACTCACTAGTCTCTGATTCCTCCACTCACTGCAATCCAGCTTCCATCTCCATTGCTCCACTAAAAATTCCCTGAAAAATATCATCAATGACAACTGTGCTGCTAAGTCCAGTGGACAACTTTTGGTCCTTGTTCTATTTGAATTCTTGGCAGCATTTGACATAATGGATTTGACATTTAAGGTATATACAGATACTTTTCTTTAAATTTTACTTCAAATTTTTTAAAAATTTTTTCTTTAAATTTTGTTGTTGTTGTTGAGAGTACGTGCAGCAAAACACATACCAATTCAACAGCTTCTACATGTACAGTGTGGTGACATTGATGACATTCTTTGAGTTGCACACCATTTTCATTCACCCTCCTTTTCCAAGTTCCTCTCTCATTGACATAAAGTCATTGCCCCCTAAGTCTCTTATCTAATCTTTCGAGGTGCTGATGTCAATTCGATCTCATAGAGATAGTTCTTAAAAGAGCACAGTGCCCAAGGCAGACCTTTGTTACTACTTAAGATAAACTGTTGTTTGGTTTTGGCTAAACGATTAAGTATGGCCATGAAATGGAGAGTGTATCCAAGATCATATATAGGGGTTGGCAGACAATGGTCTTCTAAGTTTATGTGAATGATCAAAATTCCCAGGTATATAGTAGAGCTGACAAGGGGCAAGGTTGTGGTCA
>NW_006921700.1:2957438-2979372 GCF_000298275.1 Orycteropus afer afer | reverse complement strand
AAATACAGGCATATGAGTTAAACATTTACCTCAAGTAGATATACTCCTTGGAGAGAACAATCATGGGAGAAAGAAGGGCTGCTTATACACAGGGAGACAGCTCAGGGGGCAGGAGAGTATGGAGGGATGGACACTGGGAAGAGGTAACTATGGGGAGGAAGTGGGAGGGGAGCTGTGCATTGTAGTAAACTGTGTTCAATAACATGAGACAAAGTATATGTGAACTGCTGGTATGGAAAGTAAATTTGCTCCGTAAATCTTCACCCAAATCACAATAATAATAATAATAATAAAGATAAACTGTTGTTTGGTTTTAAGAAGACTTCAGGGGATATTTTTGGTTTAAGGTTTAAAGATTATCTCAGGGCAATAGTTTCAGGGGCTCATCCACTCTCTATGGCTCCAGAAAGTCTAGCGTTCATGAGAATTTAAAATTCTTTTCTGCATTTCCTCTCCTTTGATCAGGGTTCTTTTATGGAATTTTTGATCAAAATGCTCAGTAATGTGGTTGGGTACCATCCATTTCTTCTGGTCTCATGGCAAAGGAAGCAATTGCTCATATATTCCATACCCTCTTCCTATTCCTGATTCTCTTTCTTCCTCTGTTGTTACAGATGAATAGAGATTAATTATTCTCGGATGGCCCCTTGCAAGATTTTAAGACCCCAGGCTCTACCAAATGAACTAGAAGGTAGAACAGAAACACTAAGCATGTTATTAGGCCAAGTAACTGGGATGTCCCATGAAACCATAATCCAAAGCCTGCAAACCAAGGAACAAATCCTATGAAGTATTTGGTTGTACACAAGTAGCCTAAGCAGCAACTCTTTTTTTTTTTTTTTTCAATTTTTATTTTTTGCATTGTTGTAAATATATCTACCATACAACTTTTGCCAATTCAACTTTTTACAGGTGTACAATTTATTAACAGCAATTACAATAATTGGCTGTGCAATCCTACCCTTAACAATCAGTGTTATTTTGCCATCACTGTTGTGTTATGTATCCCCTAGGTTGGGAGATTCTCTGGTGGCATAGTCCCTAAGGCATTTGACTGCTAACCAGAAGGCGGGTGGTTCAAACCCACTGGCCACTCCTCAGAAGATTGGGCAATCTACTTCCACAGTGATACTGTCTTGGAAACCCAAGGAGGGGCTGTTATGAGTCGGATCAGACTTGACAGCAACAAGTTATGTTGTTGTTCTAAGCTGCCACTGAGTCGATTTTGACTCATGGCAATACATGTGTGTAGAGTAGAACAGCTCTACAGGGTTTTCTCAGATGCAGTCTTAACGGAAAAAGATCGAGGCATTGCTGAGTGAGGTTGAACTGCCAATCGTTAGGTTAGCAGTTAAGAACAAATAATTTGTTCTACCTAGGGAGCTTAACTCCTATAACTGATGACTTCTTATTAGTTTCTTGTATGTCCTTTTAGTGTTTGTTAATACAAATACAAGAAAATATGAATGTAAAGTCTGATTTCACCCTGTCTTACCTAAAGGCAGGATGTGATTTACTCTGTTGTGCACTTAAACGTAGATCCTGGAGATCTTCTCCTATCAGTGCCTAGCATCCTTCTTCATTCTCACTACAGCTGCATGTGTTCCACTGAACCTGTCAGTAGACGTCTGAGTTATTGCCAATCTCTTAAATTACCCATTTACATACTTATTAAATCCATAAGCTCTAGTGCTGGGCATGCAACTTTTGTAATGGAGTCTAGTGGAAGGGGGGCTAGATCAGTTCTCTATTGTTGTGCAAAAAATGACTTCAAAATTTAGTCAAGTTTTGACAAGCATGCGGAGAAATTGAAACTCATATACATTGTTAGCAGGAATATAAAATGGTGCAATGCTGTGCAAAACAGTTTGGCAGTTCCTCAGAAAGTTAAAGACAGAATTACCATGTTGTTGTTGTTGTTGTTGTTATGTGCCATCGAGTCGGCCCCGACTCATAGTGACCCCTCCTTGGGTTTCCAAGGCAGTATCACTACGGAAGTAGGATTGCCCAACCTTCCTTCCGAGGAGTGGCTGGTGGGTTTGAACCGCCAGCCGTCTGGTTAGCAGGCAAATGTCTTACCATATGACCCAACAATTTCACTCCTAAATCTATAACCAAAAGAGCTGAAAACAGAAACTCAAACAGATACTCGTACACCAATGTTGATCATAGCATTACTCATAGTAGCTAAAATGTGGAAACAAGCCGTTATTCTTAGTAGTTAAAAGGTGGAAACAATCCACCATGGATAAACAAAATGTGGTATGTACATAAATATGATATATTCATATGATGTATATACAAATGTGGTAGATATTCACAATGGAATATTATCCAGTTATGGAAAGGAGCTCTGGTGGCATAGTGCCTAAGGCATTTGACTGCTAACCAGAAGTTGGCGGTTCAAACCCACCAGCCACTCCATGGAAGGAAGGTTGGGCAATCTACTTCTGTAAAGATTTACTGCCTCAGAAACCCAATGGGGATTGCTACGAGTCGGAACCCACTTGATGGAAGTGTTTTTTTTTTTTTTTTTAAATAAAAAGGAATGAATTTCTGATATATGCTGCAACATGAATGAGCCTCGAAAACATTATCTAGGTGAAATGAGCAAACCACGAAAGGATGAAGTTTGTATGATACCACTAATATGGAATATCTAGACTAGCCAAATTCAGAGACAGAAAGTATATTCGAGGTTATCAGGGCCTGAGAGGAGGGGAAATGGGGAGCTATTGAATAGGTGCAGAATTTCTATTTGAGAGGACGAAATTTTGGGAAATAGTGGTAATGGTTATACAGCACTGTGAATGTACTTAACACAACTGAATTGTACACTTTAAAATGGTTAAAATGGTTAAAATCGTCAATTTTATGTTATGTACATTTTACCACAACAAAAAAGAAATCACAGTCCAACCCTTCACCCTCCAAAAAAAAGTTACTGAAAGGATTAAAACAGTCAAACAAACATGCTCTTTCCCTTTCTGTAGGTCAGGAATCAGCATGGCTCGGCTGGGGCTTCTGGCTCAGTCTCTCACAGCCTGGGTTCTAGTCCTGTCAAGGCTCTACTGGGAAGGATCCTCTTCCTCTTCCAAGTTCACTCTCAGGGCTGTTGGCAGGTTTTAGTTCCTTGTAAGCTGTTGGACTGAGGCTTCAATTCCTCACTGGTTGTTGGCAGTTCCTTGCCACATGGCCCTGTCCTTAGGTCAGCTCACAACACGGCACCTAGCTTCACCAGAGCGAGCAAGGGAGAGGAGAGGGAGGACCAGCAAGGGAGAGCATGCCAGAAAGATGAAAGTCAGTCCTTTTCTTTTCTTTTTATTCACTTCATGGAAATAAGGAGCTCTGGTGGTGCTGTGGTTAAAGCACTGGGCTGCTAACTGAAAGGTCGGCAGTTTGAACCCACTAGCTGCTCCATGGGAGAAAAATGGGGCAGTCTGCTTCTGTAAAGATTTGTAGTCTTGGAAACCCTCTGTGGCAGCTCTACACTGTCTCGTAGGGTCGTTGTGAGTCAGAATAGACTTGATGACAGTGGGTTTGTGGAATCACGGAAGTAACATCCCATCACTTTGCGGCATTCTTTTCATTAGAAAAAAGTCACTAGCTCCAGCCCACACCTAAAGAGAGGGGATTGCACAAAGACATTCATACCAGGCGACAGGGGCCATAGGGATCATTTTATAAATTTGTCTACTGCAGGGAGACAGTTACCCTGAGGGGAGAAGAAGCATGATGGCAGTGCCCAGTACCTTGTGCAAGCTCATGGGCAGATGTCTGACCAGTATGGGGAGACATGAAAGACTCTTCAAAAGAAGGCTATCCAAGCCGAGTCCTGAAGGGTGAGAAGACACGCAGGGGATGAGAAGGAGAACGTAGACTCTAAGCAAGGGAGCTGTATCTGTAAAGGTCTGGAGCCAAGAGAGCTTGAACTACTCAAGGAAAAGAAGTTCAGTAGAGGGTATAAAATTCAGGGTGGAGAGTGCCAGAGATGAGAGTGGAAAGGGAGCAAGCATAACACAGGGCAGATCTTTGATGGCAGGCTATGAAGTACAGTTTTCCAAAGTATAATTAGAAAGCAAAACAATCTATCTTGTGCACCAGTCACCTACCTGGCTGTGGAGTGGACAGTGGATGATGTGAGGTAGAGATGATGCTGGGTAGGGTGGGGTTTGGTGATAGAATCCAGTTAGGTGGCCATTGTAGTTGTCCATACAAAAGATGAGTGGGGCCTAAACAGTGGTGATGTGGGAGCAGGGGTGGGAGATTGGGGCTTACTGATGTGGGGAGTGGATGAGGCTGAGGGAGGTGTACAAGATGACTCCAGTGCCTGACTTGGGCATTCAGTTGAGGGCGATACCTCATACAAGAGGTGAAAGTTCATATGGAGTCAGTCTGTTCAAGGCAATCTGGACTTTCACTGTTAGGCACCTTAAAACTCTTGTCGCCTCTACCCGTTACTCAATTCCAAAACCACTTCCACATTTTAAATATCTGTTAGAGCCTCACCCCACTCCTCCAGTACCAAATTCTTAGCTATCTAGTAATGCTGTAACAGAAATACCACAAATGGGTGACTTTAACAAAATGAAATTTACTCTTTCACAGTTCAGGAAGCTACAAGTCCAAATTTAGGGTGGCAGCTCTGGGGGAAGGCTTTCTTTCTCTGTTACCTCTAGAGGATGGTTCTTTTCTCTTCTGGGCTTCTGCTCCTGGGCATTCTTGATGTGTCTTGGCATGTCTCTTTTCCTAACTCTACTCCTGACTTGCATTTAATCTTTTTTATACCTCACATACATTCAAAAGCTGGACAATGAATGAGGAAAACTGAAGAATTGATGCCTTTGAATTATGGTGAAGAATATTGAATATACTACCAAAAGAATGAACAAATCTGTCTTGGAAGAAGTACAGACAGAATGCTCCTTAGAAGCAAGGACAGTGAGACTCTGTTTCATGTCTTTTGGTCATGTTACCAGGAGGGACATGCCTAAGGCACTTGACTGCTAACCAGAAGGCTGGTGGTTCAAACCCACCAGCCACTCCTCAGAAGAAAGATGGGGCAATCTACTTCCGTAGGGATACTGTCTCGGAAACTCAAGGAGGGGTCGCTATGAGTCGGGTCCCACTCGATGGCACAGAACGACAACAACAACCAGGAGGGATCGGTCCCTGGAAAAGGACAACATGCTCAGTAAAACAGAGGGAGTCAGCAAAAAAGAGGAAAAACTTCAACGAGATGGACTGACACAGTGGCTACAAGAAGGGGCTCAAATAAAGCAAGGATTCTGAGGATGGTATGGGACTGCGCTGTGTTTGGTTCTATTGTCCATAAGATCACTATGAGTTGTAATCCATTGGATGGCATCTGACAACCACACATATCTCAAGAGATTGACTCAAGACACACCCTACACAAATCCTGCCTCATTAACATAACAATGACAACTCATTCCCCTATGGGATTATAACCGAAAGCATAGAGACTAAGATTTACCACACATATTTTTAGGAGACATAATTCAACCCATAACACTGAGTTAAACAGTCTTCAGATTCTATTATATACAACTACTGGTTGGGATATTGATCCAAACACTGTGGGCCAGATTTGGGTGCCACAGAGTGGACAAAATTAGGTGACAGTGCCACTTACAGCGTTCTTTCTAAATAACACATTCTGACTGGGTGTACTGAGAGTGCATTGCAATTAATTATGATCACTCTTTCTTAGAGATCTGTTACCTCTGCTAGCCAATGGGACTAATGCCTTAATCATTTTTGACCCCTGGCATCTATTTCATCTGAACTCCACCAATGGTTGCCTAGTGGATGAACTGTAACTGCAGAAAAAGGCCATCCCTGCAGGACTTTCACAAGGAAGAACAATTTGCCTCTAGAATTCTAGTGTGCAGCATGATTATCCAGTAAGACTACATCATGCCACTCCTCTTTTCCCGTTGAGGGGCATGAGGATAGATGCTGGGTCCAGTTCCTGTGGAATCTCAGAGATGGCATCCTTGTCTTTGAGGAGCGCTGCATTAAAAAAGACATTGGTTGGGAGGATCACCAAGGTTTGGTGTGTCCTTGGTGTGTGGTCTCATTTGGAGCTCAGGTGCACAGACACTTTCCTTCTGGGCGGATCATTAGTCCAGGTTGGGCTGAGGAAGTACCACAGTCAAGGCTCCCATCCTTAGTAAGGTATGTACTTACTCTTGGTAGATAGGTCTCTGAACAATGCAGGTAAAAAGTCAGTTATGTAGGATTTTTTTTAGCAATATAGACTCCTCCCCACACCGCCCCAACATACCCTTACACAAACACTCAAGCAAACAGAAGCTGGGGCTTCTAGTTATCTTTCTGGCCTAGACCCAGGACAGCAACTTGGATTCATCCCCTTCATAGATTAAGCTGGAATAACTTTCCTTACAGTCCTGTTGCACAATGATTAAGCTTTCAGCTACTAACCAAAGGTTGACAATTTGAACCTATCCCATGATTCTGTGGGAGAAAAATCTAGCTATCTGCTCTCATAAAGATTACAGCCTTGAAAACCCATAGGGAAGTTGTACTCTGTCACATCAACTCAATGGCACCTAACAACAACATCCCCTCTGTGCTTGACTGTTAACCTAAAACAAACCCTAGTGACACAATGGTTGAACTCTGAGCTGCTAACCAAAATGTTGGTGGTTCATACCCATCCATCCAGGGAGAAAGAATTGGAAATCTGCTCCTTTAAAGATTATAGTCTAGAAAACGGTGGTAGTTCAGTTTATGTGTCATCTTGCCTGGGCCTGGTTGAGTGGCTGGGCAGCTGGATGTAGTATTCCCCATGATAAGACTGGTAATCAATTCCATGGTGGAATCTACTGTGAGCAGCTGAGTAGCTGCCTTAGGGAGTGTGGCCTGCTTCCTGTATATAAGCAGAAGCCTTGGGGAATGGGCTCTAGCTTATGGCATGCTTGGACCCTGCATGTAGCTGTATCATTGTTCAGCAGCCTGCCATGCTCTGCCGACCTTGGGACTTACAATGGACTTGAAGTAATGGCCTGCTGTGTGGGTTGGTAACATCGGGACTGTGTCTTTTTACTTGTCAACCTTGGGTTTGTCAGCCTCAGCAGCCAGCAGCTGAGTGAAGAAAATCCTCCAGCTTCAGTGGGCCAGGAGCAGGAGGCAGAGCTGGACTCCCAGGTTGAGGAGCTTTCACCCAGCCCCTAGAGCCTGACACTTTGAACTTGGACTTAAAGCCTCCAAATTGTAAGAATAAACTCCTGCTTGTTAAAGCCATCCCATTTGTGGTATATTCCTATTAGAGTGGCACTAGGTAACCAGAACAAAGACCCTGTGGGGCAATTCTACTCTGTCTCGTGGATTTACCATGAGTCAAGAATTGATTTGATAGCAGTTAATAACAGCATTACTCTAAAAGGTTGGTGGTGCAAACCTACTCATGGATGTTACAAAATACCCGTGATCTGCTTCCATAAAGATTATAGCCAAGAAAACCCTATAGTGCAGTTCTACTCTATAACATATGAGGTTGTCATGAGTTCACATAGATGCTAGAGCAACAGGTTTGTTTGATTTTATATTCCTCCAGAGTCCCTGGGTGGTGCAAACAGTTAATACTTGGCTGATAACCAAACGTTGGTGGTTTGAGTCCACTCAGAGGCCTGTCAATTTACTTCTGAAAAATCAGCCATTGAAAACCCCATGGTGCACATTTCTACTTTGACACACATGGGGTCACCATGGGTTAGAACTGACTCCACAGAAACTTTTTTCTTTCTTTTTTTAACATCCTTTCTACTCCTCCCTCCCACCAACACACTCTAGAATCTAGAGCCTTGGAATGATTGACATTTGGGGAAAGAGAATTCTTTGTGGTGGGAATTCTCCTGTGTGCTGTAGGAACTTTTGTAGCATCCCTAGTCTCTATTTATTAGACACCAGAAGTACCCTCTGAATGTACCAACCAAAATCACTTCCCAGACATTGCCACATGTCCCACTGGGTCAAAACTGCCCCCATTGAGTACCACTGAACTACAGTATAGACCTGTAAAATTTCAAAGTTCAAACTAATGGCTTGTTTTTGATTAAGGATCAAATTCAGGATGAGGAAATGGCAACAGGGTCTGGCACATTGTGTAGTGAATGGGCATAAGGAGACCAGTTGTTAACCAATCTATGGCCTCGGGCGGGCAGCTTGTCCTCCTTGAACTTTGTACTTGCTAATCAAAAGTGTGGAAAATAGCAGAGTCTTCTAACTGTGCAGGTGTGCTCTGAAGATAAGGACAATAAAATGCCACCCAGAGCTGGGAGTTCTTTGGAGGAAATTTGTGTTGTGATGAGGTCAGTGTTACATTTTTATACCCCTTTACTGGAAGCTGTAAATCAAGCTGTTGGCCTAGCAACTTACAGAGACTCTACAGCCAAGATTTCCACGAAAAACCTGATTTCAAATTCTCTCCCCTTGTCCCCATATGACTTTGAAATATCCAGGAATCCCAAAATGGCATCTATTCAGTCTGCCTCTCATTCCCAAGAGCATCATAGGCAGCCTTTGTTGGAGCTCACATGTTGATTTTGGAACCCTTACCCACGAGGTCTACCACCCGTTTGTCATTTTGTCATCCTGTGTAGCT
Source organism: Orycteropus afer afer (assembly GCF_000298275.1). Classification (NCBI taxonomy): domain Eukaryota; kingdom Metazoa; phylum Chordata; class Mammalia; order Tubulidentata; family Orycteropodidae; genus Orycteropus; species Orycteropus afer. Next base: position 2,970,722 of record NW_006921700.1, on the reverse strand, counting down.
TGCATGTTACTGTGATTCTGGAAGCTATGCCTCTGCTATTTCAAATACCAGCAAGGTCATCCTTGATGGACAGATTTCAGCAGAACTTCTAGACTAAGACAGACTAGAAAGAAGCCTGGTGATGTACTTCCAAAAATTAGCCTTATGGATGACAACAGAATATTGTCTGATACAGACATGACATCAGGATGGACCAATGACTAGGAAAGGACATCATGTTTGGTAAGGTAGAGGGCCAATGAAAATGACAAAGTCCTCAATGAAATGCATTGACACACTGGCCCCAACAGTGGACTCAAACATGAAAATGGCACCGGATGGGCAACGTTTCATTCTGTTATACATAAGGTCACCATGAATTGGAGCCAACTCAATGGCAACTAACAACAGCTGGAGGTTGTTGGACTGAAGATCCAGTCCAGAAGTGAGTCTGACTGTGGCCCTGCTGGCCCCCCTGTGCCAAGAGACTGTGTGGCAGGGATTGTAAATGTGCAAGAGGCACATCCTTGTATCTGACAAAGACCCCCACTCATTGCGGACATTGCTTACATGATTTTCCATTAAATGTATCACGAGTAGAGGGAGAGAGCACTTTCCTATGAGTTAAGAGCTTGAAGTTCTGGTCTTAATTTGCCACTTTCTGCCTCTGGGTCTCACTTTTCTCACGTGTAACGTGAGAGAGCTGAACTAGATGACTTCTGAGTCGAGTTCCAGTTTTGACATTCTCCAGTTCCTGATAATGCCCAGGACTATCAAACAACCAACAACAAACATTTATGGTGAAAAAGCAGACAGCAGTAAGGGTTTAAAGTGTCCCCCAAGAACTCACAATCTTGGGGAAAAGTTGCATAAAGCCATTAACAATTAGAGGAGCAATATAGTATGGTGTTTGGGAATAAGATCACTGGGCCAGAACTCACAGTTCTGAATCCTTATGGGCTGTGTGACCTTTCTAGTTATGTAAACTCTCAGTTTCCTCATCTGTAACATGGATATAATCATGGTACCTAATCACAGAATGAGTAAGGTTCTTAGAATGATGGCTGGCACATAATGAATTCTGAGTAGGTGTTAGTTATTGATATTATTTCAATACAGTGTAATCAACACCTTAGTAAGGATGTAAACAAAATGCTGGAAAGGGCTACGTGATGAATATTATACAAGCCAATCCAGGAAGACTTGACAGTGTGCAACTCTGAGGCTCTAACAAAGGAAACAAAGGAAATTTAGAAACCAGGCGTACCCAAGGAAAGCCAATTACCCAATGACCCACGTGATGGGCCAGAGCCAGCAGGCTGTCTTCCAGTAACAGGGACTCTTCGCTCTGGTCACCTCACCAAAAGGCTCCTCTCCAAGGTGGCCTGGGTCCAGGTTTCCTGAGGTCACCCCAGACTCTCAGAGCGGAGAACAGCTGTTTTCAGGGAAAGGTCTGCAGTATGTTGAAATGATGGAATTTACCAGCATTTTAATTGTTCATAGGGAATAAATGGTCAGTGATTCAGAAAAATAATACTTGTTCCTATTGTTGTCAAGTTGATTCTGACTCATAGCTGCTGTATAGGACAGAGTGAACTGCTCCATAAGATTTGCAAAGCTATAATCTTTACTGAAGCAGACTGCCACATCTTTTTCTCGTGGAGCAGTGGGTGGGTTTGAACTATTGACCTTTTTATTAGCAGCTGAGTGCTTAACCACTATACCACCAGGGCTCCTCTTAATATTTACTACTGGTTCTGTAATTTTTGTAAGATATTTGCAAATACAAAGCCATTCAAGTATGACTGTCTTTCACACCCAGGCTCAGCTCTAACAAATGAGTCTGAATAACTGATGGAACTGCCCCAGCGACTGTACTGGGGGAGGGGAGGTGCCCCGCAGACTATTAGTACCAAAGAAGAGGCATTGGTACTCTGGGCATGGCTATTAATTATTCCTAAATGTCTTTTGGCTTTTGACTGTCTTTTGTCTTTTCTGCCAGTCACAATGAATGTAACTACCAAGTGCCCCATATAAATCAATGAGGAAAAGAATAGTCTTTTCAAAAAATGGTACTGGGACAACTGGATATCATATGCAAAAATATTGAAGTTGGATCTCCAGCTCACACCATATATATAAAAATTAACTCAAAATGGATCAAAGACCAAAATGTATGCACTAACACTATAAAACTATTAGATAAAAGCATAGGAATAAATCTTTGTGACCTTGGATTAGATATGATACCAAAAACACGAGGAACAAAAGATGGATAAACTAGACTTTCAAAATTAAAAAGTATGCTTCAGGTGTCCATCAGCTGAGAAATGGATAACCTAACTATGGTACATACACACAATGGAATACTATGCAATGCTAAAGAATAATGTAGAATCTGCAAAACACTGCATAATGTGGATAAACTTGGAGGACATTATGCTGAGTGAAATCAATCACAGAAGGACAAATATTGTATCAGTCCATTATTGTAAAAGTCAAGGAACAGTTTATCTATGGAAGGAAATTTTCTTTGTTGGTTACCAGAGGTGGGAGGGGAGGGCTGGGAACACTGTTAGATAGGTAGAGATAAGTATTGATTTGGGTGAAGACAAGGGCAATGTACCAAATGTGAGTAATCAACATGGTGGCATTGAGGAAGAGGAAGACATCAGAGGTATGTGGGAGGTGCAGACAACAAAGATGAAGCCTTTTGCACATACAGTACTGTGTGGTTAGTGAAGGCAAACGCGGGTATACAGGTGGATAGACGGGTGGGCAGGCTGAACTATTAGGTATGTCTATGCAGCAGGGAGTGTACCCAAGACCATGTATAGGGTTGGCAGACAATGGTTCTACAAATGTGTTTGTATATTCTGTAAGAATTCCCAGGGGTACAGTAGAGCTGACAAGGGACAAGGTTGTAGTCACTTCTTGGTCACAGCCAGCTACTCAGAGGGACCGCGTAGTTGAACCTATGGGCTCAGGACCATAGTTGCAGGGGACATCAAGCTCAATTGGCATAACATACTTCACAAAACATTGTTCCACCTCCTACTTTGGCGAGTAGCAACTGGGATCTTAAAAGCTTGCAAGCAGCCATCTAGATACAACTATGGGTATCTCCTCATGCAGAGCAAAGAAGAATGAAGAAAACCAAAGATTAATGGAAACAATTAGTCCTCATGACTGGTAGGTACACCATGCAATCCTCAGCCTATAACGACTATGAGACCAGAAGAACTAGATGGTGCTCGGCTACCACTGTCAACCACTTGGAGGGGGATCTGTGGAGGAGGGCTGGATAGAGAGGGAGAAAAATGTGAAACAAAACTCAAAATCATTTGAGGGGGAAAAAAAAAGGGACCAGTTTTGCTGGTCTGATAGGGCCTGGTGGAACCACTGAGACTATGGTCCCTAGCTGCCCTTCAGGTTTGGAATTGAACCACCACCTGTGGCTTTCAGCCAAACAAAAGATAGGCATATGAGTTGAACATGTACCTGAGGTAGATACACTCCTTGGAAAGAACAATCATGGGAGAAAGAGGGGCTGTTTATGTACAGGGAGACAGTTCAAGGGGCAGAAGTGCATGGAGAGATGCTGTGGTAGTTATGTTTGTGTGTCAAGTTGGCTGGGCCTGGTTGAGTGGCTGGGCAGCTGGTGGTAGTTATTCCCCACGATGAGACTGACAATCAACTCCATGGTGGGATCTACCACAAGCAGCTGAGTAGCTGCCTTTGGGATGTGGTCTGCTTTCTGTACATAAGGAGAAGCCTTGGGAATGGTCTCTAGCTTATGGCATGCTTGGACCCTGCATGTAGCCGTGTTGTTGTTCAGCAGCCTGCCATGCTCTGCCAACCTTGGGACTTACAATGGACTTAAATTAATGGCTTGCCATGTGGTTTGGTGACATCGAGACTGTGCCTTTTTTACTTGTTCGCCTTGGGCTTGGCAGCCTCAGCAGCCAGCAGCTGTCTGAGTGAAGAAAAGCCTCTAGCTTCAGTGGGCCAGGAGCCGGAGGTAGAGCTGAAGCCCAAGGCTGAGGGGCTTTCACCCAGCCCCTAGAGCCTCGCACTTTGAAAGTGGACTTCTAGCCTCCTGAACTGTAAGAGAATAAACTCCTGTTTGTTAAGGCCATCCCATTTGTGGTATATTCCTGTCAGAGTGGCACTAGGTAACCAGAACAGATGGACACAGGGAAGAGGTAACTGTCGGGAGGAAGTGGGAGGGGAGCTGTTGCATTGGGGTAAACTGGAATCAATGTCATGAGACAATATGTGTGTGAACTGCTGTATGGAAAGTGAATTTGCTCTATAAACTTTCACCCAAATCACAATAAAAAAAACCCAGAAAAACCCAAAAAACTGTGCTTCAAAGAACACTGAAGAAAGTGAAAAGGCAACCCACTGAATGAGAGAAAATATTTGTACACAAAATATTTCATATCAGCATTTTCCATAATTGCCCAAAAGTGAAATAACCTAAATATTCATACACTGAATAATAATAATAATAATAAACCAAATTCACTGTTGTTGAGTTAAACAGCAACTCCTCCTTGGGTTTCCGAGGTGGTATCTCTACAGAAGTAGATTGCCCAGTCTTCCTTCCAAGGAGTGTCTCATGGGTTTGAACCACCAGCCTTCTGGTTAACAGTCAAATGCCTTAGGCACTATGCCACCAGAGCTCCCACACTGATGAATAGATAAACAAAATGTGGTGTATATATATATATTCCATATATATATATATGGAAATATTATTCAGCCATAAAAAGGAACGAGGTACTGATAAATACCACATTATGGATAAATCTTGAAAACATGCCGGTTTAAGAAGCCACACACAAAAATGAATATTGTATGATTCCATGTAAATGGAAACATATGTGTAAAACAGGAAAATCCATAGAGGCAGAAAATAGTTAGGTGTTGCAGGGCCTAGTGGGAGGGGAGAGTGGGTGATGAAAATTTCCTGAAATTAGTTAGTGGTGATGGTTGAACAATGTTGTGAATATACTAAAAATGGATGAACTGTATACTTTAAAAGGGTGAATTTTATGATATGTAAATTATATTTCAATAAAAAATTATACCTACCAAATATTACTTCTCACACCTCCCTCTGCCTGAACTCACCTCTCCATTCTCTCCTCAGTTTTTTTTTCAGCCAAATTACTACAAGTCAAGTATCTAGTTGATTACTTTTAATATAACAGAGATTAATTTTATCCCTGCTACATTCCATATGGTTATTTTAACTTATCTTTCTATCCTTTCAGAATCTTGTTGAACTTGCAGTTCTGGCATTTGAAAGATTTGTGGTCTCTTCATGTTACGTACCATCTAGAAATTTGTAAGTCTCTACCTTTCACTAACACGTTGACGTAAAAGCATTGAATAAGAGTTGGTCATGGACTGAATGTGGTATTTTACCTTAAAAATATTTCTTGGAAATTAAAACATCCCTATGTATGAGTCTGTATGTAATAAATAATTCTATTTCCTGAAGTGATTGGGAGTCTAAGACTGTACTAATTGTTCCTACTCACTCTGACTCATGGTGGCTTATTTATTTGAATTTTTTAAATTTGTCATAGGGTTTCATCTGTGAGATTCTTGTGTGTACTGTGTTATCTCCAGAGCGCTAGTGCATTTGAATCCCATAATACTTTCAGCCTGGAATGTATTCATTATATTTTAGCTAGCATTTCTAGGTGTTTTTATAGCAAATAAGTTTTTAAGTTTTTACTCTGCCACTAGGATTCACTAGTATGAATCTAGAAAAATTGGAAGTTGTCAAAAATGAAATGGAATTCATTAAGATTAATATCCTAGGCATTAGTGAGCTGAAATAGACCAGTTTTGGCCATTTTGAATCAGACAATCATATGATCTACTATGCTGGGAATGACAGTTTGAAGAGGAATGGTGTGGCATTGATCATCACAATATCTCAAGATCTATCCTGAAGTACAATGCTGTCAGTGATAGGATAAGATCTATATGTCTACAAAGAAGGCCAGTTAATACTGCTATTATTCAAATTTACATAGCAACCACCAAAGCCAAAGATGAGGAAATTGAAGATTTTTATCAACTTCTGCAGTCTGAAATTGACCAAATACGTAATCAAGATGTGTTGATTATTACTAGTGATTGGAATGCAGAAGAATCACCAGTAGTTGGAAAATTTGGCCTTGGTGATAGAAATAACTCTTGAGATTGCATGATAGAATTTTGCAAGACCAATGACTTAAGCATTGCAAATAACTTTTTTCAACAACACATATGATGGCTATACACATGGACTTTGCCAAATGGAGTACACAGGAATCAGATTGACTACATCTGTGGCAAGAGGCAATGGAAAAGCTCAATATCTTCAGCCAAAACAAGGCCAGGAGCTAATTGTGGAACAGACCATCAACTGCTCATATGCAAATTCAAGTTGAAGATGAAGACAATTAAAACAAGTCCAAGAGAGCCAAAATATGATCTGGAATATATCCCTCCTGAATTTAGAGACCATCTGAAAAATAGATTTGATGCATTGAACGCCAGTGACTGAAAACTAGAGGAATTGTGGGATGACATCAAGAATATCATCCGTGAAGAAAGCAAAAGGTCATTAAAAAGACAGGAAAGGAAGAAAAGACCAAAATGGATGACAGAAGAGACTCTGAAACTTGCCATTGAGCAAATGGAAGAAATGACAAGATAAAAGAGCTGAACAGAAGATTTCAAAGAGCAGCTCGAGCAGACAAAGCCAATTACTATAATGAAATGTGCAAAGACCTGGAATTAGAAAACCAAATGGGAAGAACACACTCACCATTTCTCAAGCTGAAAGAACCCAAGAAAAAATTTAAGCCACGAGTTGCAATATTGAAAGATTCTATAGGCAAAATATTGAATGATGCAGGAAACATTAAAAGAAGATGGAAGGAATACACAGAGTTACTGTACCAAAAAGAATTGGTCAATGTTCATCCATTTCAGGAGATGGCATGTGATCAAGAACCAAATATATTGAAGGAAGAAGTTGAAGCTGCGCTGAAGGAAGTGGTGAAAAAACAAGGCTCCAGGAATTGATGGAATACCTATTGATATATTTCAAGAAATGGATGTTGCGCTGGAGATACTCACTTGGCTATGCCAAGAGATTGGAAGACAGCTACCTGGCCAACTGACAGGAAGAGATCCATATTTGTACTCATTCCAAAGAAAGGTGATTCCGCAGAATGTGGAAATTATTGAACAATATCATTGATATCACATGCAAGTAAAATCTAACTGAAGATAATTCAAAAATGATTGCAGTAAAAACACCGCACAATATGGATGAACTTGGAGGACACAATGCTGAGTGAAATAAGTCAATCACAGAAGGACAAATACAGTATCAGTTCATTGTTGTGGAGGGTCAAGGAAAGGTTTATACGTGGAGGGAAACTTTCTTTGTTGGTTGCCAGGGGTGGGAGGGGAGGGGGGGGGGAACAAAAAAAAAAAAAAAATTGACCCATGTCACTTTTTGTATATTTCATTGTACATAAATTATATTTAAATAAAATGCATTTAAAAAAATGGTTGCAGTAGTATATTGGCAGGGAACTTCCAGAAATGCAAGCTGAATTCAGAAGATGAAGTAGAATGATGGATGTCATTGCTGATGTCAGATGGATCTTGGCTGAAAGCAAAGAATACCAGAAAGATGTTTACTTGTGTTTCATTGACTATGTAAAAGTATTTGATTGTGTGGGTCATAACAAATTATTGATAACATTGAGAAGGATGGGAATTCTAGAACATTTAATTGTACTCATGAGGAACCTCTACATAGACCAGGAGACTTTTATTTGAACAGAACAAGGGGACACTGAATAGTTTAAAATCAAGAAAGGAGTGCATCAGGGTTGTATCCTTTCACCATACATATTCAATCTGTATGCTGAGCAAATAATCCAAGAACCTGGACTATATAAAGAAGAACATGACATCAGGATTGGAGGAAGACTCATTAACAAACTGCAGTACACTGATGACACAACTTTGCTTGCTGAGTGAGGATGACTTAAAGCACTTACTGATGAAGACTGAAGACTACAGTCAGCAGTATGGGTTACACCTCAATATAAAGAAAATAAAAATCCTCACAACTGGACCAATAAGTACCATCACAATAAATGGAGAAAAGATTGAAGTTGTCAAAGACTTAATATTACTTGGTTCTGTAATAAACGCCAATGGAAGCAGCAGTCAATATCAGACGGTGTATAGCACTGGGCAACTCAACTGTGAAGGACCTCTTCCAAGTGCTGAAGAGCAAAGATATTTCCTTGAAGACTAAGGGATGCGTGACACAAGCCATGGTATTTTCAATAGCTTCATATGCATGTGAGAGCTGGACAATGAATAAGGAAGACCGAAGAACAGTTGATGCTTTTGAGTTGTGGTGTTGGTGAAGAATGCTGAAAGTACCATGAACTGCTAAAAGAACTAAGAAATCTGTCCTGGAAGAAGTGCAGCTGGAATGTTTCCTGGAAGCAAGAATGGCCAGATTTTGTCTCACCTACTTTGGTCATATTGTAAGAAGGGTCCATTCACTGGAGAAGCATATCATGCTTGGCAACAAGATGGATTGACACAGTGGCTGCAATGATGGGCTCAGTTATAGCAGGGATCATGAAGCTAGCACAGGACTGAGCAGTGTTTCATTCAGCTGTACAAAGGGTCACTATGAGTCAGAGACAACTAAATGGCACTCAGCAACAAGTCTGCCACACTGCCAGAAAAGTAAGTCCCTGTCATTGATTGAATTGGGTTTCCGAAAATACATGTCAACTTGGTTAGGCCATGGTTTTCAGTACTGTGTGGTTATCCTCTATGTTGTGATATATGTTGTAAATTCTAAACTGTGTATGTTAATGAGGCAGGATTAGAGTGAATTGTATCTTTAATCACACTCTTACAAGAGAGTGTGACTCAAGTCCCATCCTTATTCAAGTTATCACCCTTACTCAAATATTCAAGTCATGCCCTTACTCAAGTCACCATCCTTATTGAAATTATACCCTTGCTTGAGTCACCCTTTATCTTACAAAAGATAAAAGGAGAGGAAAATGAGCAGAGAAAAGGGACCTGACTACTACTATGAAAGAAGAGCCAGGAGTGGAGTTCATCCTTTGGACCTGGGGTCCCTACACTGAGAACCTCTTAGACCCAGGGGAAGATTGATGCCAAGACAAATGAAAATCTAGAAGGAACACCAGGTTCACAGATGTTGAAAGGAGAAAAGGGTCTTCCTCTAGAGCCAAAAGAGAGAGACAGCCTTCTCCCAGGGCTGGCCCCCTGAATTTGGACTTCTACCCTCCTATAGTCAACTCTACTGTGAGGAGGCAGCTCTTCCCCAATCATCTCTTGAGCACCTTCCAACCAGAGGAGCTCCTCTTCCAGCACTGTATCAGACAGTGTTCTGCTCTGTTCATAAGGTTTCACTGGTCAACTTTTTTGAAGAAGTAGATCATCAGGTCATTTCCAGTCTGTCTTAGTCTGGAAGCTCCACTGAAACCTGTCCACCTTGGGTGACTCTGCTGGAATTTGAAATACCAGTAACATAGCTTCCAGCATCACAACACACAAGCCACCATAGTATGATGAACTGACAGACAAGGAAGAAATAAAAGACCAAAACAGGTGTCAGAAGAGACTTTTGCCATTGAACATAGAGTAGCTAAAACAAATGGAAAAAATTATGAAATAAAAGAGATGAAAAGATGTCAAAGGGCAACTTGAGAAGACAAAGTAAAATATTATAATGAAATGTGCAAAGACCTGGAGTTAGGAAACCAAAGGGAAGAGCATGCTCAGAATTTCCCAAACTGAAATAACTGAAGAAAAAATTCAAGCCTTCAGTTGCAATACTGAAAGATACTATGGGAAAAATATTTAATGATGCATGAAGCATCAAAAAGAAAAAAAAAAAAGCAGGAATACACTGAGTCACTGTACCAAAATTAATGTACAGTCATTCAAGGAGGTAGCATATGATGAAGAATCAATGGTACTGAATGAGTAAGTCCATGCTGTACTGAGGGCATTGGCAAAAAGCAAAGTTCCAGACACTGATGGAATACCAGTTGAGATATTTCAATAAACATGCAATGCTGAAAGCGCTCACTTGTCTATGCCAGTACATTTGGCAGAGAGCTACCTGGCCAACTGATTGGAACAGATCCATATATGTGCTCTTTCCAAAGAAAGGTAATCCAACAGAATGTGGAAATTATCAAATAATATCATTAATATCACATGCAAGTAAAATTTTGCTGAAGATAATTAAAAAACAGTTCCAGCAGTGTATTGATAGGGAACTGCCTGATTCAGAAGAGAAATGAAGGTATCATTGCTGATATTAGCTGGATATTGGCTGAAAGCAGGGAGTACCAGAAAGATGTTACATGTAAAAAATTAGTCCAAGGGACTAGTGGACCATTTGAACCTCAGTCTATATGAGACCAGAAGAACTAGATGGTGCCTGGCTACCACTGTCACATACTTGGAATGGGATCAGTACAGGAGATCTTGGACAGGGTGAGAGAAAAATGTGGAACAAAATTCAAAGTCATAAAATAGACCAGGCTTACTGGTCTGATAGAGACTGGTGAAACCTCTGAGACTATGGCCTCTAATCATCCTTTGGGCCTGGAATTGAACTCACTCCCACTGCTTCAAGCCAAACAATAGACAGGCATATTAGGTGAACATTTACACCAGGTAGGTACACTCCTTGGAACAATCAACCATGGTAAATCAGAAGGCCAGCATTTGCACAAGGAGATAGCTCGGAGGGTGGGAATGCATAGGAAAGGACATAGGGAAAAGGTAACCCCAGAGAGGAAGTAGTAAGAGAGCTGTTACATTATGGGGATTGCAATCAATGTCATGAAAAAAAGGTGTATGAACTATTGTATGGAAAATGAATTTGCTCTATAAACTTTCACCCATATCACAACTTAAAAAAGAAAAAAGAAAGATGTTTACTTGTGTTTCATTGATTATGCGAAGGCAATAAGCTATGTTGTTACATTGTTAGGTGCTGCTAAGTCAATTCTGACTCATTGCAACACTACGTGTAACAGAATGAAACACTACCTGGTCCTGGCCATCTGCAAAATCCTTGTTATGCTTGAGCCCATCCTTACAGCCACTGTGTCAGTCCATTTCATTGAGGGTCTTCCCCTTTTTCTCTGACCCTCCACTTTACTAAACATGATACCGTTCTCTAGGGACTGGTACCTTCTGACAACATGACCAAAATAGGTGAGATGATGTCTGGCCATTCTCACTTTTTTTTTTTTTTTTTTTTCTGTCAGAGTAGAACTGTGTCCATAGGCTTTTTTCTTTCTTTCTTCTTCTTCTTCTTCTTTTTTTAAAATTTTTATTGTGATTTGGGTGAAAGTTTACTGAGCAAATTTATTTTCCATACAGCAGTTCATACACATTTTGTTTCATGGTATTGACTACAGTTCCCCACAGTGTAACAGCTCTCTTTCTACTTCTTCCCTTTAGTTATCTCTTCACTGTGTCCTTCCCTCCCATATACTCCCCCGCCCTACCCCAGCTATCTCCCTGTGCAAATAGTGCGCTTCTGTTCTCCCATGATTGATCACTCCAAGGAGTGTATTTACCTGATGTAAAAGTTCACCCCATATGCCTGTCTATTATCTGGCTGAAAGCCACAGGAGTGAATTCAGTTCTAGACCTGAAGGGTAACTAGGGCCATAGTTTTAGAAGTCTCACCAGGCTTTATCAGACCAGCAAACCTGGTCTTTTATTGTTCTCCCACTCTATCCAGGATCTCCTGCACCAATCCCCCTCCGAGTGGTTGACATTGGTAGCTGTGCACCATTTGTTCTTCTGGCCTTATGGTCATATAGGCTGAAGATTGCATGGTCTACTAGTCCCTTGGACTAATTTTTTTCATGCATCTTTGATTTTCTTCATTCTTCTTTGCTCTGGATGAGGAGAGACCCATCGTTGCATCTAGATGGCTGCTTGCAAGCTTTTAAGACCCCAGTCGCTACTCACCAAAGGCTGATGTAGAGCAATGTTTTTGTGTAGTATGTTATGCCAATTGAGCTTGATGTCCCCTGCAACCATGGGTCCAACTACTTGCTCCCTCAGGGTAGTTGGCTGTGACCAAGAAGTCACCACAACCTTGCCCCTTGTGAGCTCTACTACACACCTAGGCATTCTTACAGCACATACAAATATGCCACCCCTATACATGGTCATGGGCACACAACCCCTTGCCTAGACGTACCTGATCATTCAGCTTGTCCACCCATCTATCCACCCATAGATCAACGCTTGGCCATTCTCGCTTCTAAATTGCATTCAGCTGCACTTCTTCCAGAACAGATTTGTTCATTCTTCTGGCAGTTCAGTGTTCTTCACCAACATCACAATTCAAAGGTATCAATTCTTCTTTAGGCTTCCTTGTTCATTGTCCAGCTTTTACATGCGTATGAGGCCATTGAAAATACCATGGCTCTGGTTAAGGTGCACCTTAGTTTTCAAAGTGACATATTTGCTCTTCAACACTTTAAAGAGGTCTCTTGCATCAGATTTGCCCAGTGCAATATGATGTCTGATTTCTTGGCTGTTGCTTCCATGGGTATTGATTACGGATCCAAGTAAAATGAAATCTTTGACAACTTCAATCTTTTCTCCTTTTTTTTGTGATGTTGCTTATTGACCCAGTTGTGGTGATTTTTGTTTTTTTTTTATGTGGAGGTGTAGTCACTACTGAAGACTGTAATCTTTGATCTTTACCAGTACATGCTTCAAGTCCTCTTTACTTTCAGCAAGCAAGGTTGTGCCATCTGCATATCGCAGGTTGTTAATGATTCTTCCTCTAATCCTGATGCCATGTTTTTCTTCATATAGTCCTGGTCCCTGGATTATTTGCTCAGCATACAGACTGAATAAGTATGGCGAAAGGATACAACCCTGACACATGCCCTTCTGGATTTAAAACCATGTTCTGTTCAAATGACTGCCTCTTGGTCCATGTACAAGTTCCTCATGAGCATAACTAAGTGTTCTGGAATTCCTTTTGCAATGTTATCCATAATTTATTATGATCCACATAGTTGAATGCCTTTGCATAGTCAATAAAACACATCTTTCTGGTATTCTTTGCTCTCGGCTAAGATCCATCTGACATCAGCAATGACAAGGATATACTGCATGATTTAAAATCAGAAATTGTGTGTCACTATTTTTTTTTTTTTTTTTTTT
>NW_006921700.1:2935605-2956433 GCF_000298275.1 Orycteropus afer afer | reverse complement strand
ATTGGGACTGTGCCATTTTATTTGTTGAACTTGGGCTTGTTAGCCTCAGCAGCCAGTAGCTGCCTGAGTGAAGAGATGCCTCTATCTTCAGTGGGCCAGGAGCAAGAGGCAGAGCTGAAGCCCAAGGTCGAGGGGCTTTCACACAGCCCCGAGAACTTTGAACTTGGACTTAAAGCCTCCAAACAGTAAGAGAATAAACTTCTGTTTGTTCAAACATACCGTTTGTGGTATGTACTGTCAAAGTGGCACTAGGTAACCAGAACACTTGCTGAAGTGAAGATTTAAAGCACTTACCTGATGAAGATCAAGGCTACAGCCTTCAATATGGATTACACCTCAGCATAAGAGAAAACAAAAGTCCTCACAACTGGACCAATAAGCTACATCATGATAAATGAAGAAAAGATTGAACTTCTCAAGGATTTCATTTTACTTGGATCCATGACCAATGCCTACAGAAGCAGCAGTCAGGAAATCAAATGACGTATTACATTGGGCAAATCTGTGGCAAAAGACCTCTTTAAACTGTTCAAAAGCAAAGATGTAACTCTGAGGACTGCAGTGCACCTGACCCAAGCCATGGTATTTTCAATTGCCTCATATGCATGTGAAAGCTGGACAAGGAAGACTGAGGAAGAATTGATGCCTTTGAATTATGGTGCTGGTGAAGAATATTAAATATACCATGGGCTGCTAGAAGAATGAACAAATCTGTTTCGGAAGAAATACACCCAGAATGCTCTTTAGATGCAAGGATGGTGAGACTTTCTCTCATATTCTTTGGACCTGTTATCAGGAGGGACCAGTCCCTGGAGAAGGACATCATGCTTAAATTAGAGGGTTGGTGAAAAAGAGGAAGATGCTCAACGAGATGGATTGACACAGTGGCTGCAACAATGGGATCAAACATAGCAAGGACTAGAAGGATGGTGCAGGACTGGGCAGGGTTTCACTGTGTTGTACGTAGGGTTGCTATGAGTTGGAACAGACTTGATGGCACTTAACAATAAAACAACAGCCTTCTAAACTATGAGAGAATTGTTGTTGTTGTTGTTGTTGTTATGTGCCGTCGAGTCGGCCCCGACTCATAGCGACCCCTCCTTGGGTTTCCGAGGCAGTATCACTACGGAAGTAGGATTGCCCAACCTTCCTTCCGAGGAGTGGCTGGTGGGTTTGAACCGCCAGCCTTCTGGTTAGCAGTCAAGTGCTTTAGCCACTATGCTACCAGAGCTCCCATGAGAGAATAAGTTTGTTTGTTAAACCCACCCACTTGTCCTATGTCTGTTATAGCAACACTAGATGAATATGACAGTCACTAGATAAATAAGACAGTCTTTATAAAATGATTTCTCCTGATTAAACTGGCAAAGATTTAGCAAGGGCATGTGCAGGGGTGAGAGAGTGACTCATATGCTATTGATAGGAGTCTAAATGGTACATCAATTCTGCAGGGAATTTGACAACAGCTATCAAAACTGTAAAACTTTTTGCATGTCTTTTGTCCTGTTAATTCCATTTCTAAGAATTTATCTCAGGGAACCCACCATGGATGTGTGCAAAATTTCAGCCATAATTGTATTTATCATAGAATAAGATTTCCAAAAATTATAAATTGCTTATATATTCCAGGCAAGGGGGTAAGAAAAGGGAGGTAGTTACATGAGGAAAGGAAAACTTTCTGAGAAAATCCCTATCGAATGGCTGCTTAGGACTCCTGGGTCACACCACATTTCCTGGCTATCCCTAGCCATAAGGGATATGGGAAAATGTACGGTTTTTATCTGGGTGTAATACTGAGGTTTTGTCAGTGTCTCAGTTACCTGTAACAAGTAAGTGGCTTTACACAACTGTTCTGGAGGCTTGAAGCCAACTTGGCTCTGGGGAGGTCCTTCCTTTTTGGCAGCACTGGAAGTTCGTAGAAACTCCTTGGTGTTCCTTGATGATGGCTGACATCTTTCTTCTCCTTGTATGGGTCTGTGTCTGTTCTCTTTTTACAACTCAGAAGTGTCAGGTTTAGGACCCACCCTATTCTGGTCTGACTTCATTAACACAAGAAAAGAAAATCCCTATTTCCAAACAGGGTCATATTTACAGGTATGGGAATTAGGATTTCAGCATGTATTTTTTTTGGGAAGAAGGGAGGGACACAATTCAATCCATAACAGTTATTAAGGAAGAGGGGAAGAAGTTTGTCTATTTCTCTATCTAATTGACATTGAGAAGGTTAGACATCAAGTTCTTAAAGTGATCAGTCTTGGTTGGTGGAATTACAAAGTTGATTTTTCACTTTCTTATTTTTGCACACTTGATGATCGAAATTTAATTTTAGTGAAGCTCTGTTATATTTATTAAAAAGGAAAATAATTAAAATAGGTTACAATAGTAAAGTATGGGCTAGCACTTGATGGGAGTAGGACTAAAATCAGCTGTGGTGCCAGGGAAGCTGTAAGAGGCAGGGAACCAAACATTCAAGGAGTGGAGGCTGAGGAAAGTTTCTAGAGACATAGCAACTGATGTTTGTAAGAAGTTCTGGCTGTTTTCACTGAATTGTTATTTTCCTGGTTTTTAGTTTGAGGGAGCAAAAAACTTCCCCAGAGTTTTTAAGTCTCTATCTACAACCAGAATGTGTTCAGGAGGGGATTGAATAGCTTGTCTAAGATCACTTAGCTAGGATAGTATGAAAGGGATGATTTCCAGGCTATCTGGTTCCAGAACTTGTGTAGATGACTGCTTTGTGGTCTAGGGGATCGACTCAGTGACAGCTGACAACAACAACTCTTAGAGTGACCAATCATTCTAGTCTGCCTAGAACTGTCCTGCTCTTACTACTTAAAGTCTCACATCTCAAGAAACCCCTTGTCTGAGTTATCCAGTGCTGCTGTAACAGAAACACCCAAGTGGATGGATTTAACAAACAGAAATCTGTTTTCTCATAGTTTAAGAGGCTAGAAGTCCAATTCTGCCAGCTCCAGGGGAAGGTCCTTGTCTCCTTTCAACATCTGTGGGCCTGGCATCCCTTGGAGATCTGCATGTGTCTTGGCATCCATCTTCATCTGTGTCTAGGAAGTTCTCAGTGTAGGGATCTTGGGTCCAAAAGATGTGCTCCATTCCTGTTTTTTCTTTCTTGCTAGTAGTGAGATCCCTCCCTTCTCTGCTCACTTTTCTCTCCTATTCTCTTGTAAAGGTGAGACTTGAATAAGGGTGTGACTTGAATAAAGATGTGTCTTAAGTAAGGGTGTGACTTAAGTAAGGACATGACTTGAATAAAGGTGTGGCTTGAGTAAGGGTGTGAAGCCTGCCACCTAAGACACACCTTATAGTTATCTTGCCACATTAACATATAAAAACAAAAAGGAAACTCCCTGCCTTCAAGTCAATTCTGACTCATAGGGACCCCCAATGGGTTTCCAAGGAGGGTAAGTCTTTATGAAAGTAGATTGCCTCATCTTCCACAGAGCAGCTGATAGGTTTGAACTGCTACCTTCTGATTAGCAGTCAAATGCCTTAGTTACTGCACACCAGAGCATCTTACATTAACATATAGAGGTTACAATTTATAACACATGATTATATCAGATCACCAAATAGAGGCCAACCACGCAATATTGGGAATCATGGCCTAGCCAAGTTGATACATATTTTCCAAAAACAAACAAACAAACAAACAAAAAAAACTAAACCAAACTCACTGCTATTGAGTCAGATCTGATTCATAGCGACCCCTCCTTGGGTTTCCAAGGCAGTATCACTACTGAAGTAAATTGCCCAATCTTCCTTCTGAGGAGTAGCTGGTGGGTTTGAACCACCAGCCTTCTGGTTAGCAGTTAAATGCCTTAGGCTCTATGCCACCAGAGCTCCCATACACATTTTAGGGGGACACAATTTAATCCATGACACCCCTCAAAAAAAAAAAAAAAGAATCCAACCAAACCCATTGCCATCAAATTGATTCAGACTCATAATGACACTATAGGGCAGAGTAGAACTGCTCCATAGACTGCCACACTTTCTCCCATGGAGTGGCTGGTGGCTTTGAACTGCCAACCTTTCTGATAGCAGGGAAACACTTAACCACTGGCCCTCCAGAGCTTCTTAGAAACCCCTCAGTGCCTGGCAAACCCAGGTGGTTGGCCACTCTAGTTGCTCCCCTTTCTTCCAATCTATATCTTAATACAATTTAAAGTCTATTTCAGTCTTAACCTCTTCTCAAAAGACGTCCTCAACATCCCTAGCTTCCCTTTAGGAGCTCCTTTGGCATTTAGCAGAAGCTGTGGTAGTGCAGTGCCTAAGGCATTTGACTGCTAACCAGAAGGCTGGCAGTTCAAACCCACCAACCACTCCTCGGAAGGAGGGTTGGTCAATCTACCTCCGTAGCGATACTGCCTCAGAAGCCCAAGGAGGGGTCACTATGAGTTGGATCCGACTCGATGGCAGTGAGGTTTTTTTTTTTGTGTGTGTGTGTGTGTGTATGTATGGCATTTACAGTTATCTTCCCACTGAGCACTCAATGGTAGTCATGCTTTTCATGCATGGATGGCTTAAATGTTCACCTGGATGCAATTGAGGCTGGTATTTTCCATAGTGCCTAGGGCAATAGTATGTACAAAATTGGCAGCAAAGAAAAAGAAAATCCTAGTAGAATTAATGACTGAATAAATTATTAACATCATCTATGGCACACACTTTGAGAGCATCTATTTTGAGTTAGGCACTGCCAGGTGCTGTAGGAAGTAAATAAGTGAGTTGTAACTAAATAAATAACTGAGTAGTGAGAGTAACTGAATTATGCTCTGTGGTAGAGGTCTGAGATATTGGTGGTGTCAACAAAGATTAATCAAGGAGTGTTGCACTACAGTCTTTATGAGTGAAAAACAGTGGCAGTATCTTCAGCAGTGCACCATTCAGTTTTAGTATGTCCTATAAGGAGCCCGGTGGTGCAGTGATTAAAGTGCTCAGCCGTGAACTGAAAGGTTGGCAGTTCAAATCCATGAGCTGATACATGGGAGATAGATGTGGCAGTCTGCTTCTGCAGAGATTTACAGCCTTGGAAACCCTGTGGAGTAGTTCTACTGTGTCCTATAAGGTTGCTATGAGTCCAAATCAGCTTGACGGCAGTGGGTGTGGTTTGGTATAGTTTATAACATGGTCTGACTTGCAGCCAGTCATAGGATGCCCAGGACCAGCCAGAGTTTAGTTTTATTGTGCTTGGGGTTGCCATGTGTCAGGGGCAGACTTGACAGCAGCTAACAACAACAACAACATAGTTTATAAACCTTATTACTCACATGATCTCATTCCTCCACCTCCCAGTCGACATGTGAGATAAACAGAGCAGCATTCAAAGCCCCATTTTATAGGCAGGGAAAGTGAGTTACAGAAAAGACCTACAAACTTATGATCCAAGCCATGCTTTTACAATTCGGTCCTTAGGCCACATACACACCACTGTATATGGTTCTTCTTGACAAAATGGAAGATACGACATCCCTGAGTTCTCAATAATGGTCATCTACTTTAGAGAAGACATTGACTCTCTAACTCTCTCATTTCAAGCACCTTCCTGGCCTGTGGCATCAAAAGGAAGAGACTACTCCATAAAGAAAATATCTCCAGTTTAAAAAGGCACATGATTATAAATAAGTAACATTATGAACCCCAAGGATTGTTTCACAGGACCTAGAACTTGCATACAAGGAATGGACACATCCACCAAGTCCTTCCGCACACTCTTTTCTCCTTCAGGAATCTAGAAGTCATCCTTGACTTCTCCCTTGTCATTGTCCCCCCCTCCACCTAATTGGTAAAATCACAAACAGAGCTTTAGATTTTCCCCCAATAAGCCTTTTCCTTCACAACTTCACAACAAATCCATTATTGGACTTATTTAGGCCCAAAACCTTGGAGTCATTTTTGACTCTTTTATACTCCACCTCAGCAAACCTTGGTTCAATCTTAGAAATACATCCTGAAACTGCCTGCTTCCACTATCCTAATGCAAATTACCATCATCTCTTGCTTGGAATGCTGCAGTGTCCTGTTTATTGTTCCCACCATTGTCCTCTTACTGTCCATTCCCAATGTTTCAGCAGAGGAATCCTATTAAAATATAAGTGGTATCATGTCCTATTCTACTCAGAACCCTCTGTGGTTCCTCATGCCACTTATGGTTCTTAATGTGGGGAAGGAAGAAAACTTTGCTGGAGAAATGAAACTCCCTGCCTGGCCCTGGGGTCTGGATACCATTATATCTGTGGCTCATGGGCCACAAAGTGTTCCGCCACCAGAACATCTACTTCCACAGGCTCTGAGCTCGTCTGCTGCTTCCATCCATTCTGGAGCTGATTCCACACGGTGGTGGCATCTTTGTCCTGTTGCTTTTGAGTTCAAAATCTGGTGTACACAAGCCTGATTGGCAGAACCCGAATCCTGGGCTGCACAGTTGGTTAGCAAAGGGAGAATCTGGTTTCTACCCCGATACACCTGAGCTAGTTTAAAAGGACTTGTGCTTCTTGCAACTAGATAATCAGTACCTACAACAGTCTCCACTCAAGGAAATACAAACTTCTTGCTTATATTAGACATTGATAATGGAAAAACCCTGGCCTGGAAATGAGGTTTCCAGCTTTGCTGTGCTGTCCCTATGTGGACAAATTTACCCCCTCTGTCGTCATCTGCAAATGAGAGAATTAGGTGAGGTCAGTGGTTTTCAGATTTCATCTCACCCCTGGATTCTGTTCAATGACCAATGGTCACCTCAGAGGTGGAGGGAAAGAGAAGGCCGAATCAATAGGGCACCTTCCACCTACTTTAACTAGAGTGACTCTACTTTGATCTCTTCTGTTTGAGTAATTAAAGAAAACACACACACATACACATACACACACAACTTGCAAAGCCTTGAACTTGATGATATGTGCTCCCTAGCCAGCTCTAATTCCCATGTGTCTCCATCTTCTAAGATAGGGCACCACACATGTTGAGCAACGATGCTGATGAACAGAACCCAGAATTAAAGGCCTGGAGTGAGTGTGCTGGGGAGGTTGCCCGCAAGGTGTTGGAGGAACCGGGACTTGCTCTCTGCACTGCTAACCAGAAGGCTGGGCTGGTTAGAGTCCTCTGAACACCGAGCCCAGAGCCCAAGTCCAGCCCACTGGCAACAGCAGTTGCTTGAGAACCTGACCAACAGCTCCGTGGAGACAGAAGGGAAGGGAAGAAATACATACTAGAGAAATGAAACCCCTTGGTTTGGCTCTGGAATCCTGGCCTCATTACACCTTTAGCTCATGGATCATCAGAGTGTTCCCAGAAAATCAGGACCTCCCCTAGAGCCAATTCGGATTTTTATCCTTCAAAACAGTTCTTTAAATTATTCTGGTATTTCTGTTATATTCACACTAGGTAACTAATGCACTAACAAAACCTCAATAAACGTTTTACATTTCCCATATCTCTTAAAGCTAGGGATGGCCAGGAGATGGGGTCTGACCCCGGAGTCCATACTATTTCATTTGAAATATTGTCATACTGTCACCCTTTTATAGGCATTCACAGAAGTAAAGCGCTTACTCCAGGTAGGACCAAGACCAGAACTTGGGGCTATTCCTGGAATTCTTACACATTCTGACAGTCTCTGTAGTAACACTTTAGGCCCCCTTCATTACAAAATTGGTGTAATAAAGAATTATCAATAATAATTATTAATAAATATTTCTTGTTCTTGCATTCAACTTTTTTTTTTAAAGCATTTTCACATATTGTTAAATAAGTCTTGATGCTAAATGAAATCTAACTCAAAGTAGTTTAAGCAAAAATAGAGGGCTCTTAGGCTCTCAATAACTGGGAAGTCCAAGTGCTTTTAGGATTACAGAATTCAGGGACTCAAATGGTGCTATTGCAGCTTGCTGTCTCTGGCAGTCTCTTGGTTCTTTTCCTCCCCTTGGAAAGGCCTCACTCTCTGGCTAGCTCTGTCCATGTGGCAAGAGAGAGGGCTACTAGGATCCTAAGCCTTCTAACTGTGGATGCTTTAGTGTCCATAATAAAATCTCATGGAGAGGGGGCATTCTGGGTGGCCCCACCCAGGTTCCATTCCACATCACCTATTCATGGTCAGAAGAGTTGAGTCCCATGACTGACAGTCCCACCAGGAGTTGGAGGAGGGTTCCCCTAAGGAAGGAAGGAATATTCCCATGTCTATTACATTTTCTTTTTTGTTGTGAGAGGTAATATGGTCTTAGCCCACTCCCCCTCCCTTAATGGCCAAGGAGAGCCAGACATGCAAGAGTTAAGGGTCCCTGCTCCAGTTCCTAGCTATTTAGTGGCTGAGCTGGGATAAGAACCAGATCTTGGACTCCAAGACCATAGCTGTTTTTTGTTGGTCCATGCTGGATGGTTCCCTCCATCTCAGTTGGTTCAGTTTCTTAATTTCACAGAGGAGGAAACTAGGCCCAGAGAAAAATGTGACATGCCCAAAGCCATTCAGTGTTGTAATGGTGAAGAGACGAACAAAGCCCAGTCTGTTGACTTATCCCTATGTCTGTGAGTACAAAGCGTAAAGCATTGCTGGCCAAAGTCCTCTTGTCTGCTCAAGCCCATCCCAGGAGGTCTGTGCATTTCTTGTAGGAACTGTCCTCCCAAGGTGGGGCCAGTTGAGGATCCCTGGACTGAGAGGGAGCTAAGACCAGCACAGTCCCTCTCCAGGTTTGGGGAAGGAACTCATCTACTTAGGAGTGGCCCATGAGACAGAAAGTCCGTGGTGAACAGCTATTCACTGGGGGCTGAGGGAGCTTCTTTTGGTGCCTCTGTGGCCTTTGTCCCAGCCCTGATGGGGGTAAGCTGACTGTCTTGTCACAGAACTCTTAACCCAGTGTTGAGAGACCTTGGTAAGACATCCAGTACTACAACTGTGAGGATTTGCACAGATCACTTATGCCTCTCAGGGCCTCACTTTTTCATCTATAGATGGATTATTGATGCTTGCCCTGCCTACCTCAGTATTGTTAAAAGTACAAGTGAGACAGGGCTATAAAAGTGCTTTGAAACTCCCCAGAGCTGTTCTAGCACCTTGAGGGTTCAGAGTTGATGCTGGTCCTCTCTGTGAACATCCCAGAGGTGGGCCAGCTGCCCCAGACCCTTGATGTAATCAGCTCCAATACCAACCCTCATCCTGGGAATATCAGTGCCCTCCCCAGGATTCCTGCAAACCCCAGGAGATTATACATCCTTGAGTCACCTCTGGCCCCAGTCTACTGAGATCTCCAAATCATCCTTTGTCTCTCCCTTTCCCTTCATTTTCTCCCACCCACCTGCCCCCTCAGAGAAGCTGTCTTGTACTGCAAAGTTTGACTGGAAATTTAGGGAATCTATGAAGGGTGTTGCTTCGGTTCTCTAGTGCTGCTCTAACAGAAAATACCACAAGTAGTTGTAAAAAACAGAGATTTATTCTCTGACAATTTAGGAGACTAGAAGTCTGAGTTCAAAGTGCCAGCTTTAGGGCCGGGGTGAAAGCCCCTTGATCTTGGGCTTCAACTCTGCCTCTAGCTCCTGGCCCACAGAAGCTAGAGGCTTCTCTTAACTAAGACAGCTGCTGGCTGCTGAGGCTGACAAAACCAAGGTTGACAAGTGTGGTAGTACTTAAAGTTGTATGTCAACTTGGCTAGGCCTGGTTGAGTGACTGGGCAGCTGGATGTAGTATTCCCCATGATGAGACTGGTAATCAACTCCATGGTGGAACCTACTGTGAGCAGCTGAGTTGCCGCCTTTGGGTATGTGGTCTGCTTCCTGTATGTAAGTAGCAACTTTGGGAATGTTCTCTAGCTTATGGCATGCTTGGACCCTGCATGTAGCTGTGTCATTGCTCAGCAGTCTGCCATGCTTTGCTGACCTTGGGACTTACAATGGACTTAAATTAATGGCCTGCCATGTAGTTTGCTAACGTTGGGACTGTGCCTTTTTACTTGTCAACCTTGGGTTTGTCAGTCTCAGCAGCCAGCAGCTGCCTTAGTGAAGAGATGCCTCTAGCTCCAGTGGGCCAGGAGCAGGAGGCAGAGCTGGACCCCAAGTTTGAGGAGCTTTCACCCAGCGCCTAGAGCCTGGCACTTTGATCTTAGACTTAAAGCCTCCAGATTGTAAGAGAATAAACTCCTGTTTGTTAAGACCATCTTGTATATTCTTGTCAGAGCGGCAGTAGATAACCAGAACAACAAGTAAAGTGGCATTGTTCCAAAATGATCAAGCAGCATGGCAGGCCCCTAGTTCAAGTCCAGAAAGTCTCAAGATTGGCAGGAGGTCACTGAGATGAAGACTTGGCCAAATGCAGGATCCAGATGTGCCAAAAAGCTAGAGACTTTTCTCAATGCTTCTTCTTGTACACTGGAAGCAGACTACATTCCTAAGGCAGCTACTCAGCTGCTCACAGTAGATTCCACCATGGAGCTGATTACCAGTCTCATCACAGGGAATCACTATATGCAGCTGCCCAGCCTCTCAAAACCAGTCCCAGCCAAGTTGACACATCATCTTAACTACCACAGGCATTTTAATGCAGCTTTATACAGTACACAAATCAAAACTGAGTATTCCTGTCTTAAAAGTTCCCCCACCTCTACCCTCCGCTTACTTCCAACCACCCACAGAATAGTTCAGCTCAGCACTGTCTCTCCCTCACAACTCCCTGATCCCTCAATCTCTCTTTCATTCTATCCCCACAGCCCTAAGAGGAAGTATGGTGCCTCAGGTAACATTTCTCTGTCACCATTCTGCGCTCCATTCTGTGCAGCCTTACACAATATTGGGACACAGTCTTGGGACTGCATCCATATTAGGCAGCCTCTGTGGGGCCCAGGACAAGTCAGAGGAGAAGAGAGAGGAAACCATCAGCTCACAGTAACACCTTGCTCTCATTTTGGTGGCTTCCTCCCTGCCCAGAACCTGAGGGCTCAGGGAAGCTGACACAGAGGCACAGTCCCCATCAAGGATGTTTATGGCAGCCCGAGGTGGAGGGTAAGGTGGCAGAGGAGGAACTTATTTTCCTCTTTGCCTCATAGAGCTATTGAAGGTCAAATGACATAATGGAGAAGAAAATGACCTAAAACATAAACGAATAAAAGAGCTTGTTATAAGGTTATTTTTATTGAGAAATGTAATCTGAGCTCCAAACAACTGCTTTCAAATGAACTGTTGGAACATAATTATAGTGGACATCTGTTGTTTTTAGTCTGCTCAATGGCCTTTCCTCTTCTCTGGTTACAACACCACCTCCTTATCTCCTTCTTCTGGGGAAATGTGCCTCCTGAACTCTAAACTGGTGATACTGTGGGGGCACACCATTGTATTCTTCCAATGTCAGGTCACAGAATGGATACATGGCCAATCACAGTAACACACACCTTTTTCCTTGCCCCTCCCCCTGCAGTGGTTGAGCCAAGAGATCTGCGACCAAGGTCTGGCCATTCAGAATGCCACCTTGACATTCTGATGAATGGAAGCATTGAGAAAGTCCTTTTTTACCTCTGGAGTGACAAGAGCTACCAACAATCATGCCTTGCCCTGTCTTGTCTTCCACGGCCATTTAGAGTTTTCTGTGATAGGAAAGATTAAGATAGCTTGCGGATTGCCAGTCTGAAAATAGGTAAGTTAGACCCCAGATACCTCTTTGGAACCCCTGGTTCTGGTTGTCTCTAACACAGGCTGTGCCCCCACACTTTCCCACTCCTGAGCACCAGTTCTCCTTAGTTCCTTCAGCTCCAGTGAACTTTTTGTCTCTTGTCCCTGAAAGAATCCTCACCAATAGAACCAAAAAAACCCAAAACCAAACACACTGCCTTCGAGTTAGAGCTGACTCGTAGCGACCCCTCTTTGGGTTTCTGAGATGGTATTACTACAGAAGTAGATTGCCCAACCTTCCTTCCGAGGAGTGGCTGGTGGGTATGAACTGTCAGCCTTCTGGTTAGCAGCCAGATGCCTCAGGCACTATGCTACCAAAGCTCCTTCACCAATAGAAGTGAACCCGTTTGGGAGTTGGAGGTGCCGTTTCACAAGTATCCAACTATTTCATGTGTGAGTATCCTACTCCTTCAAATCATGAGATTTGAAGTGCCTCATGGGCAGGGGCCTTAGGCCTGACTCAGGGCAGTCAGTAGACAACAAAGATGTGGTTGTCAAGTTAAATGAACTGATTTTGTGATCTTTACAAATAAACCCTTATCTACCTTAAACCCTTTTCAGAACATTGTGATAGTTAAGGTTGTGTGTCAATTTGCCTGGGCCATGATTCTGAGTGGTTTAGCAATTATGATGCAGTCACCTGCCATGATGAGATCTGCTATGAGCAGCTAATCAGTTGAAAGGGGGTTTCCTTTGGGTTGTGGCCTGCTTTCAAATCTATATGGAAAATCTCTGGCAAAGTTCTCTGTCTTTTTGCTCAAGATCCTGCATCTGGCTCATCACCATCTGCACTTGAACCAGTGGCTTCCAATCTGGAGATTGTTGTTTTTGCAGCCCGTGAGCCAACAGCCTGCCATTTTACCAGCTGATCTTGAACTCATCAGCCTCTGAAGCCAGCAGCCTGCTATATTGCCTGCCAAACTTGGGCTTGTCAGCTCATGCAGCTATGTGAGTCAGGAGAAGTCTCCAGCTTGATGTCTGACCCACGGACCTGGGACTTGCCAGCCTCTACAACTGCATGAGCCATTTCCTTGAGATAAATTTCTCTCTCTCTCTAAGCTTCACTGGTTTTGCTTCTCTAGAGAACCCAGCCTAAGATAAACATGTTGAGGAATAAAAAGTAATATAATATAATATATTGCTAAGTATGTGCAGTTGATTGAGCCATATAATTAAATTAAGAAAAATGACCATTTTTTTCACCTTTCTAACTAGAGACAATTCTGTTCACTGCAAAGACTCCAGAGATAAGGCCTGTGTGCTCTGCGAATGATATGAGGGAAATTGGAACTTCCTTTTCTGTTCTGGGATCCCATTTTGAATGTTTCAAAAATGATTGAGTCTTATCCAGAATCTGACAACTGTTTTTCTTTTAATTGTGATTTGGGTGAAGATTTACAGAGCAAATTCACTTTCCATACAGCAGTTCACATATACTTTGTCTTATGACATTGACCACAGTTTACCACAATGCAACAGCTCCCCTCCCCCTTCCTCCCCATAGTTACTTCTTCCCAGTGTCCATCCCTCCATGCACTCCTGCCCCCTGAGCTGTCTCCCTGTGCATAAACAGCCCTTCTTTCTCCCATGATTCTGACAACTGTTTTTCACTGATGAGATTTCTGCCAAGACAAGATGTGAAATGTAGGCTGGGCCAGTTGAGGAGACAAAGGATGGGAGCTGAGATTGGAGTCAGAGGGCCAAGGAGTGTCATATCTGGATGGGGGCACCAGCTGGCAGGAAGTTCCACACAGATCATCTTTTGAAAAATCAACACAGAACAACAACATGGCATGATCTCCAGCAAGAAAGTGTAGCAAGGAGCAGAAGGAAGCCAGATTAAGCAATTTGAGGGCTCGGGTGACTTGTGGGAATTTCCAATTGCTTCACCCTATTCACAAGGTTAAATATATTTTCATTTAAGAGATGCATTATGAACCTAAATTTGTGTTCAAGGTTAATAAAATTCAAGGTTAATAAAATGTTCAGTATAATACCAAACCAACAAACAAACTCACGGCCATCAAGTCGATTCAACTCATAGCAACCCCTCCTTGGGTTTGTGAGGCAGTATCTCCATGGAATTAGATTGCCCAACCTTCCCTCTGAGGAGTGACTGGTGGGTTTGAACCACCAACATTCTGGTTAGCAGTCAAATGCCTTAAGCACTACACCACCATGTGAATAAGGACCCCATGTTGCAGAGGCTAAGGGGCCCCTCTGCTCTCAAGTTGAGAACCCAGGCTTCCTAGTTCCTGTTGGGGCTGAGCAAGAGCTAATGAGCTGGTGGCAGTGGGCAGAAAGGAGACAAGAACTTTGGAACATACAGCACCATGAGACTGCTAGCCCAAGCTCTGGACTGCTACCTGCACTGTGACCTTGTTCTTCACTTTCCTCATTGGCAAAGTGCACGTTGGCTTTATAAAACCCATTGCCATCAAGGTGATTCTGACTCACAGTGACCTTATGTGTGTTAGAGAAGAACTGTGCTCCATAAGTTTTGTTGTTGTTGTTGTTATGTGCCATGGAGTTGGACTCAACTCATAGCAACTCCTCCTTGGGTTTCGGAGACAGCATCACTACGGAAGTAGATTGCCCACCCTTTGTTCCGAGGAGTGGCCGGTGGGTTTGAACCCTAATGTTTACAATGATGGATTTTTTGGAAGTAGATTGCCAGGACTTTCTTTCCAAGGCTCCTCTGACTAGACTCGAATTTCCAACCTTTCAGTTAGCAGCTGGGCATGTTAAATATTGGCACCACCATTTGCTTCATAGGATTGTTTTAAAGATCAGGTAAAATGGTGGATGTTAATATATTTTGAAAACTGTAAAGAACTATAGGATTATAACGTTAAGGAATAGGGAAAATTGTTCTTAAGAAGAAAAACAAGAACCAAAAAGCCTAAAAGAAGAAGAAACTCAAGCCAGGGTCTGCACAAAATAAACACTTGAGAAGACTGATCTCTTGGGAGGATGCCTGGTTTTTGCTTAAACAATTGGAATATGAATTATTATGAGGATTCATGCAATGTGCTGCAAGACTTAATGGCTTGGCTGGACTCCAGAGCCAGACTAACTAGGTTCATATTCCAGCTTCAACACTTGTGGGCCATCTGACTTGGGATGGGATACTTAGCCTCTCATTGCCTCAACTGCCTTATCTGTGAAATGGGAAGGGTAGCTGCATTGTCTCAGAGGACAGTGAGAGAACTGAGTGAGTTCATTCATATAAAGTACTTGGAGCAGTGCCTGGCATGAAAGTGCTTGATAAATAGGCTATCGTTGTTTATTTCAGAAGTTCTAGCCTTGCTAATGAGGGGCTCTGGTGGTGCAGTGCCTAAGGCATTTGACTGCTAACCAGAAGGCTGGCAGTTCAAACCCACCAGCCACTCTGTGGAAGGAAGACTGGGCAATTTACTTCTATAAAGATTTACTGCCTTGGAAACCTAGTGGGTGTCACTATGAGTGGGAATTGACTTGATGGCAGTGGGTTTGGTTTGCTTTTATGGTTAGCCTTGCTAATAACTACTTACGTGATCATAGGCAAAGTATTTAACTCTGATAATAAGAAGATAATATGAAAATGTTAGGCTGGAAGCAGAATTTCTCAACCTTGGCACTATTGACATCTTGGGCTGATAATTCTTTGTTGTGGGGACTGTTCTGTGTATTGATTGTAGGGTGTCTACTAGCAGCCTGGCTTCTACCCACTAGATGCCAGTAGCATTCCGTCTCTCTCCGGTGACAACCAAAAATATCTCTAGTCATTGCCAAATGTCCCCTGATGGGCAAAATTGTCCTCAGATGAGAACCACTTGAGGGTGTTTAGGCTAGGCATCTGTTGTTGGGTGCCACTGAGTCACTTTCAACTCCTAACATCTTCTGCACAACAGAATGAAACACTGGCTGGTCCTGTGTCATCCTTGGGGTTCCAAAGATTAGCTTTGGGAAGTCTATGGACCCCACGAAATTGTATGTGAACTTGTCTGTGTGTGCATGTGTGAGTGCATGTGTGTATGTATGTGTTGTATACATGCGTGAGTTCATAAACTTTTGCTCAGGAGAGATCTCCAGTTCTTATGAGTCTCAAGGCAGTCTGGGACCCAAAAGAAGTCTCTGCTACTAGTCCTGAGTCCCCTCTAGCTCTGACATAAGTTAGTCTGTATCATGAAAGGAAGATTGTCATTTTAGATGAGCACCAAGTTCCTCCTGGTCACCAATTGGAACTATCTAGTCTTTCTTTCTGGGTCTTTCTGATGATACTTCTGCCCCCCCGCTCCAAGCCTCCTCCCTTCTGTCCCATGTCAGTCATTGCAGGGTTTCCCACCTTCCAGGAAGTCTGAGTACACGCTCCAGCCAGCTAGCCACTCTATCCCAGCTCTCCCAAGAGTCCTAAGTCAAATGAAAATGGCCTCGGTGGGCAGGTGGGTGCATGGGAGATAAAAGGAGTATGGCTGGGGAAGACGTGGAAAGAACAAGGGTGGCTCATAAGACTGCTCTTTCTGGGTAGTCCTAGTCCTGTGCTGGCTTTGTCCATGCCCTTTCCTTGATGGTTTTCTAGTCTGTCATCTTGGGGAGAGCCAGCAAAGCCAGTGGCATCTTGTCTGAGGTCACTCTGCCAGAGTGCTAATATTTACGCTGCTACTGGGATGTGGGATGACCCTATTGTGTTCTGTGATCACATAGTGTGATCAGATTTAATACTCAGAGTCTCTTATTAAGAACTTGGCTCATAACCAAGGAAATCTGTTTCCCTTCCAAATAGCAGCTGTACCTTCATCTGTACCTGGGACCTAAAAGAATTCTAAGTCATTAGTCCTGAGTCCCCTCTAGCTCTGACACCGTGAGAGGAAGACTGTTGTTTCAGATGAGCACTGAATGAGCAAGGAGAGAAGGACAAGGAGGCCAGAGCACTGGAAAGTCTTCTGACTGTCACAGTTTAAATAAAAGAACAGGGAGGGGAGAGGAAAAGAAACTTTATCCTCATACCACCAGCTGGTGCAGGTTGCCCTCTAAGGATCAGAAAATCCCAAGGTATGCTTTTGGGATTGTTCCATCTCTACTCCCCAAAAGATAGTGAGGGTGGAAAGCACCTACCATTCTCAGGTCCCTTCCCTTTCTCTCTTTCCTCCCACTTCTGTCTTCAGGAAATAAACTAATTAAAACAAAAACAAAACAAAGAAAAAACAGTTGCTGTGGAGTCAATTCTGACTCAAGGACACTCCATATTTCAGAGTGGAACTGCTACACTGGGTTTTCTTGGCTGTAATCTTTTATAAAAGCGTATCACCAGGCTTTTCTTACCAGGTACCACTGGATTGAACCTCCAATCTCTAGGTTAGTAACCAAAAAAACCAAACTCACTGCCGTCGAGTCAGATCCAACTCATAGCAACCCCTCCTTGGGTTTCCGAGGCGGTATCACTAAGGAAGATACTTCCTTCCGAGGAGTGGCGAGTGGGTTTGAACAGCCAGACTTCTGGTTAGCAGTCAAGTGCATTAGGCACTATGCTACCTATAGAGTGAGTTAGAATGAGCAGGTGAATGGAAATGCTGAGAGGAAAGACGCGTTACTAGGCTGTAACAATTTCACATAAAGTTACAGTCACAGAAGGCCAGCAATGAATAGGGCTTGGAGATTATTTACCCAACCCTCCCTTGAGATTGAAGGAGGAAAAATGACTTGTCCAAGGCCAATCACCCACTTTGGTGGTGTAGAGAACAAATTCCAGACCCAACTTCTCCTTCTTCTTTCTTTTAAATTATGATTTGGGTGAAAGTTTAGAGAAAAAGTTCATTCTCCACACAACAATTCATCCACATTTTGTTTCATCACATTGATTGCAATCCTCATAATGTAACAGATCTCTTCCCACTTGTTCCCTGTGGTTACCTTTGCCCTGTGTCCTTTTCTATGCATTCCTGCCCTCTGACCTATCTCCTTGTACAAACGTTGACCTCTGATCTCCCACGGTTGACTGTTCTAAGGAGTATACCTATTTGGTGTAAATATTCACCTTATAGGCTTGTCTATTGTTTGGCTGGAAGCCACGGGAGTGAGTTAAATTCCACAAGGGTGACTAGGGGCTATAGTCTTGGGGGTTTCACCAGTCTCTGTCAGACCAGTAAGCCTGTTTTTTTTTTTTTTTTTTAATGATTTTGAGCTTTGTTCTACATTTCTCTCCCACTCTATCCAGCATCTCCTACACTGATCCTTTTCTGAGTGGTTGACTGTGGTAGCCAGGTAACATCTAGTTCTTCTGGTCTCAGGGTCATGTAGGTTGAGGTTTGCGTGGTCCACTAGTCCCTTGGACCAAGTGTTTTCATGCAACTAGACCTACCTTCTTGCTCAGTGTGCTTTCTACCCTGTTCTTAAGAATTCGTTCTGGAATGACAGAAATGTATAAGGTTGTCAAAACTCATTGAAGTGTATACTTAAAATGGGTGCATTTTATTGTATGTAAATTATACTTCAATAAAATTAATTTTAAAACAATGAAAAAAAATTGTTCTGCAATTTTTTCCCCTAGACCAAGGCAGTGTTAATCAATACTCTAACTGACTGGTATCAGACCATCAAAGTGTCAATATGTGTGTCAGAGAAAATATGTGTGAGTGTTTAAAGGTGAGGTGATATTTCCAGAAGCTTCCACCCAATGGTGCAGCCCTGATGTTCTTTAGCTGCAAGCTTTCTGTTGCGATGCTATGGTAGAAAGCACCTGGATAATGGGTGGGAAGAGGTGGGTGATTCCCACAGCAGTCAGCAGTCAGCTGCATTAACCAGGACTCTTTCAGCCCCCTGCTATTGGGTTGATGGTGGGGGGTTAGCAAATTCCTTAGTTTCAGTCTGAGATTCCAGCATGGTTCAACCTGGTTTTAGTACCAACAGAACTCAAAGCTATCTGGTATCGAAACAGCCAGGAGCAGGAAGAAAGTTGTGGCATGCTCGTCATGCTCACTTTCCACCCCTGCGAAATTAGGGCAATCAGACTGAACGCCTCAGAGGGACCACAGATGTGAAAGGGCGGTTAATTTGGGGGGAGGTTGAAAGTTGAAAGTTGTGACTAAAATAGTATGTGGGAATTTCAGATTATATTAAGTTCTCTGACAACCTCAATACCAGAGAAAGCATGTAGTATTGGGTACTTAGTAAGAGATAAGCCTAAAGCAAAAATTCTGTTGTTGTTGTTATATGCGTTGAGTCAGACTCAACTCTTAGCGACCCCTCTTTGGGTTTCTGAGGCAGTACCACTACAGAAGTAGATTGCCCCATCTTCCTTCTAGGGCAGTCAAAATAAGAATATTAAAGCTACCATTTACTGAATTTTTTTTTTTTTAATGTATGAAATGCTGTGATAATCATTTTACAGATATTATCTACTTTTATCCCAACCCATGAGCTAGTTATTATTACTGCAGTTTATAGAAGAGGAAATGAGGGCTTGAGCCCAGGTTCCTAATAGACATTTCACAGGCTGAGTGTAAAGCACATACTCATAGGAGAGCCTTTTTGATGGATTAAACTGTGTTCCCCTAAAATATATATTGGAATCCTAATCTCTATAATCTGTGGTTGCAATATAAGGTAATGTAGTGTAGTGTAATTTAATGTGAGATGATGTAATAGGATGTAGTCACCTTCCATAATGTAATCTAATGTAACATAATCACTTTTCATAAGGCAATCTAAAGGAGTGTAGTCAATCAATCACTTGAGGTCATACACGTGTAAGGTATATCCTAAACCTAATCATTTCTGAGTAATATAAAGACCAGAACAGACAAAGAGATGCACACACACTCATAGGGAAAGACTGATGCCATGTGAGGACCACCAAGGGACCAAGGAATACTAGGAGATACAGACAAGGAAGGAATTGACACGTCTAAGGCTTTGGTTTGGACTTTTAGTCTCCAGAACTGTGAGAGAATAAATTTCTACTATTTTGAGCCACTCATTTGTGGTATTTCTGACACAGCAGCAACAGGTAACTAAGACACTTCTCACTGGCCCCTGGCCTCCCTCAGGACCTGCTCCCATGGTTCTTAGAATTTGGGTGCAGGATCTCTAGCCTGCCACAAACCTGATAATGAGTAAGTTCTGAGGAAGTAGACTGCAACGTAAGGAAAAGAGATGGTGGACAGACTGACAGTGGGGCATGGGCAGAAGGTCTATGGAAACAGGCCTAACCCCTAAAGAAGTGGAGTGATCAGGGCCAGTTTGCTCAGGGGCAGAGGAGTACCCCATTCACTTTGTCAGCAGTAAAGGTGTCTTTGCGCCACAGGCCAGGATAGGAATGCATGTTCATCAGGATGATCTTTACTCATCAAGACTGTATTCATTTAGTTGAGCATATTTTGTTAAAGAAGGTAGGAAAATTTGCACACTCATTGAGATGTACTTCCCAAAAGCTGGCTTCAACAGGATGGAGAATGCAGAAAGGGTGAAGACTTGGGAGCCTGAAGAGGGGACGGGAGGTTCATCAGGACAAAAGGGGCAGCAATGGGAATGTGAAGAGACCTATGATGGAGCTTGAAGTTTTTCCAAGGACTCATCTGACTGTGTAGCCACTCCTTGACTTGTTCTGCTGCCTTCTTTTGTTACTCCATCCACTGAGTTGTGGACCTTGGTGGTGATTTCCTCAGGAAAGGGGAATTAATTAATTAATTCTGGCTTTCTTGATTAAGACCTGGGAAAGTCTGTGGAGCTCATCTTCTTATTCCACGGTGTGCTTCCTCGTAGTCCTCCTATAGCACCACCCAAGGTAAGTTCCATGTCCAGTGAGGTGCCCAGGAGTGGGGTGACTTATGAATGGAGTGACTTAAGGAGTTAGTAATCACGCCCAGTTCATAGGATTCTTGTGAGGACTAAATGAGGTGACCCATGAAAACATATTTTGCATAAAAAAATAAAAATGTGTTATTATTATTCCTACAGAGGCTAAAGGCTACAGCATTTGAGACTAAATTGAGCAGACACAGCTAATACAGTCATGTTTATTTTAGAGAGAAATAAATTGGATAAGTAGGAGAGATTATGGTAATAAGATGATGTTGCTGTTGTTGTTGTTATGTGCCATCGAGTTGGCCCCGACTCATAGCGACCCCTCCTTGGGTTTCCGAGGCAGTATCACTACAGAAGTAGGATTGCCCAACCTTCCTTCCGAG
>NW_006921700.1:2923460-2935505 GCF_000298275.1 Orycteropus afer afer | reverse complement strand
GAGTTGGCCCCGACTCATAGCGACCCCTCCTTGGGTTTCCGAGGCAGTATCACTACAGAAGTAGGATTGCCCAACCTTCCTTCCGAGGAGTGGCTAATATGGTGAAATCAGATTTAGGGAAGCTGGGGGTGTAATTGTTTGATGCCCATGACCAGAAACCAAAGCTTATGTTCTCATCTTTACATTACCCTGGAGATTAATGTTATACCCTTGAATGAATTAGCCTTATCCCTCTAATCTGGAATTAGAATGATGCCCTCTGTCTCCTTGGGTGGTGTGGGAACATGGAGTGGCTATGAACCCAAGAATTTGAAGAATGAAGAGGAGATTTGTAGAATATGTGTCTCCTCTTGCCCTGTCCAAGACTAGCCTAAACTTGATCTGAGATACAGGAATGAAGGAGAGCCTACTCTCTGTAACCATCAGAGAGGCCTGAAGACTAACTGAAAAATTACATGGGAGACAAGGATTTTGGGTGAGTGAGACTCTGTATGGGACAAGAGAAGTGCTTTTGAATTAAAGGCATGAATCAAAGGACTTTGAGAAAAAAATTAGTTTTGGGGGGGGTTCATAACTTCAGTTGACATTTTAGGAAAACCACAATAAAACTCTGGGAGCCCTCCATGAAAACAGGAGTTAAATGGAAACATAAGGTTGAGACCATTGGCTCATGGGAGGACTGTATTGACTGTGTAAGACTTGACAACATGAGAGTAGCCTCTGATGGACTTCTAGGTGACCTCATGTTCAGCCTCTCCCACTGAGTGGAAGTGAGAAACACATTTCCCAGGGCAGACTTTAGTCTCCTTCCTCTTTCAAGCCCAAGTTCACATTCTTTCCTCTGGACTTATGATAGTAAAAGAAACATAAATTTACTTAGTAAGATGTCTGTAAATCTTCTGTCCCTCTCTAGAGCTTGAAGGGTATAGTCCTAATGAGGTAGCTTGGCCAGTTGACATTAAGGTATCGGAACAAATGTTCTCTGCCAATGCAACATTTGGCAACCACTGTGCAATTTTATGTTGATATCTGGCCCAAATGTGAATAATGTAAGCAGTATTGTGAATAGAAATCCTGGTGCTACAAGTGTCCACTGCCCAGTCTCTGAGCATGAGAAAGGGAGCCTTTCTCTGAGGTAGACATAGGGGAACATTTTTAACAATTCTACTCACAGAGCTGAGGGCAGAAACATGGTCAATAGAAGGCAACAATGTGCAAAACCCTCATGATGTTCTCGTGACCTTAGAACTCCTGACACTGGGCTTGGAATGATCCTCCAGTGTCACCTGAAATCCTGGGAGAGTGAGGTGGGCAAATTCCTAGGGGGCAGCTTCCAGGCTAATCAAAAAGTCCCCCGAGAAGTCAAAGTTGCAAGTGAGAGACGTTGAAGCAATGAACATCTTTTCTGTCCAAGAACTGGTTGTGTAGCTGGGGGGACAGCAGTAAGCTGATGGTTTTACCCAACTATCTCATTCCCCAAAGCACCAATTCCATACTAGGCAAATGGAACCCTGGGGAGTCTCAGTAATTCATTGTTGTTGTTGTTGTTGTTGTTATGTGCTGTCGAGTCATCCCTGACTCATAGACCAGAGCTCCCCAGTAATTCATAGACAGAGAAATAAAGACAAGGGCTCCAGAGCAAAGTTTTCTTTTCTATTTTTTTGACAGAAGGGAAAGCATGGTCACAAGAGTTACACAATTTCATCCCACCATGAAATAAGCCAAGATCCACTTCTTCAAAAACAGACCTAGGCCTCGCACATGCAGAAACACCTTCTGCCACCACCTCCAACACTTTCCCTTCAAGGTGTGCACCAAAGACCTACAATCCTTCTCTTGTTCTGGGAAGAAGGACCAGGTCAAGAAGAACATGAGTAATGGAAATGAATGCCCATGGGCAATTCCTGGTTCTATGGCATCCTGTATGCCC
Source organism: Orycteropus afer afer (assembly GCF_000298275.1). Taxonomy (NCBI): domain Eukaryota; kingdom Metazoa; phylum Chordata; class Mammalia; order Tubulidentata; family Orycteropodidae; genus Orycteropus; species Orycteropus afer. The sequence goes on along the minus strand of NW_006921700.1, from coordinate 2,933,575 downwards.
CTTGGGCAAGTTACCCAGTCTCTCTATGTTTCCATTTCTTCCTTTGTAAATTAGAGCTGGTCACTAGTGGTGTGCAAACAGTTAATGCACTTGGCTGCTAACCAAAAGTTTGGAAGTTCAAGTCCATCCAGAGGTGCCTGAGAAAAAAGACCTAGAGATCTATTTCCGAAAAATCGGCCACTGCAAACTCTATGGAGCACAATTCTAATCTGACACACATGAAGTCGCCATGAGCCAGAATCAACTAGACAGCAACTTAGAAAAAATTAGAGCCGCCTCTAATTTTTCAAAAAAATAAAAAAATCAGTACCTTCCTCACAAGGTTGTATTGTTAGTTACTTGAGATAATATGTGCAAAGAGCTTAGAAGGCTAGCTGGCATAAGAAGCATATGAAAAATGTTAGCTAATATTACTGTGATCAAAAGTATTCAAAATTCAAGGAGAAAGGAGAATGAGATGTGGCCAGGAGATTTGAGTCCCAATGGAGGCAACAGGTTTGTGGGCTGGTGGTGGGAAGGGGCTAGAAAGCTAGATTGTAGGAGATGGGTGTGAGTGAGCACATCTAGCTCTTTTTTGTCTCTGGTTTCATTCATACTATTTATTTCTTAAACGTCTCAATCCTCCTTTGAAGTTGGATTGAAAGTTATATAGTGCCTCAGAGAACATGTACAGTTGATGTTTTGGTTTTCTTGATACTGTAAGATCCTTGGTTCTGCAGATGGTAAGCCTTTCACAATTACTCCCCTCACTTAGAGATTCCAGGGTGTCAGGAGATGGGGAATGAGGGGCTCTGAGCATCAGAAATCCTCTCCCACCTCCCTTTCTGGCTCACAGGCCGTCCCCAGGACGACCACGAGTGGTCTCTGGCTCCATGAGCAACAGGGAAAACTTCAGCCTTTCCTCTGAGCTCCTTTTCCTTTAGAATTCTGAGGCTGTCCAGGAAGGTAATGAGCCCAAGAGGCAGCAGATAACAAAAGGCATTTTAATCATGAAAGAGGAAGGGAAAGAGAGAAAGGCCAGGCTGAGCTCTGGTAGCATAGTGGCTAAGACACTTTGCCTGCTAACCAGACGGCTGGCGGTTCAAACCCACCAGCCACTCCTCGGAAGGAAGGTTGGGCAATCCTACTTCCGTAGTGATACTGCCTCGGAAACCAAAGGAGGGGTCGCTATGAGTCGGGGCCGACTCGACGGCACATAACAACAACAACAACAAACAAAGCACAGGTCATTTCCAGCTCTGAGTAAGTTTTCTCTCAGAATTCCTCAGACTTCAGGCAGAACATTTGATCTTTCCCGGAGTAACCTAACCCCCAAGCCCCTTGGTGACTAGTATATCCTCCCTTGGGATGTGGCAGGGTGGTGACCTAAAAACATAGGCCCAGACCTGATTACAAAGGTTTTTAATGCTATTTAAGAATAAGAGACCTGATTTTTGAAACAAATTCAAGTGGAGAAGGAGTAGAAAGTGTTCCTGCACCTTTGAGTGCCAGGCACAGCCCCTAGGTCAAGGATCATCTAGGTCCCTGAGTGGCACAGGCAGTTTGCAGTCAGCTGCTAACTTGAAGGCTGGTGGTTTGAACCCACCAAGCAGCTGCATGGAAGAAAGGCCTGGTGATCTGCTTCCATAAAGATTACGGCCAAGAAAACCCCTGGAACAGTTCTACTCTGCAACCAATGGGGTTGCCATGAGTCCGATGCTGACTAAACAGCAGCTAACAACAACAAAGGACCATATAGGTCATTTTAGCCCAAAGCACCAACTCCATGCTGTGCAAATGGAACCCTGAGGAGTCTTAGTAATTCACAGACAGGGAAAGAAAGACAAGGGCTCCAGGACAATCTGATCCCTAACAAGTGAAGGAGCCAAGTCCTGGGTTCTACCAGCTGCTGGTCCGAGCCTTGAATGCTGGCAGGACAGACAGCAGGAAGGCAGAAGAGCTGAGGACATCAAGCCAGAGGTGGCTTCTTCAGCCAGAGGTGGCTTAAGCTGCCTTCCCCTCTACCAGTAGCCCCTGGTTCTTTATAGAGAAGTATGAGGAGGGGAGACAGAAAAGGCAAGAGATGATCATTTTCTTTTTCCCCAAAAGGTAAACAGTTTCTGAGAAGACTGTTTAAATTTTTTCTTTTCTTTTCCTTTTTATGCATAGTATGTTTTTAAGGAGCTCTGGTGCTATAGTGGATAAGGCACTTGGCTGCTAACCAGAAGGTCAGTGTTTCAAACCTACCAGCCGCTCTGCAGAAGGAAGATGGGGTGATCTTCTTCTGTAAAGATTTACAGCCTCAGAAACCCAATGCGGGTCGCTATGAGTTGGAATCAACTCAATGGTAGTGAGTTTGGTTCTGGTTTATAGTAAGTTTTTTATCACTATGTTTTGTTGTGGAAACTTTTGAGAGTAGACTACAGATATCATGACTTTTCACACCTAGAAATAAAGACCTTCTCTTACTCATTTGTGTATAATGATCAAATTCAGGAAATTGAACATTGATAGACAGTTATTTTTAATATATCCTTTTTTTTTCTTAAAAACTGTGATTTGAGTGAAAGTTTACAGAGCAAATTCATTTTCCATACAACAGTTCATACACATTTTGTTTCATGGCATTCAGAGCAATCCTCATCCCACTTGCTCCCTGCGGTAACTTTTCCCTGTGGACTTCTTTCCTGTACATTCCTGCCCTCTGAGCTATCTTCTTGTGCCAATGCTACCCTTCTGATCTCCCATAGTTGATTGTTCTAAGGAGTGTAGCTACCTGGTGTAAATGTTCATGTTATATGCCTATCTACTGTTTGGCTGGAAGCCACAGGAGAGAGTTCAATTCTAGACCTGAAAGGTGACTAGGGGCCATAGTCTTGGGGGTTTCACCAGTCTCTATCAGATCAGTAAGCCTGGTCTTTTTTATGATTTTGAGTTTTGTTTCACATTTTTCTCCCACTCTGATCCCTTTCCAAGTGGTTGACAGTGGTAGCCAGGAACCATCTAGTTCTGGTCTCATGGTCATATAGGCTGAGGCTCACATGGTCCTTTAGCCCCTCGGACTAATTGTTTCCACACATCTTTGGTTTTCTTCATTCTTCTTTATTCTGGACGAGGAGAGACCAATTGTTGCATCTAGATGGCTGTTTGAAAGCTTTTAAAGACCCCAGTCACTACTCACCAAAGTAAGATGTACAACAATGTTTTTGTGTAGTATGTTAGACAATTGAGCTTGTTGATGTCCCCCACAAACATGGACTAGGGTCTGTGGTCCCAGCAACTCACTCTCTCAAGATGTTTGGTTGCGTCTAAGAAGTTATCAAAACTTTGCCCTGTTAGCTCTATTATATATATATGTGGACATTCTTACAGCACATAAAAATACACATGTAGAAATGTCTGCCAAATTTGTTGTTTGAATTATTTTTCTCAGACTGGCCTTTTCTAGATTTGGAGTCCCTGGATGCTGCAAACAGCTAAGGTCCTTGGTCGCTAACCAAAAGTTGGGGTTCGAGTCTACCCAGAGGCATCTCAGAAGAAAGGCCTGGTGATCTACTTCTGAAAAACCAGCCACTGAAAGTCCTGTGGAGCGCAGCTCTGCTCTGACACTCATGGCATTGAGTCAGAGCTGATGTGATGGCAACTGGTTTCCCTAGATTAAGCAATTTCCCTTAAGTTGAGGAAATTTGCAGGTCAATACTATTAAAACAAATAAGTAAATTCCCTCAGGAATTCCTCTTTGAAGAAAGTCTTGGAGAATTAACATGTCCCACCAGTCTATAGGTCAGTTAGGGACTGTGGTCAGTGCTTGAAAGAATGTACCAGAACTAGAAGATCTGTCTCTCTTCTCATGGTTGCTACTGCTTGATTAGAGGAGATAATTCAGAGAAAATGACCTCCACCTACAGGTAAGGGAGCATTTGTCAATGAATTTGCAGCACCTGTAAGTGTTGACACAGTGGTTGCAACCATGGGCTTGAGCATAGCAAGGATTGTGAGGGCACACAACAAGCAGTATTTCATTCTGTTGTCCATGGGATCACTATGAGTTGGAGCTGACTTGGTGGCACCTAACACATAGTGCCTAAGGCACTTGACTGCTAACCAGAAGGTTGGCGGTTCAAACCCACCAGCCACTTCTCGGAAGGAAGGTTGGGCAATCTACTTCCGTAGTGATACTGCCTCGGAAACCCAAGGAGGGGTCCCTATGAGTTGAGTGCGACTCCACAGCACATAACAACAAATAACAACATAACATAAGTGTTGAGAACAAGAAAGGAAAGGGACATTCTGGATATATGAGTCTTCTGTATAGCTGAGGGTTAGCCCAGCCTCTCATACAGTGTCTGACCCACAGTGGGCCCTTGGTAATATCTGTGGGGTGAATGAATGAATAAACCTGATTTTAAGAAATACAATTTAAATTTAACAACATTTAATGGAAACCCTCCTACAGTATAGCCACACTTCCTTGGGAGGGTGTTGTGGAAAGAGGTAGTATCTGGCATCAAAAAAATGCAGCACTTGTTGGCTCTGTTGTTGTTACTGGGTGCTGTTGAGTCAATTCTGACCCATAGTGACTCCATGTGATAAAACAGAACTGCCCCAGAATTTCCTGGGTGGTAATCTTTATGAGAGCAGACCACCAGGTCTCTTCTGCCACAGGGATGTGGGGTGGGTTACAACCTTGTAAAAGGTGCATGGCTTCCCCTGCAAAACAAGAAATAACCATCTGTGCCTCATAGGGCTGTAATGAGGATGAAGTGAGGCAATGCATGATGAAGCTCTTTGAAGTACTTTGTCCATGTTGTCATTCACTTCACTGGATGGATAAAAACAGAAAATCCTTTCCTGACAATTAAGACACTGTTCCAGCCATCAAGCCACCACAATGTTCTTTAGCTATAATGGCAAGTAGATGTGGAGACACTGTCCTGTGTAGCAGGAATGTCCTGGCCCCATCTCCATCCCATCCCCAGCGTCAGTGTGTCAATAAGTTAAGGTGCAACCCAAGAATCTATAGTCCTAGAACATTCCTGGATGATTCTGATGGTCCACAGAGGTTGTACTTATGCATCAAACATTAGTTCTACCCTTCCCCAGTTGAAGGGTAGTGTGAGTCATGGTTCGCCTCACTTCTTCCAAATCTGTGGAGTCTCATTTTATTTCCTATCTCATTATCACCAAGTATTACTTACTTCAAGGAGCCCTGGTGGTACAATGGTTAAGCACTCGGCTGCTAACTGAAAGGTTGGTGGTTTGAATCCACCCATTGGCTCCACAGGAGAAAACCTGGCAATATGTTCCCATAATTACAGCCTAGACAATACATGAAAAGTGAGAGAACAACACAATAACACTAGGAAAAGGAAGACACAGAGGGGTGCACAAGAGATTCAGACAACAAAGATAAACACTTTTACCTACACAATACTGCATTATCAGTAATAACAAGCATTAATCTATTGGTAGATACATAGGTAGATGGGCTGAGTGATCAGGTCTGTCTTTGCAAAAGGGAATATACTCATGGCCATATATAAGTTTGGTGGATGATAGTCCTACATATATATTTGTATGTGCATTGTATGGACATTGTAAGAATGTCCATCTAAATAGAACTACCAGAGGGCAAAGTTATGATAACTTCTTAGCCACAGTCAACCATCCTGAGGTAGCAAGTTGTTGGACCTGTGGGCTTGGGCCCCTGGTCACAGAGAACTTCAAGCTCAATTGGCATAACAAACTACACAAAAGCACTGTTCTACATCCTACTTTGGTGGGTAGTAACTGGGGTCTTAAAAGCTTACAAATGGCCATCTAGATGCAACAATTGGTCTCTCCTCATCCAGAGCAAAGAAGAATGAAGAAAACCAAAGACACGTGGAAACAATTAGTCCAAGTGACTAATGGACCATGTAAGCCTCAGCCTACATGGCATGAGACTTGAAGAACTAGAGGGTTCCTGGCTACTATGGTCAACCTCTCAGAAAGGGATCAGAGTGGGAGAAAAAGGTGAAACAAAACTCAAAATCATTAAAAAGACGAGGCTTATTGATCTGATAGAGACTGGTAAAACCCACAAGACTATGGCCCTTACTCACCCTTTAGGCCTAGAATTGAACTCACTCCCGTTGGCTTCCAACCAAACAATAGACATAGAAGGTAAACATTTATACCAGGTAGGTACACTTTTTAGAATGATCAATCGTGGCAGATCAGAATGGCAGTATTTGTACAGGGAGACAGCTCAGAGGGCAGGAATGCATAGGAAAGAAGGACACAGGGAAAAGGTAAGCACAGGGAGGAAGTGCTGTTACATTATGGGGACTGCAATCAATGTCATGAAAGAAATGTGTGTGAACTGTTGTATGGAAAATGAATTTGCTCTGTAAACTTTCACCCAAATCACACACACACATACACAAATACAGCCTAGAAAACCTATGGGGGCAATTCTACTTTGTCACGTGGCATTGCTATGAGCCAGACACTGACTCAATGGCACCTAACAACAATAACAAGATCATCACCTACTTCACCAAGGGATTGTTTGTTGCCTGCCCCCCTGACGCCTGTCCTAGTTGCTGCTCATATCATTATTACTGCTTCTGCTGATGACACAGTTGCTCTCAACCCCAGCACCCCTCTTTACCTCCCTTTTTTTTTTCTCTGTGACTTTTGGCCTCACTTTGCTTCATGGCCTTTGTTGCTGTCGAGTCAGTTAACCAATTCACCACCCAGGGACTCCTGGTCTGGAGATGGCTTGCTTATTCCTACTTCTCAGAGCCCTTAGGGAATCCCAGGAAGTCTTTGGGCTAAGGTTTTCCTATGACAGTATTTGAATTAGGGGTGAGATTATCAGGAAGGGAGGGAACATGTCTAAAGCCCCAGTGCAGTGGAGGAGCTCCTTTTGTCTCTTACCCAGATGTCAGAGCTGGAAGGCAATTTAGGGATTATCACAACCAGTGTGGGATAGGGATAGGGATTATCACATCCAGTTTGATTATTTCATTACTGGGGAAACTGAGGTCCAAGGAGAGGAAAGGATTTACCCAAGGTCTGACTGGTGGTTTAGAGACAGAACTTGGGCTAGAATTCCAGTCTTTCCAAGGCCAGGTCACCTACGCTGGGTTTCACCATCTCTAGACCTCTGTTTGTCTGCTGAAACTTTGACAAGATGAAACACTATCATCTGGAATAACACTGGTGTCTTTGGATAGAAAGAGAAAAGAGACAGCATGGGCTGGTGGTACTGCTCAATCAATAATAACCCCTAGCTGAGCTGGCTTAGAATCATCCTCAGACCGCATCCAACTATAACATTACTTTCTATGGAGCCAATTTCTACAGTAGATCATACACAAGACAGCATTGTGTGCTCATTTGTGCTTGGATTAGTCTTGTCACCTGCCCATTTCTGAGCCATGTGCTCTTGTGGGAATGCTCACCATATCCCAGGTGGGGGTGATCTTCATGAGCTAGCTAGAAAAAGTCTTGGGTTGCTGATCTCCTTGGAATTTTCCAGTTATGTATGCCTCGTTTAGAATTATGTGTGTCACCACTGAGCAGGCTGTCACTTAGGATGCCAGGCAGATACCCTGAGGCTGACCTGAAATCTCTGCCAGAGTCCACAATGGCTGGGGTCTGTGACCGAGGGGTAGTCACTTGACCTTTCTGGGCTGCAGTGTTCTTCGCTGAGCACTGAGTTTCTTATGGCACTTATCACAGGAGCCACTGGGAAGATCAAGTGAAGTACCTGAGGGAGAAATGCTCAGAAAAGAGTAAGTGTTGATAAGGTGGGTGGGCTAGCTACACTCTGTTTATTCTGTATTGCCTGCCACAAGCTGACTTAGATGTGGGCAGAGATCAAGGCCTATCAGATCTGGCCAAGGGTCCTCTTACAAGTCAAAGGTTTGTTGTCATTTCCAAAAACATAACAACGTGGACAAGGGCTGTTCTACTGGAATCTAGATCCCTGGGCACTGGAGGAAGTGGGTTAAAAGTTCTGACCAAGTTCACTGGCTTCCAGGGCAGGACACTGTGGTAGGCTTTGGGCTCAGATCCTGGCTAGCACTGCTCCTGCTGGGAACTGGTGACCCCAGGGAAGAATGTGGACTCGGACCCAGGGAAAACATATCCCGAGTATGGTTTCCCTAAGGAGTCCTTGGGTAGCACAAATGGTTAAGCACTCAACTGTGATTAGAAAGGTTGGTGCTTTGAACCCACTCAGAGATGCCTCAGAAGACAGGCCTGGCTATCTGCTTCTGAAAGGTCACAGACTTGAATACCTTATGGAGTAGTTCTACTATGACATACATAGGGTGACCAAGAGTAGGAGTTGACTCAGTGGCAACTAACAATGACAACAACACGGTTCCCCTGTCCGGCTCCATACGTTCTGAAAATGTCCACTTAGAAATGTTGTTCTTGACTTCCATTAAAGCTTAAATCCCCTTGGTAACAATAACCCAGATACTAGTATGAGTCACAAACATTTCAATGTAAGTAAGTTCATCAATTTCCTTCTGGACCAAGAGTTTGATGGGTGGCAGGGGAGAGGAAGATAGAGCAGGGTAGGGAGAAAGGAGGTGAGGGGATGTGCTAACAAGAATAGAATCGTATAATTATGAAAATTTAGTACATTTCTTGCCTAAAACGAAGTCTGGACATTGCCTATGTTTTAAAAATGGCCAAGCTCTCCTTTCTCCTTTGGATCCAACTATTTTGAGCTAACAGAATTTATTTTGCTATTTTGCTGTGTATCAACTAATAAGGTAATTTCCAAGGTATGTTTTTATCCATTTTATGTAAGCATCAAATTAATTTCCTTTTAATAAATTTTTACTGTATGCTCGATATTTCAGGAAGTGTGATAACATGTTGATTCATGTCATCCCACATTCTGAAATAATCCCTAAGTGCTTTCTCTTCCTGATACACTTGCCAAGTCTTGGTTATTTTTCTTGCTATGTTGCCTGTAAGGGTTCTTCATACATAATATATGATGATGATGATGATGCCTTAATTAGACAGCTTCTTAATTCATTTTCCCTAAAGAAGTTTTAGATCTCAGTCTCCTTGACCTACTTTGACAGTTAAATTGACCAAGGAAAGAACTAGTCTTCTTTGCAGCCCTGTCCTGGGTTAACAGCCAGAATCGATCCACATGCTGGCCTCTCTAGGCCTCTGTTCCCTCATGTGTAAAATGAGGGGTGGGCTGTGAAGCAAAGAGCACAAATTTAGATGCATGCAGGGGCAGTGAGGCAAGTGAATGGGCTGATGGGGACTGCGGGAACCTGGGGAGGTGATGCTTGTCTAAAGGGGCGTGGCTACTCAGTTCCATATGTTGATGTCTTGCAAGAATAGGGGCCCAATTCTAGCAGAACTCCCTAGCTCTCTGTATCTAAAAAAAAAAAAAAAATCAGAAATGAAGACTTTCATGTAAAAATCATCTAGCTTTTAAATATTGGTGGGTGCAGTGAATTATCCTTATATAGCCCTTTATGCAAATAAGGTGCTTGTGGCCCACCAAGGAGATTAGATGACCTGCTAATGCAAATAAGGTATATGGAACACTTGCACAGATGGCACTATGCAAATAAGGGGCATGGAACCCTTGTAGGGATTGCTTGGTTTTGCCATTGTGTTTAGGCTTAAAGAGAGCCAGTCCCAAACGTTGGAGGGGGAGAGAGTGAGAGAGCTGACCACTTTCTGGTAGGAGGCTTCCTGGAGGAGTAGGGTGCCTCTGGGCATTTACCAACCAATCTAAAGAGTTTTGTAACAGTTGCCTGACCAGGGCAGAGGCCAAAGCTAGGGCTAAGCTGGGACTGAGGCTGAGAGAGAGGGCCTAGGCCAGGCTTGAGCAGGGCCCTGAAGCAAAGGTCTGCCTGCAGGCACGGCTGAAGAAGGAAGTGTCCTGATGGAAGAACTGTCTCCTGAGCAGTTTTTGATCCTGACTTGTAACCTGTTACCTCCCTCATAAACCTCATAATTATGAGTATGATCTGTGCATTGTGTGTGGCCATTGCAATAAATTATCCAACCCAAAATAGAAGTAGAGAGCACCATGGTAGGGACGGCCAGTGTCACAACTGGCAAAAAGTTTGGAGAGTGGAGGTATGTATGTCTCACCT
>NW_006921700.1:2918917-2922440 GCF_000298275.1 Orycteropus afer afer | reverse complement strand
AGCAGGAATTTCCAGGAGTGGCCTCCATGAACCTGTATTTTTAAAAGGTTTTGCAGAGGACTGTGATAAAGTATTTCCTTGCCTACACCTTGAGAAAGACCTCTGTGACTGCTCATACTCTAAATAGTCACTGCTAATGCAAGGGACAGTTTGATAGATGCTTTGAAACCATCCATGTATTCATTCACCCATACATTTATTCATTCATCCATTCATCAGCTCATCATCCATATATCTATTCACCTATCATCCAGAAAATATTTCTTGAGCACCTACTGTGTGCCAAGCACTGCTGAAACCACTGTGGTGGCTGCAGCTAAAGGCAGGTTCAGGACTAGCTGTTCTTAGTGGTTGAGGGACATGTCCATGCTTATTGACCAAGTGGCTCTGAACTCTGGCTTTTGTGAACTTTGATACAGACCAGGAAGACTCTGGGTATAATTGTGAAACAAGGAGTGCTGAGGATGTTTAGATTCTGGCCTTTGGCTCAACTCTAGGAAGAGATTCATGCCCACGAAACAAGATATAACCAATTAATGGTTCCCATCAGGATGGCATATTCATAGCACCACCTCTGTGGCATTCTTGCAAAAAATGCATCATCTCAATCTAATCACAAGAAAACATCAGGCAAACCCAAATTGCAGGATATTCTACAAAATATCAAGGTCATCATAGTATTGGGAGACATCAGGCTCAATTGGCACAACATAATATCTTGTTCCACAATCTACTTTGGTGAGTAGCAACTGGGGTCTTAAAAGCTTTCTAGTAGCCATCTAAGATGCAGCTAAAATTCAGCCTCTCGTCTGAAGCAAAGAAGAGTGAAGAAAAGCAAGGGCATTTGGAAGCAATCAGCCCTAGGATATGATGGTCCTTGAGACCAGAAGAACCAGATGGTACCTGACTACCAATGCCAACCACTTGGGAAGTGATCAAAACGGGAGATTCTAGATAGAGTGGGAGGAAAAAAGTGGAACAAAATTCAAAAACGCAATAACGACCAGAATGCTGGTCAGATGGAGTCTGACGGGACCTCCAAGACTATGGCCCTGGGATACACTTTGGGCCTGGGATAAAACTCTTTCCCAAGGGTTCTCAGCCCAACAGTAGAAAGACTTACATGCAGAACACCCAACCCAGGGTGATGCACCTACCTACTCTACAGAGATACACCCCTGGGAGCAATCAGCCATGGAGCACCAGAGGGGCAACATTCACAAGGAGGAGAAGCTGGACAGACAGGAATGTATAACTAAGAAGGGCACAGGGATTGGGTGGTGGTGGTGGGGTATCACTGGGAAGGGAGAGGAGGAGAGTGGGTTAGGGTTGGGGATGGTAATTGGGGAGTGAACCAAATGTACACGAACTGTTGAATGTAAAACAAATTCTGTTCTGTAAGTTTGTACCCAAAGCACAATAAAAAAAATTAAAATAATAAATATATATATATATATCAAGGTCATGAAAGACTAGGGAGATGAAGGAGCTATAATAATATAAGATAATGTGGGATTCTGGATTGATCCTGGGCTAGGAAAAGGACATTAGTGGGAAAATGGTGACATTTGCCTGTGATCTAAAGTTTATTTAATAGTTTGTGTCAATGTAACATCAATTTCTTGTTTTCGACGGCAGCAATGTTTGTGCCATGTAAAATACTAACATTAGGGTAAGCTCAGTAAAGGTATATAGAAACCCTGTGCTATTTTTGCATCTTTTCCATAAGTCTAAAATTATGTCAAAACAAAAAGGTTTTAACACTTTACACCCACTAGGATGGCTATGATTAGAAAAATGAAAAATAGCAAGTGTTGGCAAAGATGTGGTGAAATCAGAACTCCCATCCATTGTTGGTGGGAATATAAAACGATGCAGCTACTGTGGAAAACTATTTGGCAGTTCCTCAAAAAGTTAAGATAGAATTACCATATGACCCAATAATTCCACTCTTCAAAATATTCCCAAGAGAACTGAAAAAAGACAATCAAACAGATACTTGTATACCAGTACTCACAGCAGCATTATTCACAATAGCCAAATGGTAGAAATAATTCAAGTTCCTATCAACATATGAGGGAGCTCTAGTGACGTAGTGCCTAAGGCATTTGACTGCTAATCAGAAGGCTGGCGGTTCAAACCCACCAGCCACTCCTCGGAAGGAAGGTGGGGCAATCTACTTCAGTAGGTAGAGATGTTGTTGTTTGTTGTTATGTGCTGTCGAGTCAGACCTGACTCATAGCGACCCCTCCTTGGGTGTTTCAGGCAGTATCACTACGGAAATAGATTGCCCCATCTTCCTTCCAAGGAGTGGCTGGTGGGTTTGAACCGCCAGCCTTCTGATTAGCAGTCAAATGCCTTAGGCATTACGCCACCAGAACTCCTTCCATAGAGATACCACCTGGGAAACCCAAGGAGAGGTTGCTATGAGTTGGATCCTACTCCATGACAGCGAGTTTGGTTTGGTTTGGATCGACATATGAATGGGGCAACAAAATGCGGTATATCCATAGAATGGGTATTATTTAGTCATGAAGAGAAATAACTTTCTGATAAATGCCATGACATAGATGGACCTTAAAAACATTATGCTGAGTGAAATAAGTCAGACACAAAAAAGCAGATACTGTATGACCTTACTTACATGAAGTAAAACACCATATATTGTTTCTAGCACATTGCCTCACACACAGTAAGTGGTCAATAAATATATGTCCAGAGGAAATGAAATTAAATATGTCTTAGGGTAGGTTCTACAGATGAGCAAAACTAGTGATATACATACATATACACATACACATACATATACACAGGGGCTCTGGTGGTGTAGTGCCTAAGGCACTTGACTACTATCCAGAAAGCTGGTAGTTCAAACCCACCAGCCACTCCTTGGAAGGAAGACTGGGCAATCTACTTCCATAGAGACACTGCCTTGGAAACCCAACGGGGGGTTGCTATGAGTTGGAATCAACTCGATGGCAGCAAGTTTGGTGATACACACACACACACACACACACACAAGAAATGGCTCACATAGCTGTGGAGGCTGGCAAGTTGCAAATCCTTGGGTCAGGCATCAGGCTGACCTAACTCAAATGGCTGTAGGGGCTGACAAATCCAAAATCAGCAGGTCAGACAGCAGGCTGCTGGTTCATGTTCCAAGACCAGAGATCAGAGGATGATGAGTTGGATGCAGGATCCAGAGAGAGCGTGCTTTCCCAGAACATACATATATATTATTTAGGGCAAACCTCCAAGGAAACTGGCTTCCAACTGATTGGCTGCTTACATCAGAACATAAAATGGAGGATGATTACATTATACTACTGTGGTGTAGTAAATTACCTGGGTTTTCTAGCCATAAGTGTTTGTAAACTATGTGGTGGAATTTGCTGTGATCAAGTGAGGAGCTACTGATTGTAAAAGTTATCCACCTGGGGTATTTCTGTTGGGTGTGGCACAAAGCAATGTTCTGGGAAATTTGCTCTCTCTCAGGTGTTTAGAATTCTGATGTTATGATTGG
>NW_006921700.1:2909047-2918194 GCF_000298275.1 Orycteropus afer afer | reverse complement strand
AAATCCCTGAATATCATAGCCTAGCCAAGTTAACACATAACATTAACCATCATAGTCTATCTCTTGTCAACTTGGCACCTGTAAACTTTTCCTTAAACCATATACAATCTCTAAATAAGGACAATTATAAGGTCATACATGCACCTAACATGATACAACTAACATGCATATAACCAGAAATGCACTAGCCCCATCCATTTACATCTTATATTTTATAAGTAATGGGGTAAGTGAAGGAAGAAAACAAAATATTATATGTATCTCTCTATATATTTATACAGAATTACTGCACCAAAAAAAAAAAAAGGTTGATGTACAACCATTTCAGGAGGTAGCATATGATCCATAACTGATGGTATTGAAGGAAGAAGTTCAAGCTGCATTGAAAGCATTGGTGAAAAACAAGGTTCCAGGAATTGATGGGATACAAAGGGAGATATTTCAACAAATGGATGTAGTGCTAGAAGCACTCACTTGTCTATACCAGGAGATTTGGCCAACAAATGGCCATTAGGCTGGAAGAAATCCATATTTTTGCCCATTCCAAAAAAAGGTGATCCAATGGAATGCGGAAACTATCAAACATCATTAACATCACATATAAGTAAAATTTTGCTGAATAAAATTTTAAAAAATGTTTGCAACAGTACATCAACAGGGAACTGTCAGAAATTCAAGCTGGATTCAGTAGAGGATATGGAATGAGAGATACCATTTTTGATGTCAGATGGATATTGACTGAAAGCAGATAATACTAGAAAGATGTTTATCTGTTTTATTGACAATGCAAAGACATTAGGCTTTGTAGAAAACACTGCAAAGAATGGGATTTCTAGAACACTTAATTGTGCTCATGTGGAACTGTACAAAGACAGGGAGGCAGCCATCGAACAGAACAAGGTGATACAGCAGGATTTAAAATCAGGAAACCTGTACATCAGTACCATTTCACTATACTTATTCAATCTGTATGCTGAGCAAATAATCTGAGAAACTGGATTCTATGAAGAACACAGCATCAAGATTGGAGGAAGATTTATTAACAGACTTTGATATGCAGATGACACAACCTTGCTCGCTGAAAGTGAAGAGGACTTAAAGCACTTACTAATGAAGATCAATGACTACAGCCTACAGTAAGGATTATGCCTCAGCATAAAAAAACTCTTCACAACTGGACCAATTAAGCAACATTATGATAAATGGAGAAAACGTCAAAGTTGTCAAGGATTTTATTTTACTTGCATCCCCAGTCAATGCCTATGTAAGCAACAGTCAAAAAATCAAACAATGTATTGCATTGGGGAAATCTATGGCAAAAGACCTCTTCAAATGTGTTGAAAAGCATAGATATCACTTTGAGGACTAAGGTACACCTGACCTAAGCCATGGTATTTTCAATTGCCTCATATGCAGCAAGAGCTGAACAATGAATAAGGAAGATTGAAGAGGAATTGATGCTTTTGAATTACAGTGTTGGTGAAGAAAAATGAATATACCATGGACAGCCAGAAGAACAAACAAATCTGTCTTGGAAGAAGTACAGCCAGAAATGCTTCTTAGAAGTGAGGATGGTGAGACTTCATCTCACTTACTTTGGACATGTTATCAGGAGAGACCAGGCCCTGGAGGAGGACATCATGCTTGGTAAAGCAGAGGGTCCATGGAAAAGAGGAAATCCCTCAATGAGACGGACTGGCACAGTGGCTGCAACAATGGGCTCAAGCATGGCAACAACTGTGAGGATGACACAGGACCCTGGAATGTTTCGTTCTGTTGTGCATGGGATTGTGATGAGTCGAGGCTGACTCAACTACATTTAAAAACAACAAGGGGAAGGAAAAGCCTTTCAACTTCTGGGATTTCTTTCAATCTCTTCTTATAAACAAGAAATGTTATCACTCTCAGCTGTCACAGTATTGCCCAGCCAGCCAGTCTACCAGTGTTCCACAGTGCCACCTGTGTCTTTTGATGTACCTGGTGTGGGCTAAAAAACAGGACAAACTTACCTCCATTATCTTTGAGCAATAGCTACAAGAATGGTTAGAGCCATAGGTTGCACTTTTATTTTTCAAATTCACTTTCCACTTGGCTTCCATTTATTTTTCCTTCTTTAATTTTCTCCAGAACTTCTTTTACAAAAAACAGGATGCCATGCTGGAAGTGTTCCCTCATCTATGCCAAGAGATTTGACCACCAATCTGGCCACCTGACTGGAAGAGATCCATATTTATGCCCATTCCAAGGAAACCTGAACCGACAGAATGTGGAAACTATCAAACAATATTGTTAATATCACATGCAAGTAAAATTTTACCAAAGATAATTTAAAAATGGTTGCAGTAATCCATCTACAGAGAACTACCAGAAATTGAAACCAAATTCAGAAGAGGATGTGGAATGAGGGATATCACTGCTGATGTCAGATGAATCTTTGCTGAAAGCACAGAATAGCAGAAGGATATTTACCTATGTTTTATTGACTATGCAAAGGTATTTGACTATGTGGATCATAACAAATTATGGACAATATTTCAAAGAATGGATATCCCAGCACACTTAATTGTGCTCATGTGGAACCTGTACAGAGACCAAGAGGTAGCCATTAGAACAGAACAAGGGAATATTGAGTGGTTTAAAAACCAGGAAGGCTGTGCATCAGGGTTGTATCATTTCACTATATTTATTCAATCTGTATGCTGAGCAAATAATCTGAGAAGCTGGACTATATGAATAAGAAAGTGACATCACAATTGGAGGAAGACTCATTAACAGAGTGCAATATGCAGATGACATCTTGCTTGCTGAAAGCAAAGACTACCTTACTGATAAAGAGCAAAGACTACAGCTTTCAGTATGGATTATACTTCAACATAAAGAAAACAAAAATCCTCACAAATGGATCAATAAGCAACATCATGATAAATGGAAAAAGGATTGAAGTTCTCAAGGATTTCATTTTGCTTGGATCCACAATCTACCTCCCTGCAAGCAGTGGTCAAAAAAATCAAACAACATATTGCATTGGGCAAATCTGCTGCAAAAAGCTTCTTCAAAGTGCTAAGCAAAGATGTCACTTTGAGGTCCAAGGTGCACCTGACCCAAACCATACTCTTTCCCATTGCCTCAAATACATGGGAAAGCTGGACAATGAATAATGAAGACCAAAGAATTGATGCATTTTGAGTTGTGGTGTTGGTGAAGAATACTGAGTGTGTCATGGACTGCCAGAAGAATGAACAAATCTCTCTTGGAAGAGGAACAACTAGAATGCTCCTTAGAAGAAGGGATGGCAAGACTTTGTTTCATGTACCTTGGACATGATATCAGGAGGGATCAGTCCCTGGAGAAGGACATCCTGCTTGGTAGAGAGAGAGTAAAAAGGAGGAAGACCCTCAACAAGATGGATTCACATAGTGGCTGCAACAATGGGCTCAAGCACAGCAACAATTGTGAGGATGTCACAGGACCGGCCAGTGTTTTGTTCTGTTGTGCATAGGGTTGCTGTGACTCAAAATCAACTTGATGGCATCTCACCACCACTACCAACAAATACACACACACACACACATACATACATACATATATATGTACACTATATAAATGTATGTATGTATGTATGTGTATATATATAATACACAGGAGCTCTGGTGGTATAGTGCCTAAGGCATTTGACTGTTAACCAGAAGGCTGGTGGTTCAAGTCCACCAGCCACTCCTTGGAAGGAAGATTGGGCAATCTACCTCTGTAGTGAAAATGCCTCGGAAACCCAAAGAGTGGTCATTATGAGTCGGATCTGACTCTTTGGCAGTGAATTTGAGTTTGTATAATACACATATAATAAAGCAAGGAAGAAATACTCACAAGAATTGCAGTCCTTGTTTCTGGAACTGATCACATGTTATAACTGGTATTTAGAACTACCTTCTTTCACTACTTATTCTGTATTCCCTTTGCCCTCAGCAAGCACCTCAGCTGGTCATGGTTCTTTGCTTGGTGGGATGACCCAAAACTTCATTCCTGAAGGATCTTGTCCATTAGTAGTCATGTTGAATTTGGGTTGCTGTAGCTTTCCATTGACATTAATCCCAGGGCATGTTAGTACTAAGATATACTCTAAGGGTTCGCCTATATTCCAGACATACACTTCTTTACTTCCATTATGTATTATGAATCCATTTTCCCCTTGATAATCAAGATCAATCACACCAATATGGAAATTCCCTTCTTTGCCTGTTGATACAGAGATATGAGAAGCCCATAGTGGCTGGGTGGTATTCTTAACTTCCAGTTCAATGGCATCAGTGTTGCATCTCCAGGTGGGAGCATTCCTCCCTTTGGGACTAAGATCTCCAGACCCACAGAGCATAGGATCGTGGGGACAGGAAGCAAAATTATGCAAATGGGTCAATAGGGTTAATAATGAGTATTATCACTCTCATTTCCACCTCTGGATATCTGGACCCATGAATCCCGGCTATGGGAGAAACAGTATCATAAAATGGACACTCATTTAGAGCATATACAACCACCTGGAGAACATTGCCCCAACCATGCATGGTACTGTCACCTGCCTGGAGCCATAATTAGAAGGCCATTCCATCGTTCTATCAAGCCACCTGCTTCAAGATAACATGGTAGGACCAGTGAATTCCATGGGCATTGCCCATTGCCAAACTTCATTTGCTGTGAATTGAGTTCTTGGACCTGAGGTGATGTTGTGGGAGATACTATGATGGTGGGTAAGGCATTCTGTAATCCGCAGATGGAAGTTTGGGCAGAAGCATTGTATTCAGGGAAGGCAAATCTGTATTCAGAGTGTCAGTCTCAGTAAGAATGAAATGCTGCCCTTCCATGATGGAAGTGGTCCAGTGTAATCAACCTGCTACCAGGTTCCCCAAAACAAAACCCACTGCCACCCAGTGGGTTTCCAAGGCTGTAAATCTTTATGGAAGTAGATTGTCTCATCTTCCTCCCACAGAACAGTTGGTAGATTTGAAACACCAACCTTCTTAGCAGCCAAATGCCTTACCCATTATGCCACCAGAGCTCCTTCTTCTACCAGGTTGCTGGCTAATAAATAGGCCAGAGGAGCTCTGGTGGCATAGTACATAAGGCTTTTGATGGCTAACCAAAAGGCTGGTGGTTCAAACCCACCAGCCATTCCTCGGAAGACTGGGCAATGTACTTCTGTAGAGATACCACTTTAGAAACCCAAGGAGGGTTAGTATGAGTCGAATCAACTTGATGACAGTGAGTTTGGTTTTTTTTTTTTTGTGTGTGTGTGTGTGTGTGTGTGTGTATGTGTGCCATATCAGAAACTCAGTGTTGGCCTCTGCTGCTGGCAGATTGGGCACTCAGCAGTTGCTGTGGCCAGGTTGGCTTTGGTGAGTAGAAGTCCATGTTGCTGAGCCCATGCATTACCTCCATCCCTGCCACTATCACCACTTAGTTCTTGACCCCACTGACAATGACAGGAGTGGCTGGGAAAAGAGGATGACTATTTTCCACAGAATCCACTTGACTGGATTTTGATTGTCAAAATCTTCCTCTGCTGAGATCGTCCTTTGATGAACATTCACATTAGACACAAATATCTTCACCTCTTTGGTCCATTCAGAGAGGCCTATCCATATGTCTCTTCCTCATACTTCCTTGTCACCAATTTTCTAATCACGTTCTAAGTCTCTGACCATCCAGCCAAACCACAGCCCATGAATCAGCATTTATGATAGCACATCTGGCCATCTGTCCTTCCAAGCAAAATAAACAACCAGGTATACTCCTCAAACTTCTGCTTGCTGGCAGGATTTCCCTTCACCACTACCCTTCAGGGAGTTTCCAAAAAGGGGCTGCAGTGTTGCTGCTTTCCATTTCCAAATAGTTCCTGAATATTGGTGGAACCATCTGTAAACCAGGCACAAGTTTTCTCTTTCTCAGTAAACTATCATAAAGAACTTGCAGAGGTGGAGAAGGAAGGTAATGTGACAAGAGTGAGGAGCAAGGGCATTTGTGCCATTTCCTCATGTAACTTACTTGTGCCTTCAGGTCCTGCTTGAGCCCAATCTTGTACATACCACTTCCCTTTAACGATGGAGTGCTGCTGTGCAGGCGCAACTTTATGACTCTGTGGGTCATACAACACCCAGTCATGACAGGCAGCTCAGGCTGCATGGTGACTTGGAGGCCCACAGTTAGACATTCAGTCTCTACTAAGGCTCAGTAACAAGCCAAAAGCTGTTTCTCAAAAGGAAGGTAGTTATCTACAGAGGATGGCAGAGGTTTGCTTCAAAACCCTATGGGTCTGTGCTGTGATTAACCAATAGGGGCCTGTCAAAGACTCCAAACAGCTTTTTTTTTTTTTTAATCTGGAACTGTCACTTCAAGAGCCACTGGATCAGTCCAATGATATGGTCCAAGGGGCAGAGCAGCTTGCACAGCAGCCTGAACCTGTTGCAGAGCTTTCTCTTGTTCTGGAATCCCCTCAACACTAGCAGCTTTCAAGTCACTTGATAATAGACCAAAGTAGCACACCCACATGAGGACTATGTTCTCTCCAAAATCCAAAGAGGGCAACCAGGTATTGTGGTTCCTTTTTAGTTGTAGGAGAGACCAAATGTAAAACTTATTCTTAACTCTAGAAGGAATATCTTGGCATGCTCCACACCAATGGATCCCTAGAAATTTCAGTGACATAGAAGGCACTTGAATTTTTGTCAGATTAATTGCCCACTACTAACTATCACACAGGGAGCTCTGGTGGCGTAGTCTATAAGGCATTTGACTGCTAACTAGAAGGCTGGAAGTTCAAACCCACCAGCCACTCCTTGGAAGAAGGTTTGGCAATCTACTTCTGTAGTGATATGGCCTCGGAAACACAAGGAGGGGTCGTTATGAGTCGGATCTGACTCGATAGCAGTGCATTGCGTACTATCACACAAACATCTTCCCAATGGGTCTAGAGTCATTGACATGTCTTCCTCACTGGGCCCAATCAACATAATGGATCAATATAATGGAACAGTGTGATGTCTTGTGAAAGGGAAAAGCAATCAAGGTCTTTGTGGATTAAATTATGACATAGGGTTGGAGAGCTGATATATCTCTGAGGTAGGAGAGTGTAGGTGTATTGCTGGCCTTACTAACTTAAGGCTAACTGGCTCTGGTGCTCCTTTGAAACCAGAATCAAATCAAAGATATTGGCCAGATCAATAGCTACATACCAGGTACCAGGAGAGGTATTAATTTGTTCAAGCAATGAAACCATGTCTGGAATAGCAGCTGCAATTGGAGTCACCACCAGGATAAGTTTACAATAATCTACTGTCATTCACCAAGATCCATTTTTTTTTTTTTTTTTTTGCATGGGCCAAATAGGTGAATAGAATGGAGATGTGGTGGGAATCACCAGCCCTGAATTCTTCAAGTCCTTGAGGGTGGTATTGATTTCTACTATCTCTCCAGGAATGTGGCATTGTTTTCAGTTTACTATTTTCCTAGGTATGGGCAGGTCTAAAGGCTTCAATTTGGGTTTTCTTACTATATATCACATGTTAGGGATCCAATGTGGGGGTTATGCCAGTTGTTGAGTATGTCTCTTCCAAGTATACATTCTGGAACTGGGTAAATCACTACAGGATGGGTTCAGGGACCCACTGGACCACTGTGAGATGGACTTGAGCTAACACTCCATTAATAACATGACCTCCATACACCCCTGCTCTGACTGGTGGGCCGCAGTGGTGTTCAGGGTCTCCTGGAATTATTGTCAATTCAGAGCCAGTGTCCAGTAATCCTCCCAAATTCTTATTACTTCCTTTTCCCTAATGAATAAAGGCCATAGATTCCTTTGAGAAAGGGTGGGAGAGAGATACAATACAAATTTTTGGCAATGTAGTGTCATCCTTCCTCAAGGGGATCTGGCCTGCCTTTCATTCAAGCAGTGTGGGTTTATGAACTGATTGAGTGGCCATGACTCTGTATTCTGGTGATTCAAATTAGACTACCATTCATTTGACCTAGAATTCTTCCACTTATATAGATCAAGTGCATCTATTTCACTCCTAGGGACACAATGTGTAAGCAGCCAATACCATAAATCCATAGGAGTCATGCTATTCTGATTACTGCTTTAACTCTGCTGTCCATTATGGTAACTATGCTCACTTTGTTTTTATAGATTAAATATCACCACTTGGCCTCTATCACCCTGGGGTCCAATTAGTTTCATTGTAGTTAGGTGTCTTAATTCAAAGTTCCCATTGTCAAATCTGACTTACATAAAATAACAATCACTGCAGTCTTCAAGGATGCTAGGGCTCCCTTCACAAATTTGTTCCTTACTGTTGTGGTGAAAGGGGTTTCCTTTTGGCACTCCATGGGTTGGTCTGTGGGCCCCACCTGATAAATCTATTATAACATACCAATCTCCCTAAGCCAAGACAAGTCTCACATTTCAACTTGATTTCATGTAGGCCTCCAATTAATCTATGCTTCAGTCAACAAACCAAATAAAATATTAGATTCTTTTCTAACCTCTCAAGCTGAAACACTGAATGAAGGATTCTGTGCTTAACAGGACCATATCAATAAACTCAGACTAATCAACTTTACGTTCCTTGCACAATTATCCCACACCCTTAATAACCAACCCCACATATCTTTCCCAGGTTTCTGTTTGTTTATATTAGAAAACTCAAGCAGTTGTTTTGGAGTGTAGCATATTTTCTCCTGGGACATACTTTTTACTTCAACTCTTGGGGCTTGCTGGGACTTAAGTCTAGTTATATATACATCTAGAGACAAAAATTCATGGGTCCTGGGGACATTCAGTAATGTCTTTTAAGGCCTCTACCTCAAGTGATGCCCAGGCAATGCCCCAAGTGCCACCCTAGGTGCTATCTCAGACAAAGATTCCTTAGGCACAGCTGATGGGGGTGGAAGGGAAAATGGTTTTACTGGGGACGGTATCATAGCAGAAAAGAAGGAATAATCTCTTCAGATGGGAGTAAGTAATCTCTTCAGATGGTCTGGTTCTGTTGGCAGAGTGATTCAATGGGATTTAGGGGTTCAATGTCCCCAGCATCCTGATTATCTGCTCATATGTCTCCATTCCAAGTCTCAGGATCCCATTTCTTCCTAATGGAT
>NW_006921700.1:2907153-2908682 GCF_000298275.1 Orycteropus afer afer | reverse complement strand
TATTGCCACCACATGCCATAGATTATTCAGAAAACTCAGCATTATGATTTTGTTACTTTAGAACCACTGGTTCTTTAGCGGAACAAAACTAATGAAATATATATATATAAAGAGAGAGAGATTGTTGGAGTTCAAGGAAATGGTTCACATAGTTGTGGAGGCTGACAAGTCCCAAATCCTTGGGTCATGTGTCAGGCTGGAGGTTTCTCCTGGTTCACATGGTTGCCCAAAACCAAACTCACTGCCACCAGGTCAATTCCAACTCATAGCAACCCTCATTGAGTTTCCAAGGCTGTAAATATTTATGGAAATAGATTCCCTCATCTTCCTCTCAGGAAACTGGTGAGTTTGAACTGCTGACCTTCCAGTTAGCAGAAAAATGCCTTACCCACTGCATCAACAGAGCTTCTTCACATGGTTGCAGAGGCTGGTAAACTGAAAATCAGCAGGTCAGAGGGCAGACTGCTGGCTCACATGCCAAGAACCAAAGATCAGAGGATGACGAGTTGGATGTGGAATCCAGAAAGAGCAAGTTTTGCTAGAACATCTATATATTGGATGCAAGTCACACTCCCATGGGAAACAGATTGGTTTTCAACTGATGGACTGCTCATGTCAGATCACAAAATGGAGGATGATTGCATTATATTACCTTATTGGAGAGAAATCAGTCCAATGTCTGCCAAACCACTGAGAATAATAGGCTAGCCAATTTGACACATACCATAAGCATCACAAAATTCTAGTTGGATAATTAAATGATTTCCAAGGAAAAATGGCAGCCATGAGCCAAAGATGGGTTTGCTTCCCCTTCTATGTCCTCATCACAGGGAAAAGCTAAACTAGCTTGATGCTCTACTTCCCGCCATCCATATTTCTCTTGTGTTGTTCAGGGGGCAAAAAAGCTTTTAAGCTTGATTATTTGGCAAAACATTCAGATGATCCTTTCAATCTTCAGAGTTCTATAACCAGCAAATATACCAAGTCAGGACTAGAATGACTGTTGGTTACTGTCAGTCTTTTTTGGAACAAGGCAGGATCTTAAGCAATGACAACAAAAGCTTCTGCCAGCCTTTGTTTCAGTAGTCTTGTAAGAGAGAGAGTGAAAAGTCCCTACATTGTTTTTCACATTGCTTGGGAAATTGATACATTAGACAATCAGATCTAAACATGTGGGGAGAGGAAGAAGACAACTTTTCCTGGTGGTAGCAGAGCCAAACCTTGGCCCTCTGACTCTCAGACCTGGGCATGTCCCCACAAATCCCTGCCCACCTCCTGACTGCCTTCTCTTCTGGCTCTGTGCCCTGGGGATCTTTATGACTCAGTTTCCATGTCTATCAAGTGGAGATGACAGTACCTAGTTATGGGGAGATAAAGCAAGGTCATGGCAGTGAAAGCTATATAAACTGTACAAAATTTCAAAATTCTTGTCACCAGACTAGGAGAAAAATAAAAAGTAGAGGTGACTGGAGAAAGACTGAAACCATTCCTCTTGAGAACAGGAACCAGACAAGGATGCCCGCTGTCAC
>NW_006921700.1:2876319-2901308 GCF_000298275.1 Orycteropus afer afer | reverse complement strand
TGTTGTTGTTATGTGCCATTGAGTCGGCCCCTACTCATAGCGACCCCTCCTTGGGTTTCAGAGGCAGTATCACTACAGAAGTAGGAATGCCCAACCTTCCTTCCGAGGAGCGGCTGGTGGGTTTGAACCGCCAGCCTTCTGGTTAGCAGTCAAGTGCCTTAGGCGCTATGCTACCAGAGCTCCCAACTAGAGAGATACAAATCAAAACAACAATGAGATATCATCTCAACCGAGCAGTAACAGCAAAGTTCAACAAGACAGGACACAACAAATTCTGGTGAGGGTGTGGAGAGATTGGAACTTTTGTACACTGCTCGTGGGATTGTAAAATAGTACAAACGTTATGGAAGATGTATGGTGCTTCCATAAAATGTTGGAAATAGAAATACCATTTGATACAGCAATCCCACTACTAAATAGTTTCCAGGCATCTTTGATTTTAGTCACTCTTCTTTGCTCCAGATGAGAAGAGACCAATTGTTGCATCTTAGATGGCCCTCACAAGCTTTCAAGACCCCAGACGTTACTCACCAAAGTAGGATGTAGAACAGTGTTTTTGGGTACTATGTTATGCCAATTGAGCAACCATGCAACCATGGTCCTGAGCCTGTGGACCCCATGACTCACTTCCTCAAGGAAGTATTGAGCTTTCCCCTGGCCCTGTTTTGCTTAGACAGGCTGAAAGCCTGTAAGGGTAATTATCCGGAAGAGCACTTTGCCTCCATGGAAAGCCCCCTTGCCAATGCCTTCTTGACCCCTTGACCTAAATTGTCTGCTGTACCCAGTTTTGTGAGCTTCTAAAGGAAATAGCCACATATTTGAGAGATGACTTTATCTGATTTCAGCCTTAATAATATTTGCTTCCACACTCTCTAAGGAGGTGGAAGTGATGAATTTGAAGAGGTCATGGACACTAGTCTAGAGTCCTCGGGCCTAGGAATGAACAGTGACTTGGCATCAAGTCCACTAACCTTGGCCACTGTCTTGTTGCAACTTCAGTTTTCTTTGTTTAAAAAGTAACTGGGGAGAGGGCAGAAAATAGGTGGGAGTGTTGGATTTTGATTTTTTTTTTTTTTTCTTGACTATAGAAACCTTTCTTCAAAGGAAAGTTTACAGAATAAGCCAAATATGTGAGGATACTCTTGGAGCTGCTGACATGTTTAAAATGGAAACTGAACTCTCTTCCCCATAATCCTTTCCCATCCCAAGTGGAAACACCAGGGATTTTCTGGGCTCTATCTAAAAGCCCACTGATATGACCCAACCACCCACTTCTGTGTATTTACCCAAGATAAGTGAAAACATATGCTGGTGGGTTTGAACTGCCAGCTTTCTGGTTAGCAGTTAAATGCCTTAAACACTATGCCACCAGAGCTCCTAATTGTTTCAAAGTGAGACAAATTGATATAATATTGAAGGACGAGTAGAAATTGTACCTAAGTCAGATGTTCACAACCTGGGGACTGCCTGCAATAGCATTTATATGTAATTCTGGAAAATGCAAACAACCTATACTGACAAAAAGCATATCAGTGGCTGCGTAGGGATAGAGCGGGGGAGGAAAGGGAAAGAGGGATAACAAATGTGCGTGATGAACTTTTGGGGGTGATGGAAATGCTCCATATCTTGACTGAGGTGATAGTTCCATCTTGTTGTTGCTATGTGCCATCGAGTCGGACCGACTTATAGCAAGCTCTCCTTGGGTTTCCAAAGCAGTATCACTATGGAAGTAGATTGCCCAACCTTCCATTTCATAGACGTATAAATATGTCACAATTCATCAAATGATACACACTGGCAGTTCATCATATGTTAATTATATCTCTAAAAAAAAGCTAGCAGATTGTTCTATTTCTGAGAACTAGCTTAAAAAGCATAAAAGTTCTCACCGCACTCTCACCACGATGTCTCACCAAAGCTCGTCCTGAGACTTGTTCTTTCCAAAGACCTGTGATTCGTGTTGAGCCCAAGCCCTGCCTGCTAGTGTTCAATGACACAGCTGGTAAGAGGCTCTAGAAGCTTCCAGGGGTGGTAGATGAGAAAATCTCTTTCCTCTTTTGCTGGCAAATGATACCAGAATCCACAATTTTCTATTTCCACGTGACTGTAAAACAAGAGTCCCAAACTCTCCCTTTCGCTACATCCTCACCAAGGAGGTCGGGTTGGTCTCTTTGATGATCAAAACTACACTGTGTGTGTGAGCCTTTCACAAAACCTGAACCCCTACTGAGTTTTAGTTTTCATTATTATTTTATTATTATTATTTTTTTGCCCCCAAAGGCCTTGCTCCTCCCAGCTGGCTTTACTGATGCAAAGCATCTTGGGTACATGAGGGCCTGTCCCCCAGGAACCTCATCTCCAGGAAGGGGATCACAGTAGGGTCAGCACATGGGTGGGAAGTACTTGTACATGGATTTTTCAAACATATGAATCAAATGAAGAGGAAGAAGAAGAAAAGGACTGTGTAGCCAGATGTAAAACAGAGAACAAAGCTGTTCATTTGCTTGCTTCTCTGCCAATAGCCTCTCAGTGGCTGACAGAACTCAGAAATTCCCCAACCAGGTGCCGTGGAGTCAACTCTGACTCACGGTGACCCCATGAGTGTCAGAGCAGAACTGAGTTCCACTGAGTTTTCAATGACTGGAAACTAGGTCCTTCTCTCAAGGCTCTCTGGGTGGACTCAAACCTCCAACCTTCCAGTTGGCAGCCAAGCATGTTAAGTATTTCACCACCCAGGGAGTCGCAGAGAGGCACCAGGAAAGTACCAATCAAGCAAGAAGAGTTTTGTTCATTTTTAAAACTTTCCCCAGTACCTGTAATGTGTTTAGCACCATGCTGGGTTTTGGAAAATACATAGGAAGCTCGGGATTGAGAACATGTCGTTCAGAGACAAGGCAGTGAACACACAGCTTTACCACATCTTTGTAACTCTGGCTCAAGCTGGAAGCCCGGCTGGCTGACCCTTATCTGCACCCTTTCCTGTCTCACTGTTATCAAAGCCTTACTTCAGCCTCCTAAGGTAGTGTGCACGGTTGATCAGTTTAAAAATAAACCAAATTCCTTTCAGGTTCCCAGAAGGAGCACATCTCTGTACTGGGAGATTTTCAGTTGGGAAAATGACATCAGAGAGCAGCTGACTCACACTCTGGCTATGACTGCAATTCATTTAAAGAAGCTCCGAGAGCACCCTGAGGGTCTTTTTTCCATCCTGGTTTTCTTTTGAGGACAAGAGGCTGGAAAGAGAATGCCGGCAACCCCACTGAGGGGCATCCATGATGGTCCTGTTCCCTCGCCCGCCCTCGTAAGGATGCTGCTTCCCTGGTCAGCTCCTTTGCATCCTGCTGTCAGAAAGGGGGATGTGTGGGGTTTATACTGAGAAAAGCCACAAGCCACAGATCTGTCATTCTAGGCACGTTCCCAGAAACATGAACCTGAGCCCAGGACAGTACTCTGCCAAGCTCCTCTAGGCCGGCCTTGGTCTCTGCATTTCCTGGGGACTTCCTGATTCTGGGACAACGCGGGCTTCCCGGTGTCAGGATCAGAAACCAGCTGGGGCCAGCCTAGGGGCTAAGAAAGCTGGGGTGCAGGACTGCCTGTGCTCAGACTGTGGAGGGAAATGAAAATCAAGGAAACAGGCATCTACGGAAGACCTGTAGGAGCTCGGCCCCAGCTTTCTGTGCCTTTGGCTACTGAGACCCATTAGCGATGCTAGACCTGCAAGATTCGGTATAGGGCCTTTGTCAATTTTCTTCTAATGAATTTGCTTTAAAGGACTAAGTGTTTCTGTATGTATGTATGTATGTATGTATCTAACTATGTCTTCTTTTGCATTTGACACAGCATCATAGAAAAACTTTTAACCAAATTCCATAGTGACTTAAGGAATTTGGACTCAGCCATTGTTATTCTTTAAATCTTCATTCAACTTCTCTGCATATTTTTCCTGCATTTGTAATTTTAAAAATTATTAAACAATATAGCCATATCACAAGAGCTTAGAAAAGAGAAAAGAAAAAATTTGTTTACTCATAATCCTGGCATCTTGGCACAGCATTTAGGTGCCTTCTCTCCTACTTTGGTGTCTTCTACTCAGCTAAAGTCAGAGTAGAAGTGTGTGTTACAATAGCGTGTAGTCTGTGTTTTATTCCTTTAATGTTGTGCCATAAGCAATTTTTCCCTTGGAACTCTATGGTCTCTATAAATGGTTTCAGTGGCAGTAAAATATTAAAGGATGGAATTTCTTAAAATCTGTCCAATATTTGCTTTGTTTTAAACATTTACTTCTAGCAGAGCTGCTCCTTCAAAGACTGTGTTGGCTTTCTCTCCCATGCCCAGCTCCAAATCCTCCATTTAGCTATCTTTGCCTTTGATTTCATCATTGCTCCTGTGGAGAGTCCCTACCTCTTCAGGGCTCCCCTCTTTGACTACCCCACAGGGAAAGTGTGGAGTTATATCCTATACATATTTCACTTAAAACCCATTGTTGTGAACTCGATTCCAACTCACAGCAACGCCAAGTGTTACAGAGTAGAACTGGTCCATAGGTTTTTTTTGGGAAGTTGGCTGTTAGGTGCCACTAAGTCTGCCCCAACTCATAGCCACCCCATGCACAAAACAAGGAAACACTGCCCAGTCCTGTGCTATCTTCACAACTGTTGTTGTGCTTGAGCCCATTGTTGCAGCCACCGTGTCAATCTATCTCATTGAGGATATTCCTCCTTCTCGCTGACCCTCTACTTTACCAGGCATGATGTCCTTCTCCAGGGACTTGTCTCTCCTGATAACATGATCAAAGTAGGAGAGATGAAGTATTGCCATTTTTGCTTCCAGGAAGCATTCTGGCTGTACTTATTCCAAGGCAGATTTGTTTATTCTTCTGACAGTCTGTGGTATATTCAATATTCTTCAGCAATATCATAATTTAAAGGCATCAATTCTTCTTTGGTCTTCTTTATCACTGTCCAGCTTTCACATGCATATGTTGTTATTGTTTTTGTTGTTAGGTCCCATTGACTCAGCTCCAACTCATAGTGACCCCATGTACAACAGAATGGAACTGCCCAGTCCTACACCATTCTCACAAGCCTTGCTATACTCAAGCCCATTGTTGCAGCCACTGTGTCGATCCATTTTGTTGAGGGCCTTCCCCTTTTTTGCTGAGTCTTTTTTACCAAGCATGACATCCTTCTCTAGGGAATGGTCCTTCTAACAACATGACCAAAGTAGGTGAGATGAAGTCTGGTCAATCTTGCTTCCAAGAAGAATTATGGTTGCACTTCCTCCTGGACAGACTCGGTCATTCTTCTGGCAGTTCCATGGTATTTTCAGTATTTTTTGCCAACACCACAATTCAAAGGCATCAACTCTTCTTTGATCTATCTTATTCTTATTCATTGTCTAGATTTCACATGCATATGAGATGACTGAAAATACCTTGGCTTAGGTCAGATGCACCTTAGTCCTCAAAGTGACATCTTTGCTTTTTAATGCTTTAAAATGGTCTTTTGTAGCAGATTTGTTAAATGCAATATGTCATTTGATTTCTTGACTGTTGCTACCATGGGTGCTGATTGTGGATCCAAGTAAAATGAAATCCCTGACAACTTCAATATTTTCTCTGTTTATCATGATGTTGCTTATTGGTCCATTTGTGAGGATTTTTGTTTTCTTTATATTGAGGTGTAATCCATACTGAAGGTAATAGTCTTTGAGCTTTATCAGTAAGCGCTTCAAGATTCATACTTTGCATATTCCATGTTCTGATTATTAATGGACGTTCACAGCTGTTTATTCTCATTTCAAGTCATGCCACATCAAGAAATGAAGGTTCTGAATGAAAGCTTCCCTCCATCCACATCATTAAGGTTGACTGTACTTGAGGAGGCAGCTCTTCCCAAGTTGCATTTCGAGTCCTCTCCAACCCAAGGGCTCCTCTCCCGGCACTCTACTAGACAATGCCCCTCTGCTATTCACAAGGTTCTCACTGGCTAATGTTTTTCAGAAGTAGATCACCAGGTACTTCTTCCTAATGGATGACCCTGGTGGTGTTTGAAATACCAATGGCATAGCTTCCAGTATCACAGCAACATGCAAGCCACCATAGTATGACAAAATAACAGAAAGCAACAAGGTGAATGGGTGCCACAAATGGCTAAGTGCTCAACTATTAGCTCAAAGGTTGGTGGTTTGAACCCATCCAGTGTTGTCTCTAAAAATTGCTGTTGTTGGTAGTTGCTACTGAGTTGATTCCAACTCATGGAGACCCTGTGTGTGCAAAGTAGAACTGCTCCATAAGCTTCCCAAGGCTGTGACCTTTCAGGCGCAGATCACCAGGCCTCTCTTCTGCAGTGTTGCTGGATGGGTGTGGACCACCAATCTTTCCATTGGTAGGCAAGAGAAAATTAACTTAAGAGAATTCAAATCTAGCCCCTGGACAACACTGCTTTTGCATCACTAATGTTAGATAGCAATGGAGATGATCAGCCTGCACTGAGTCCGGTGAGACCTGGAGACTGAACATGTGGATCCTTTTAAGTGGGTCCTGACTACTGGCTGAGAAGGACAGCACTCCTGCAAATCGGTGGGCAGGTGGATGGTGGTTTACTCATGGTCCTTGAAAGAGAAATGAATGAAAAAAATTAAGGATCCTAGAAAACCTGGACCAACAATACCAGGAACTGATAAAGGGCTGTATACATAACATCACGTGTTATGTATATATGTGTACTCTTTGGTAAATTTAAGGGATTTTTAAGGGTAATTTTTATTGCTTTTCTACTATAACTCTGTCTTTAGGACATTATGGTCTCCATGATTTTTGTGAATAACCTAAGACAATTTAGTTGGTCTTCCAGCATTTGTCATGTTCTCTCAGTAACTTCAAGCAAAGCAATTTAGATGGAGGAAATTTGTCCTCATCCCACAACCTTTCCACATTGTGGTATGTTACAATGAAAGCAAGACTTAGACTGTCAGAGGCCTGGTTCTTTAGAGAAGCAAAACAAATGAAGTGTATAAGTATATGCCAATGAATCCCTAGACTGGCAGGTAAGACAGCAGGCTGCTGGCTTACAGGCTGTGGAGGCTGATAAATTCAAAGAACTGAAGGTCAAATGATGAGAAGATCCAGAGCAAGCGAGTTTTGCCAGAATGTCCATATATATGTTGGATGTGGGCCATACCCCCGAGGATAATTCCCTTACAGTTAATTGGCTGATCACATCCCACATTAGGGGGAATGATTATATCATTCCATAACTTGCAAATTATATCATTACATATATACATAATTATATAACTATATCATTACATAACTGCCAAACCACATCATTATATAATTGTCAACCACTGAGAATCATAACCCAGCCAAGTTGACACACAACCTAAACTATCACATAGAACAAAATCTGCCAAGTGTAAAACTGCCCCTAAACAATCATACAACCTGTTCTTGTAAAAATTGGGATTTCTCTAGTCACTCACATGCACACATCAAGCACCTTGCATGAGATGTTCACTCAGAAGTGGGTGAAATTATATTCTGATGGGAGGATCAGCAAAGACAGTAAGATGTGACAGAGCCCTCCCTGAAGTGGGAGACCTAGGGCCAAATGGAACTCAAGGCCTAGGCTGCTGTTACTCCAGAGGACTGGGCTGCTGGGCTTGCTGGATTATTAGATCTTGTCTTGCCAATGTGGTGGGACCTGTAACATTTTCTTAGCTAACCAAATCGAACACTACTCCTTTCAGCAATGAAAAATTAAAAGTTATTTCTAACAACTCAGATGCTAATTGTTGAATCCTCTTACTTAGATTTTGAAAGCTCTTTGGGTCTTGCTTTAGCCACCTCTGGAGTGTGGACCCCTAATTAAAGTGCTTCAAATGCTAGCTAAATCCTAGGATGTGGATTAAAGTTAATTTACAACTGGGGACAACCAAAATTTCTACCAACATAGGATTGGTGAAATAAGATTTGGTACAATTGAAACACTATGAAGATATACTAATGAATAAGGATGCTCTCTTGGAACTGTTAGGGAAAGACCTCCAACATACAGAGTTATGCAAAAAGAGCAAGGTACAGATGTATGAGTGCATAATAAACTACATTTTGTTTAAGTGGAGGTGGAGGGGAATAAGGGTTTGTATTTGTTTCTATTTACATAGAGTTTCTAGAAAGATATATAAGAAAATAAATTACCTTGGGGGGTAAGGAAGGGGATTGGAAATGGAGCCAATTATTGGAAGAAAGAGTAGAAGCAAGACTTTATTAGATGTATTTTATACTTTGATGTTTTAGCCATGTGAATGCATTACCTATTCTAATAAACACATAAGCTAATGTTCACACACACATATCACACTTTTATATCAAAATATTTTAAATTAATTCTCAACACAGACAATATGATAGTGACACTCAGTCCTGCCCTCACTTGAAGGCAGTACTTCTCAAACCAGGGCACCAGGCACTCCAAACCACAGGATAACCACCTAGCTGGAAGATCTAGATGGAAAATATATATTACAGTGGGGTTAGGTTGTTGTATGTTTCACCACTTGTGTGGGCATTTGGACTTTCTGAAGCAAATTTCATTTGGCCTCCACAGCACCTCTGGGAAATAGTAAGTATATCCTCACTTGACACAGAAGAAACTAGGGCTCAAAGGCCACATGACTTGATTAAAGTGAGTTGACTAAACTAACTGTCAGATCAGTATCTTATCGTGTCACATGTAGTGCTAGGCATTGACCTATTTGTACATTTAGCTATTTAAGACAAGGACTATCATTTTTTTTTTGCTCTTGACTCTTCATTTGCTTTTTGTTTTCATTTCTGTACTGCCATTTTGTGAAGGATTTAAGGAAATCTATGTACGTAAAAGAAGTTCTGGGGAAAATTAAAGGAAGAAAGATGAATTGAAGCCAAGAGGAAAATGAGTTTAAAATTTTTTTTTTTTTTAAAAAGTACAACCTGCTCAGCCACAAAAGTGGCTCTAACCATTCTGATAGCCCTTGCTCAAAGGGAATGTAGGTAAGTTTGTCATGTTTTGTGGTCCACACTAAGTACTTCAAAGGACACATGTGGCACTGTGGAATGCTGGAGACTGGCTGGCTGGGCAGTACTGTGACAGCTGATGGTGATACCATTTCTTGTTTATAAGAAGAGACTGAAAGAAATCCCAGAAGCTGAAAGGCCCTTCCTTCCCCTTGTTGTTGTTAGGTGTAGTTGGGTCGGCCTTGACTCATAGCAATCCCACACACATCAGAACAAAACACCGCAAGGTCCTTTGTCATCCTCACAATTGTTGCTGTGCTAGAGCCCATTGTTGCGGCCACTGTGCCAATCTGTCTCATTGAGGGTCTTCCTCTTTTTTTGCTGGCCCTCTACTTTACCAACTGTGATGTCCTTCACCAGGGACTGATAATATGTCCAAAGTAAGTGAGATACAGGCTTACCATCCTCACTTCTAAGGAGCATTCTGGCTGTACTTCCAAGACAGATTTGTTTGTTCTTCTGGCTGCCCATGGTATATTCATTATTCTTCACCAACACCATAATTCAAAAGCATCAATTCTTCAGTCTTCCTTATTCATTGTTCAGCTTTCACTGAATACAAGGCAATTGAAAATACCATGGCTTAGGTCAGGTGTACCTTAATCCTCAAAGTGTTATCTTTGCTTCTTAACACTTTGAAGAGGTCATTTGCAATAGATTTTGTCCAATGCAATACATCATTTGATTTCTTGACTGTTGCTTCCACTGATTGTGGATGCAAGTAAATAAAATCCTTGACAACTTCAATATTTTCTCCATTTATCATGGTGTTGCTTACTGGTCAAGTTGTGAGGAGTTTTGTTTCTTTATGTTGAGGTGTTATCCATACTGTAGGCTGTACTCTTTGATTTTCATTAGTAAGGGCTTCAAGTCCTCTTCACTTTCAGCAAACAAGGCTGTGTCATCTACATATCACAGTCTGTTAATGAGTCTTCCTCCAATCCTAATGCTACATTCTTCTTCATAGAGTCCAATTTGTCATACTATTTTATTAGTATACAGATTGAATAAGTATGGTGAAATGGTGGAACGCTGATGCACAGCTTTCCTGATTTTAAAGCAGGCAGTGCCCCTTTGTTCTGTTTGAATGACTGCCTCCTGGCTTTTGTGCAAGTTCCACATGAACATAATTAAGTGTTCTGGAATTCCCATTCTTTACCATGTTATCCATAATTTGTTATGATCCACATAGTTGAATACCTCAGTGTTGTCAATAAAACACAGATAAACTTCTTTCTGGCATTACCTGCTTTCAGTCAAGATATGTCTGACATCAGCAATGATATTTCCCTTCCCTGTCCTCTTCTGAATCCAGCTTGAATTTCTGACAGTTCCCTGTTAATTGTACTGCTGCAAACATTTTTTGAATTCCCTTCAGCAAAATTTTACTTGTGTGTGATATTAATGATATTGTTTGATAATTTCCAGATTCTGTTGGATCACTTTTCTTTGGAATGGGCACAAATATGGATCTCTTCCAGTCAGTTGGCAGGTGTCTTCCAAATTTTTTGGCATACATGAGTGAGTGCATCTAGCATTACATCTGTTTGCTGAGATCTCAGTTGGTTTTCCGTCAATTCTTCAAGCCTTGTTTTTTGCCAGTGCCTTCAGTGTAGCTTGGACTTCCTCCTTCAGTACCATCAGTTCTTGGTCATATGCTACTTCTTAAATGGCTGAGTGTCAATCAATCAATTCTTTCTGATACAAAAACCAAAAAACCAAACTCACTGCCATTGAGTCAAATCCTACTCACAGCAACCCCCAGTGGGTTTCCAAGGCAGTAAATCTTTATGGAAGTAGATTGCCTAGTCTTGCTTCCGTGGAGTGGTTGGTGGGTTTGAACCACCAACCTTCTGGTTAGCAGTCAAATGCGTTGGCACTATGCCATCAGAGCTCCTTTCTTTTTGGTACAGTGATTCTATATTCCTTCCATCTTCCATTGATGCTTCCTGCATCATTAAATATTTTGCCCATAAACTCCTTCAAGTTGCAACTTGAAGCTTGAATTTTTTCTTCAGTTCTTTCAGCTTGAGAAATGCCGAGTTTGTTCTTTTTCCTTTGACTTTTATCTCAGGTCTTTGCACATTTCATTATAATACTTTACTTTCTCTTCTTGAGCCAACCTTTGAAATCTTCTCAGCTCTTTCATTTCATTGTTTTTTTTTAATTTGCTTTAGCTGCTCTATGTGCAAGAGCAAGTTTCAGAGTCTTTTCTGATACCATTTTGGTCTTTTTATTTTCTTCCTTGTCTTTTTAATACCTCTTGGTTTCTTCAGATATGATGTTGTTGATGTCATCACATAACTAGTCTGATCTCCAGTCATTTGTGTTCAATGCATCAAATCTATTCTTGAGATGGTCTCTAAATTCAGATGGGATGTACTCAAAGTTGAACAAGGAAGACCAGTTAATACAATTATTACTCAAATTTATGCGCCCAGTACTAATGCCAAAGATGAAGAAATTGAAAAATTTTTACCAATTTCTGCAGTCTGAAATTGATCAGACATGCAATCAAGATGCATTGATAATGACTGGTGACTGGAATGCAAATGTTGGAAACAATAAAGAATGCTCGGTAGTGGAACATATGGCCTTGGTGATAGAAACAATGCTGAAGATTGCATGACAGAATTTTGCAAGACCCATGACATACTCAATAAAAGTACCCTTTTTTTTTCAGCAACATAAACAGTGACCTCGCTGGCTGGAATACACAGGAGTCAAATCAACTACATCTATGGAAAGAGATGGTGGAAAAGCTCAATATCAATGGTCAGAACAAGGCCAGGGGCTGACTGGGACCAGACCATCAGTTAATTACTCTTAAGCAAGCACAAGTTGAAGGTGAAGCAAATTAAAGCAAGACTTTCCTCTTACCATTTTGCAAAGGAGAAACTTTGTGCCCTTTCAAAGGGTGAAATATTATCACTAATGGGTAACGAGCTGATCCTTGCCTCTTATCAGTGATATCCACCTGACCCAACTGCCTCCAAAACTCAACTGTCTTAAGTGTAAAGGGAAGTGGCACATAGGGGCCACCTCCCTGTGCCATTTCCACCCTGATCTCAATGGCTGTTATTTACATTGGCACAGTACTCATCCAGGAACCATGACCTTTCACTTTCTCCTTTGAGTCACACATTACCTGGTGAGGAAGGAGCTAACGCAGGTGCAAGTTATTACTTTGACTGGAGGGAAAATAAAACAACAGCAAGGGATGGAACTAGACCTAAAACCCAAGTCAGAAGATCCTGGTCAGGAGCAGATGGCACGTGTGAATGCTTTGGGATATGGGACATTTGCACCACCTCGATGGCAGAACCTAGGTCTGGTTTGCCTCTGTGTCTCCATTGCTTGGTATAGTCAGGCCAGCCACACAGGGCTCCACGCTAAGAAGGGCCCAAAACCAGACAACAACAAACCCATGAATTCCAACTTGTGGGGGGTCCACGTGTGGCATTGTTCC
Organism: Orycteropus afer afer; assembly: GCF_000298275.1. Taxonomy (NCBI): domain Eukaryota; kingdom Metazoa; phylum Chordata; class Mammalia; order Tubulidentata; family Orycteropodidae; genus Orycteropus; species Orycteropus afer. The sequence continues at coordinate 2,888,781 of NW_006921700.1, read as the reverse complement.
ATAGGGTTTCTTGGCTGTAATCTTTATGACAGCAGATCACTGTAATCTTTATGACAGCCTTTCTTCCAAGTTGCTGCTGAGTATATCCCAACTGCTGGCCTTTAGGTTAGTTGCTATGTGCCATCAAGCCATTTCTGACTCATAGTGTCCCTATAGGACAGACTAAAACAGGTCCATAAATTTTCATAGGCTGTAATCTTTACAGGAGCAGACGACGAGGTCTTTCTTCTGTGGAGCTGTTGTTGGGTTTAAATCTCTGACCATTCAGTTAGCAGCCAAGCACATAACCTGTTTACACCACCCAGAGACCTGATAGGCTAACATTTGCTCATTAACACCTACTGTTCTGTGGTCACCATTTTGAAATCCTTAATCATTTTGTCTCTGAACATCTGCTTTGTAAGTGAAGTCTAATGGGCCAATGGAGCATGCATGTGAGCAGAGGGGATAGGTGCAATTTATGTGTCTGCTATTCTTTGCCACCCATTTCCATATCAACCAAACCAAAAAACCAAACTCACTGCCGTCAAGTCAGATCCGACTCATAGCAACCCCTCCTTGGGTTTCCGAGGTGGTGTCAGTGCAGAAGTAGATTGCCCAACCTTCCTCCCGAGGAGTGGCTGGTGGATTTGAACTGCCAGCTTTCTAGTTGGCAGTCAAATGCCTTAGGCACTACACCACTAGAGCTCCTCATTTCCATATAGCATTTGCAATGTCCCATGAGCCCAAAATGCAAGTGGACCCGTGATATGTGAAGTTCAGCAAGGCTCAACCTGAGTATAAGGGTATGAATGACTATTTTGACTTGAATGAGTAAGTGGGGGTGCTTTCTTTTGGAACCAAAACTTACTTAAAATGTGGCAAGAAAGTTTTGTCATCCTAAGAAATACAAAAGCGCAAGAAACTCTATCATGTTATTTCTTATTCATGTTTCTTCCCCTTATTAGCCAACTTATACTGAAAATGATGATCTAGAAGGAAAGGGAAAGACAGGGCAACCCATAGTTCTTTTTCTTCCTTGCTCATCAGTAAATGGAAGGTAGAGTGTGTTGGCCAAATGTGTGTATATTAGGAAGTGAAAAAAAAAATCAATTGAGTTACTTTTGTGCAGTATGTCCATTATCTTGAGAGAATGAAATATATATATATATATTGTCCGTAAATTATTACATATGAATTATGTGATTACACAAAGTCAATGCTCTTATATTTGCATTTAAAACTGGCATTGCACAATATAAAGTAAAATTTATGTTAAGAGTTTAAAACTTAATTTTTCTTTACTTAGGGGAAATGAACCTGGTGGCATAGTGGTTAAAGCATTGGCTGTTAACCAAAACATCGGTAGTTTGAACCCCCAGCTGCTCCATGGAAGAAAGATGAGGCAGTCTGCTTCTGTAAAGATTTACAGCCTTGGAAACCCAATGGGGGGTCACTATGTGTTGGCACTGAGTCAATGGCAATGAGTTTAGTTTGGTTTTTGGTTACTTAGAGGGCAGAAATAGCATGACAAATTGAAAGAGAGGGACCACATAAGAAAGGAAAAGGTTCTATATTTTAGCACCTTTTGTTGTTGATACTTGTCAACACCTACTAACAGCATTCTTTTCTTGTTTTTTAAACAAGGGACCCTGCATTTTCATTTTGCACTGGGCCCCAAAAATTCTGAAGCCATTCCTGGTCACAGTGCAACTTGAAAATGAAAGAATGAACTTGACCAGGGCTAGAGAAAAGACTAGTGAATTTTGTGGCTAGTGATTTCAGCATCAGCTCAGCGGAAGGAAGGGAGGAAGGACTGAAGGGGGTGGGGAGGGAGAAAGAGAGAGAAAGGAGGAAGGGAAGGAGGGAGAGAGGGAGGGAAGAGGGTTCACTGTACTTTCTGACTTCACCTAACTTTGCCAGTTCAGTATCAGTCCCAGGGAGCTGGGACTTAGAGACTTAGTACAAGTCTGTGGATCCTGATGGAACATTGGGTGCCCTGTGAGGCCTCCTAAGGGTCTGGAGAGTAATAGGTAAGACACCCTGGGGTTATTCTCCTCCTCTTCATCCATGACCCCGTACCCTGCACTAAGCGGGATTTCAGTACAAGAATATTCTGGAGGGTGATGACAGAGGAAGGGGAGGGGCCTTGCCCCTGGGAAGTCCTAAGTCTTCTGCTACCCAGAAGGTCAGCAATGGCTGACTGCCTGGCCAGGAGAGGGGTAAATGCTGTAAAATGATGCCTCCTTTAATCCCCAGCCCCTCCCCTACTTCATTATATTAGGAAGGTTAACAAAAGAAGGAATATTAAGCCAGATAGTAACACCCTATCTCCCTTTCATGTGGTCCAGGAACATCTGTGGGGTGAGTCACTGGGCCCAGTCTCCTCCTCCCATTGGCTGGGAGGATCTCCTGATCAGTGGAGGAAAACTGGCTTTTCTCCTATTGGGAGGGAGCAGACCCAGTCCTGCCCCCCTCCCCCCAGCACTCCTTAGCTCCTGCAATGTCTGAGCAAGTTGCTACCACAGTAGCCTCCCAGCTTCCCTCTCCCCTGGCCTTGGCTGTGTGTGTGTTGTTGTTGTTATGTGCTGTTGAGTCAAACCAATTGATAGCGACCCCTCCTTGGGTTTCTAAGGCGGTATCACGACAGAAGTAGATTGCCCAACCTTCCTTCTGAGGAGTGGCTGGTGTGTGTGTGTGGCTCCCTGAAACTGTCTGTAGAGTTTGGAAGAGAGTCTTGACTAGTTCAGACTAACAGGAATGTCCATGTGACTGCCAATACATTGTGAGTGTGAGTGCCTGCCGCTTGAAGAGCAGGCCACGAGGTCTGCGCCTGGTTTAAATTATCTGACTCATCAACCCCCGTGCACAGCAGTTTTGATGTGATTGAAACAGTGTGAAGCCTTCTTAATCCTGCAGTAAAGATCACACTTTCCATAGTGACAGCTTATTCTTGGTTTGGCTCTTAAGCTGGCAGGCAGGTCTCAAAGCAGCCCCAACCAGGGCAGGTTCCTGTATGAACATGAGAGTCAGCCCACATGGCCTCCGTTCTTTGAAATCTTAGAAGGTGGGGTTTGCTGGCTCTCCCATGGCAACTGCAACCGTCTAGAGTAGGTTGACCACCATTCCCATAGGCTAACATTTTCTGGGCCAGTCCTAAGCCAACTCTGTCCTCACTTCCATCTCTGTTGGTCACCTCCCTTTGGTTACCATGGGCACACTTTTTCCATTTTCTGGAAACATATTTGAGAAAAAGAACAAAAAAGTTATCCCTAATATCTCTCTATACAATGTATTTTTAGCAATACAGATGCTCTAAGGGCTTGGTGAAAAGGGGGTTTGGTTGTGGGGTGGGGAATACCACATGATGTCTGAAAACATCAGAGCTAGGATGATTTAAAATACCCATTGCTATTGAATCAGTTCTGACCCATGGTGATCCTATGTGTGAAGAGTAGAATTATACTCTATAGAGTTTCAGTAATAAAAGAAAAAAACAAAACAAAACAAAACAAAACTCACTGCCATTGAATTGATTCTGACTCATAGTGACCCCCTTTGGGTTTCCAAGGCAGTAAATCTTTATAGAAGTAGACTCCCCAGTCTTCCTTCTGCTGAGTAGCTGGTGGGTTTGAACTGACAACCTTCTGGTTAACAGTCAAATGCCTTAGGGAAGGCATTTCCTCTCCTGTTTTCTCATTTGTAAAATGCCTAATGATTCTTAAGAACTCATTAGTCAAGAAATTGGGTGAGACAAAGCAAAGACTTTGATACTACTTTCTGTTCAATCTCTATAAGAACCAACCCATTCCATCAAAAAAAAAAGGGAGCAGTATAGCCCATGGTCCTGGGATCAGACTTCTGACAGTCTGGGCAATGTAGGAACTTCTTAGGAGTTTAGGAGCTCGGATCCCGGTCCTGGCTGGTACTAGCCCACTATTCTCAAGTCTCCTTTTAACGTGTGTGAGCCAATGGCCTCACCTGTTAAATGTTGGCAGTGGGAGAGGGTAGGGGAACACGTTCCTATTCTTATTCTTTCTGAGGGTGTTATAAGGAAGGATCAAATATGAAAGGGCTCTGACAAGGATAAAGTTCCACTCAAAGGCTTATTATTTATTTAACTCCTTGAAAGAAAATCACAGTGGGAACTTTCTCAGTCCCTTGAGGGCTAAGTTTTCTGAGGATGATTTGAGCATCATCACATGGAACGTTATACTTGGTCTAGCTAACTGGTAAACTCTTGTCCAAAAGACATTTTTAGCTGGATTTCACTCAGTCTGCTCTTAAGTTCAAGAAACCTCACTTTTAAGTCCTGGGACATTCTACAACGGAGTCCTTGGCTGATACTCACTAGTCAAAAGGTTGTCGGTTTTGAACCCACTCGGTAGCAGCTCTAAGGACAGGACAGGCAACCTGCCTCTGAAAGGTCACCTCCTTGAAGACCTTATGGAGCGTGAGTTGGAATCAACTAGACAGCAACTAACAACATGGATGGAGCTTCAAAACATTATGCTGAGTGAAATAAGTCAATCACAAAAGAACAAATATTGTATGATCCCACTCACATGAAACAGGCAAATGCATAAAGAACAAAGGTTGTTAGTAGTTGTACAACTACTGTAATTAGGGGTTGTATAACATAATGAACATAATAATTGCCACTGAATCATACTTGTAAAAATTGTTGAATTGGCAAATGTCATGTATGTTTTTACCACAATTGAAAAAAAAGAAAAGAAAAAGAAAAAGACCTTAGATGAGGAAATCTTAAAAAAAAACAACAACAACTCATTTTTTCAGTGTCTCAGCTTCGGGGCTTGTACAAACATCAGGGAAACTGTGTCATTCTGGAAGTTCTCCAGCACGGGCTGTACTCCCCAGTCCCCAGGGCCTCTAGGATGGGTAGCAGCTCCTGGGAATCCAGAGGGGCAGAAACTGAACCCAGCCATGCCAGCCTCTGGCTTATAATGACTCCTGTGGTCAGGCATGCATGGGAATGGTGAGGGGGCCTGTCACGGCTATGTCTGGGGTAGGGATCTGGCAGACGGGCCTCCAGGGTGCTGTCATAGTAAGCCTGGAGCTGGGTGGGTAATCCCAAGAGAGATCACTAAAAAGTGAGAGTTGGAGCTGGAGGAGGCTTCAGAGATCAACAAGTGCAACTAACTTCTATAGATGAACATGAAGTCTAGGAAACTGGGTAAAGCGACTTGCCCAGTCTACATACTGGCAGAGCAAGGATGCCTAATCTGTTACTTTTCACTCAACATACCCATTTACCCATTGCCATTGAGTCAATTTCAACTCATAGCAACCCTACAGGACAGAGTAGTACTGCCCCATGGGGTTTCCAACACTGTGATGTTTACGGAAGCAGACTGCCCCATCTTTCTCCTGTAGATCAGTTGGTGAGTTTAAACCAATGACCTTTTGGTTAACAGCTGTGCCACCAGGGCCACTTTCACCCACCATACCCAGTGCTGGATTGCCCAATAAGCAAAGTAAGCACAGCCTTAATTGTGCTTACTTACTAATCTTTCGTGAACAGTTTCACATATTTTTCACTGAAACCCATGTGAAATTGTTCACTACAGATTAGTTAGTAAGCACAAGTAAGCCCATGCTTACCTTGCTGATTGGGTAATATGCCCCTCTTAAACGTGCACAGAGCAATTTGTACCAGAGAGCTATTGGCATGATTTGCCACAAGAACACATCCGCCAGATGGGCTGTTCTCTTCATCTTACAACTGTGAAATCAGAATATCTCATTCTCCTGGAAGTGACTGGCTCAGGAAGTATTTCAGTAGAGCTAGGAGCTCTGGTAGCATAGTGGATAAGACACTTGCCTGCTAACCAGAGGGCTGGCGGTTCAAACCCACCAGCCACTCCTCGGAAGGAAGGTTGGGCAATCCTACTTCTGTAGTAATACTGCCTCGGAAACCCAAGGAGGGGTCGCTATGAGTCAGGTTTGACTTGACGGCACATAACAACAACAACAACAGTGAAAATCAATGTCACATTTTCTGGAATGAGTAGAAGAGAGGTGCATGTTCTTTCCAGCTAAACACAAACCTGGACAGTGCAGGCCTCAACATGCCATAAAAATAAAAAACCAAACTCACTGTCGTCAAGTTGATTCAATTCATAGCGACCCCTCCTTGGGTTTCCAAGGTGGTATCTCTACAGAAGTAGATTGCCCAATCTTCCTTACAAGGAGTGGCTAGTGGGTTTGAACTGCCAGTCTTCTGGTTAAGAGTCAAATGTGTTAGGTGCTACACCACCAGAGCTCCCATAGAGACAGAGAATGAAGACAGCCCAGAGCACGCAGCCAGGAGACAGAGAGTGAATTCCAGTGATACTGTCTGAGTTCCTTGATCTAGCTTCACCTGAAGTCCTCCCTGGACCTTTTAGTCACAAGAGACCAGGAATATCCCTCTCTTTTTTTTTTTTTTAACATAATTTAAGTATGATTATCTATCATTTGCAGCATACACAGCGGTGCTAAAGTGGCTGCCCCTGATTGTTATTTCTTTTTTTAAAAAAATATTTTATTGTGTTTTAGGTGAAAATTTAAACAGCAAATTAGGTTCCCACTTAACAACTTTTATACAGATTATTCTGTGACATTGGTTACAGTTTTCACAATGTGTCAGCATTCTCATTATTTCTATTCTGTTTTGTTTCCATTGATCCAGCTTCCCTTTCCCTCCTTGCCTTCTCATCTTTGTTTTTGGTAAATGTTGACCATTTGGTCTCATATAGTTGATCGTTTAAGAGAGCACAATACTCATGAGTGATATTGTTTATTTTATAAGCCAGCATATTCTTTGGCTGAAAGTTGAACCTCCAGGAGTAGCTTCAGTGCCAAGTTCAAAGAGTATCTTAGGGCAATAGTCTCAGGAGTGCCTTTATTCTCTGTCAGTCCAGAAGGTCTGGCCATTTTTAGGAATTTGAACTTTTTCCATTTTTCTCCCACTCTGTCTGTTACCTGCTACTGTATCCCTGGTCTGAAGAGTTGGTAGTGGTAGCCAGGCACCATGTAATTTTCTGGTCTCAGGTTAGAAGAGGCCATGGTTCCTGAAGACTAGTTTCTTCTTTGAGTCTTTGGTTTCCTTCCTTCTCTTTTGCTCCATGTGAATAGAAACCAAGAGTTATATCTTGGATGGCCACTGGCAAGCTTTTATGACCTCAGATGCTACTCACCAAACTAGGCTGTAGAACATTTTCTTTATGAACTTCATTATGCCAACTGACTAAGTTGCCCTATAAGACTGTGGTCGTCAGCTTTTAACCTGGTTGTTATTTCTGCTATCATTCTTTGGTCATGGTTCTTCTGATCATCACCACCATGCTGATAAATCTCCTGCCAGTGGCCTCCTCTGATGTTGACAAAGTTCAGCTCAGTTTACTGAAGACTTATCAAACTTTTACTGTATTTCAGGTCCTGTGTTATGTGTTGGGAGAGAAACAAAGATCATTAGGACACAGGAATTGAGAGGAATTCCAAGGAATTTAGAGCCCACTGACTGGGAGACTCACATGGTGACTTGCCATCCTTTACACCTCACCTAGAGTTCTCTTCTGAAGACTTCCCATCCTACCCTCCCTTGAGACATATGTATTCTCCTTATGTCCCCATAGTCCTTTATACTCAATCTGTGGAGGGGTTGGGAGGGGGATGTGAGACCTAAAGATAGGCAAGTGTGAAACTGAGAAAACAGACAGCTCTATATGGCTTTGAGAAGGAAGCCCAGGGAGGCTCAATCAGATGGACATATTCTTTTCTCTGCTACCAGGGAAGGGCCACCAGTCAACACTGGTCAGCTCTATCACCTATCGTCGATCCTATTTGGAATGATACACCTGTGTCCAATGATGCTGCCAAGACCCTCAATGAAAGGACTTACCCTGGACAACCCCTGCCCAACCTCATGAGATGCCTGCTCCACCAACATCATGTGGGGACACCAATGTAGTCAGGGATAAATTCCTGTCTCTCATGCAAGAGACCTAGGTTTGATTGCTGGCCAGTGTACTTCATACTCAGCAACCACCTGCAAAAAGGGTTTGGGGGTGGCATGTTCTGACCTCCTCTGACTTCACAAGGGGAAAGGAGGAGCCAGAACAACATCAACAGCCCAAGGCTGACTCCTGTGAGGCAGACATGATGCCACCCTCCAACCTTTTTAGCAGTTTTGACACCAACTGTCCCTCCCACTCTCTACTTCTCTGCTGGGTTTGATAATTCATTGCAATGGTCAGGTAGAACTCACAGACAATAATTAGGATTATGGAGATTATTAGGGAAGAATCAGATACAATTCAGGATCAGAAAAAACTCAGGATACAGTTCTTCAATCAGGACAGCTTCTTCTCAGCTATGCCACAGGCACAGTTCTCTCTGGTCTTGGCCTTTGCCCTACTTGGGCAAGTGTTACAAATTTGTGGATAGGTATCCAGAGAGGCATCCAACTCTGCCAGCAAGATTCCTGCCTGAAGGCCCTCAGCGTTCTCACTCTGTGGGCCAGGAAGTCTGCCACTCTGTCTCATGCCAGTCTCTTGGTTCTGCTGCCTTGCTGCTGCTGTCTCTCTGCCATCTCTCTGCTGTACAGGGATCATGGGTTCAAGGACACATTCCACTTCTGGCTTTTCTAGCCGTTAGTCCTTTCATACTTGAAAGATTAACTTCCCCTTCCCAATCATTTTAACTATAAGAACACCCATGAAAACATGTAAGTCAGTCATTTCATGCCTTTATCTCCCCGTTTTAGATAGCCATTTCTAAATTACCTGTACCTATCAAACCAGTATTCTGAAACAAGAATGTTCCTTTCTCTGAAGAATCTTCTGTTCTAGTTGGAATTTTGAACGTCTACATTCATAAGCAGAGTCCAGTCCACAGTAAGCCATCCAATTATAGCAATTTACACCAACTCACAATGTCAAACATCTTTCTCATCATTAGATCAGGTTCTGGTCAACTCATCCCTAGCCATCCAAGCTAAGTTAATGGATACCAGCTGTAAGCTTGGGCGTTCATCCACCTCCCTGTACTTCAGACCAGCCAGCCCCTTCTCTCTCTCTCTCTCACCCCCAATCCCGTGGGTTAGGTCAATAGGCACTGGCTGCAGGATCAGGAGACCACAAAATTCCCTGGACTTCAGATCAGCCAGCCTTTCCTCTCTCATCCCTAACACTCATGGGCTAGGTCAACAGGTGCCAAACTCAGCCCTTTTCTTCATTGCTTCACCTCCCTTATTTCCGCTCATCAAGTGGACCCAGGTGGTCACAATAAGCAAGTATACTAGACTATCTACTCACTAGCTCCCTTTAACCTCCAGTTCTGGAAGGGGTTCTTCTCCTGGGCCGTGCCTTTTTTCCTACTTTGATGTACCCAAAGACAAAATGCTTCTTCAAAAAGCAAAACAGTAATTTTTTTTTTTTTTTAAGGTCTTTCTTTAAATGGAAATCTTCTGTTCTCTCAGCAGCTCTGGGTGGGTCTGCATATCTTTTCCAATGCTAGTGTCCTGACTCTGAAGGTTCTGGGTAGAGCTCAGGTTTTTGACATAAACCCCAAATACTCTATACACAGGGCTACTGGCTTGAAACAAAAAGCCTGTGTTTCTTCTGGGCAAATTCTACTTCCCCTTTTAACATATCTAATCTAGTATTAGGGAGCTCTGGTAGCATGGTGCCTAAGGCACTTGACTGCTAACCAGAAGGCTGGCGGTTCAAACCCACCAGCCACTCCTCGGAAGGAAGATGGGGCAATCTACTTCCATAGTGATACTGCCTCGGAAACCCAAGGAGGGGTCGCTATGAGTCGGGTCCGACTCCACGGCACATAACAACAACACAACACAATCTAGTATTGGCTGAAGGTAGAGTTATATGCTATATGTTATCTATGCCAATATTCATTTCTATCATTCAATTAAGTAAGAGAAACATGCACTATCTGTATTGCATTCAGATAATCACCTAATCCAAAACACATAACCCTTTCTAAAATTATTCCAGTTTCATTTTTTTCACATCTTGACTATTTCCCATTCATATGCATATGGCCTTGGGCCTCTGGCTGGGTGGAACAAGTAGATTCTGGCCCACTAGCAATCATTTCCTTTAATTGGTCTGGCTATTGCCCTACAGGGAGCTCTGGTAGCATAGTGCCTAAGGCACTGGACTGCTAACCAGAAGGCTGGAGGTTCAAACCCACCAGCAACTCCTTGGAAGGAAGATAGGGCAATCTACTTCCATAGTGATACTGCCTTGGAAACCCAAGGAGGGGTCACTATGAGTTGGGCCTGACTCAAGGGCACATAACAACAACATTGCCCTAGGCTTTTCTCCCTTCAGCTGCAGCATAACATCTTTTACATTCCTTCCATCCATTACAGATAACAACCAAAGTAATCATTTAAGAATAAAAAGTTTCACTTCCTATGACCTTTCTTTCTCTTACAAAGTCCCATGCTTCAATGAGTCTGGAGCCATTGCAACAAATCCCACTTCTAATGCCAACTGCAAAAAAAGATATGGGGATGGCATCATCTGACGCCCTTGTGAAGTTAGAAGGGGTCAGACAGTGCTGTCCACGCCCCCCCCCCCAAATCCTTTTTGCAGCTCTCATCTGCCAATGAAGGCTTGAATGTTGCTATGATATTGAACAGTTTCAGTGGGGCTTCCAGGCTAACATGGGCTAAGAAAACCTATGGATTACAATGATAGTTTTGTTTTGTTGTGCCTGGGTTCACTATGAGTTTGGGGTCAACTTGACAGCAGCTACCAATAACACCACCACCTACATCATAGTCATTAGCAGACTATTGTTGTTACTGGCTGCAGGGCTGTCTCCTTTCTGGGCTGTAATTTCCCTGGAAGAGGGACTGTATATTTTCATGTTGGTGTCTTCAATGCCTAGCACAGAACCTGGGTTATAGCCGGCATTCGATAAAGGTACGTTGAATGAATGAGTGAATTGAGTAAATGCAGGAATGAATGTATGGATGAATGAATTAATTAATCCTACTTATAGATGGAGCTGATGATAATAAGTTCGGTTCTCATCAGTTTAACTTTGGGCAAGAGGTCAGACTTTTTGAAGCCGATGAGTATACCTCAATTTAAACTCTGTGTTGATTTGAAGAATGTTGAATTTTCGTAGTGACAGGTTTCTCCAGGTGTGACCCACTGGTTCTTGAAGTGTTCTTTGAGTATGATGACTTCCTGTCAGAGTCCTGCACAGGGTGGGAAGTGGATTAGATGGCCCTCCAAGCCCTTTCTTAGCTTGATGGTTCTTTGTGCTGATTTGCCCAGGCTCCTACTGTTGGTGAAGATGGAGCTGGACCTGGATCCTCTTTCCAGTTCTCTTTCTGCAAGACTGTGTTGTCCATCACAGTAACAACATCTGGAGGCTGAATCAGGCATTTAAATGGACCAAGTGTTCTCCACAGAAACAGATGCAGTCATTAACCAAAATGCAAAGACATATTGTAGGAAATAAAGTATAGTCTATTTGACTGGAGATGTGAAACTAGGAAGGAAATTGGTACACTCATTGGTACCCATTTTGGGTCTGAAGAAGAAATTAGAGAGAAGTTGGGAAAAGGAAATGAGGAAGGGAGGACTTTGAAAGAAAAGTTATAATTAGAAACTGGCAAGGCAAATTCTGGGTAAGTTTTCTGCTCAGTAGCTTTGTGCCATTCCCAGTGACAGAGAGTGTAGCCCTTGGCCAAGGAGTCTTTCTTGGCTATGGCATAAGAGAAAGGGATGGTTGGCTTGTAGAGTTCTGTGTTTTTGTGTGTCAAAGTCAAGGAGGTAGGAGACCATCTCTCTTAGGATGTGCATTCATAATTGTACCTGGCCCTGTTGAAGAACTGGTGAGGAAGAAAGGCTGTCCTGGAAAGAAAACCTTTTTGAATATGGCAGTGGGCCTCTAAGGTATAAGTCAGCAGCCAGGAGGACTGCCTCCAACCCATGGTTGAGACCAGAAGATGGTCTCAAGAATGGGGAGAAAGAGAGGCGGCTTTGGTGTCAGAGATTCATGCCAAAAATTTAGGAGACCCATTGTCCTGGTTCTGTTACCCCAAAAGATTTTGGCTACAGCAGTATTTCTGAAGGGGTGTTTTTGTGGTAATAGGTTGGAATGCTAAGTGGGAAAGGCCAACACATTTCTTTAAGGCTGCTTGTGGCAGAAACTGTTAATTGGCTATGACAAAAGGGTCTACCAACCTCTTTATACCTTGCTATTTCTCACTATTGATGCTTGGATTGTTAAATGCTCACTTCCACAGTCTTTCTTGCATCTGTGGGTGTGCATATGACCCCAGTCTAACCCAAGAGATATAAACAGAAACCTGAGGGTGGAAGTTGGGAGTTTCTTTTTTTCTTAGATGCAAGGATTTATTTCCTGTATACAAATTAGCATAGTGCCTAAGGCACTTGACTGCTAACCAGAAGGCTGGTGGTTCAAATCCACCAG
>NW_006921700.1:2874646-2875749 GCF_000298275.1 Orycteropus afer afer | reverse complement strand
AATTTACCCACTTTAAGACATGTGAGTATATTTTCATATTCACAAACATCTGGATATTTTTTGGCATTGGATAAAAGCTCTTAAAATTTAACACTTAAATCAGGTAGCATTTAAAACTGTTTTATCAAGGAATTCTTTCATTTAATAACACAGATCAACTTAATGTCATATGTAACTTGCACAGCGTCATCTTATTGACAGCTTTTCCCTTTAGGATGTTCTTCGTCCCCTTTCCTGTAATTGGGGGTGCTGGCTTCCCAGTGCGAGCAGTCAGGAGACCCATGCCATCACTCCTCTTCTCTCTGGACTGGTAAGCGCTCTGGAGGAAGGACTGATTCCAGTTTCTGCCAGCGCGCAGGAGGCCACAGGATATGGGTAGCATGGGCATGCAGAAGTCCCAGGGAAACCAGCCCAAAAGTATTACTGTCCAAACTGTGTCTGTGATGATCACCTTCAAGTCAGATGTGACCCCGTGGAACTCTGACATACCGGTTTTTGTGACCCATGGTTTTTACAATGTCTCCTTCAAGAGCAATCACTCTCTTAATGATCTTCCGTTCTGGGTTTTTTGGAAACACCAATGACACAATGTCACCACGCTGTACTGCAAAGTTCCTAACTTTCCAGTGGTTCGGAAGCACTACGTCAGATGACTGGCTCCCCCCAGGATTCAAACAAGGCTGCACTGATGCTCCTTCCACTCCTGCCACACAGGCAACCCTATCCAGGAAAGTTACTGTCACTGGCACAGCCACAAAGAATCCTTTGCAAAAGGCCTTAAAGTATCTTCTCTCCCAGCCTTGAGACTGTGCCATATCCTTTCTCCCACTCTTCCTTGGTGAGAAGGGGTAAGAGGCTATTTTGTGCCCTTACACAATTTGGCAAAAACCCCATTGCGTAGCTCAGCCGGAAGTTGGGAGTTTCTGAGAAAGCTTATGCCTTCACAATAGAGCGGCCAACTTAGGATACTTCCCTTTCTCTTCCTTTCTGCTGAATGCCAACTTGCTAGTTGGAATTGCAGCAGCCATCTTGTGACTGGGAGTGGAGACCAAGAAAATTGCAGGGACATCTGTTCTGGTATGACTGAGCCATTGAGTGAGGGC
>NW_006921700.1:2872182-2873466 GCF_000298275.1 Orycteropus afer afer | reverse complement strand
ATGGGAGCAGACTGCCACATCTTTCTCCTGTGAAGTAGCCGATATGTTTGAACCACTAACCTTCAGTTCAAAGCCGAGTGGTTTAATCATTGTACCACCAGGGCATCTAAAGTCACCACAGTACAACAAAATGACAGATGAGCTATTAAAGAGGTTTTGGAAAATCCCTGGGCAAGAGAGCACAACGAAGTCTAATTTGCTGAGTTCACCCATCTGTTCCTCTTCTGGAAATCTCACAGGGAGGTATATATTTAAAATGTCAAATAAGAACAGGAAAGAATGATAAATAACTATTGACACATATCAAGGATATCTATCTATCTGTCTGCCTGTCTGTCTGTTCTGATTACCTAGTGCTGCTCTGACAGGAATATACCACAAATGGGATGGTCTTAACAAACAGGAGTTTATTCTTCCAATTTGGAGGCTTTAAGTCCAAGTTCAAAGTGCCAGGCTCTAGGGGCTGGATGAAAGCCCCTTAGCCTTAGGCTTCAGCTCTGCCTCCAGCTCCCGGCCCACCGAAGCTAGAGGCTTTTCTTCCCTCAGACAGCTACTGGCTGCTAAGGCTGCCAAGCCCAAGGCTGCCAAGTAAAAAGGTACAGTCCCGATGTTACCAAACCATACGGCAGGCCATGAACTTAAGTCCATTGTAAGTCTCAAGGTTGGCAGAGCATAGCAGGCTGCTGAGCAGTGACATGGCTACATGAAGGGTCCAAGCGTGCCATAGGCTAGAGACCATTCCCAAGATTTCTCCTTATATACAGGAAGCAGACTACATCCCAAAGGCAGCTACTCAGCTGCTTGATAGATCCAACCATGGAGTTGATTGCCAGTCTCATCATGGGGAATAATTACCACCAGCTGCCCAGCCACTCAGCCAGGCCCAGCCAAGTTAACACACACACATAACCATCACACCATCACACTATCTATCTATCTAGCTATCTATATCACACACATGGCATATTATATACATGATCTATATTTATATATATATGAAACCTATGAGACAATCAGAACTCACAGGGTTGTCTTGTTTTTCTGGGTCTCACAAGTTTTCCGCCTCTGAGAGAGTACAGTCTTACTACTTTTCTATTGCTTGTTTCAGTGGAAAATATTTGAATTTTCCTTCTCTGGTGGGTTTCTGCCTTACACATGCTCCAGCTTTTGCAGGATTAATATAATATTTTATATTAATAAAATATTGAATACATGTATATATCTATTAATATTTGGCAATATAAATATTATAGTAATATCTGGTGATGCAGTGCCTAAGGCATT
>NW_006921700.1:2869809-2871002 GCF_000298275.1 Orycteropus afer afer | reverse complement strand
GTCATACACTGCCTATGGAGAGGGCCAAGCAGCAAGAAACTATGGGGCCTCTAGGAGCTGAAGGCCTCAGTCATACAGTTGCAAGAACTAAATTCTGCCAACAATCCCATGAAGAGGACCCTGGATTTCAGGTGAGACCACAGCAGCCCCTCTGACAACATGCTTGCAGCTTTGAAAGACCCTGAGCAGAGAAGAGGAGCAGACCCAGGAAACCACAAGATAATAAAACGTGTGTGTTATTTAAGTTTGTGGTCATAGAAGACTAATATACTTGGGAAAGTGTCAGCTCCCAATACACTGCTCCAACTTGTAGGCTGTTTCTGTTATGTGGGATCTGGAATTAATGGAGTTAAGATTTTATCAAATGACCCTCTTACTTTTCTTCTAGGACATTAAGATGCCCTAATCTAGTAAGTTCTTTTATGTATAAACTCAATAAATAGCTCCAAACACCTGCTCTTCTGCCTTGCATTTCTTCACCTCTTTTTGGTCTTTGAGTCTAGAAATGCCAGGTTGTCTCTTAGGGAGAGTTCTCTCATGTTCCATATATTTGCAGAAAATTGACTGTCCTCACTGGTGGGTATGGATATTAATTACTCTAGGAGACTGTTCTGCCCTTCAGAGTAGAGAAGCTGGTTTCCTGGTAGTATGGTTGTTTATTATTCTTTCCTGTCTTTATTTGATATTCAAAGTATATACCTTCCTATGAAATTTCCAGAAAAAGAAGAGGGAGGTGAGAGCAGCAAAGTAGACTTTGTTGGGTTCCTCTGCCCAGGATATTTCAATTTTTTTTTTTTTTTTTTTTAAATAAAGAGAGAGCCCATTTGCCTGAAGCTGAAAATGAATTTTATCTTTTGCTCCAAATGGTGTCTTTGGCCTTCAAAGAACTTACATCAGACTTGTATTTAGCAAATAACATAAATCATTTTATCAGTTATTCTTTTTATTAACTTTCCCCTAGAAATCTGTCTCACTGGAGGCCCAGAGATTCTCCAACTTTCCTCACTGTTTCTAACAGGGAACCTGTGGCTTGTGTTACCTGAGTACAGAGGTGAGATCCATTCTACCCAATGCTCCATCTTGCGATCTTTCTGTCCAATCCAGCTCCCTCCCCTCCATCTGTTTAAAAGCATCTGTCTTCCTTTCTAAAGAGCTCAGATGGTGTAGTGGTTAAGGCATTTGGCTGTTAACCA
>NW_006921700.1:2866005-2869459 GCF_000298275.1 Orycteropus afer afer | reverse complement strand
GTTTCAGTAAGATTAAATGAGCAACCTTTAGAAAAATTGATAGAGGACAGGACTAAAGAAATACAATTGACCAATAACCATGAAAGATTGTGCAATTCAAACTTATGTTAATCAAAGAAATGTTAATCTTATCAAGTCTTTAAATTTAAACTGTTTTAGGTTGACAAAGATTAAACAGAATAATGAAACCTAGTGTAGACAAAGTCAAGAAGAAATGAGAAATTTTGAACACTGTTGTAAAGATTGTAAATTAACACAACTAATCAGGAAGCCAATGCATTAAATTAAGTTGGGAGTGCTCAGTACCACCATTTAAGCAGATCTTTTTTTCTTTATATCAGGACATATCCATGACATATTAAAACCAGAAATGAAACTCACTGCAGTCAAGTTGATTCAACTCATAGCGACCCCTCCTTGGGTTTCCGAGATGGTATCTCTACGGAAAGAGCTCTGGTGGCATAGTACCTAAGGCACTTGACTGCTAACCAGAAGGCTGGTGGTTCAAACCCACCAGTCACTCCTCAGAAGGAAGATGGGGTAATCCACTTCCGTAGAGATACTGCCTTGGAAACCCAAGGAGGGTCACTGTGAGCTGGAAATGATGGTGGTGAGTTTGGTTTAGTTTTTTGGATCTCTCTGTATATACCAAACCAAACCAAACTCACTGCCCTCAAGTTGGATCCAACTCATAGCGACCCCTCCTTCAGTTTCTGAGGTGGTTATCACCACAGAAGTAGATTGCCCAGTCTTCCTTCTGAGGAGTGGCTAGTGAGTTTGAACACCAGACTTCTGGTTAGCAGTCAAATGCCTTAGGCACATACATGGAGCTGTGGTGGTGCAGTGTTTAAGGCATTTGGATGCTAACCAAAAGATTAGTGGTTTGAACTCACCAGCTGCTCTCTCTGTGGAAGAAAGATGAGGCAGTCTGCCTCTGTAAAGATTTGCAGCCTTGGAAACCCAATGAGGGTTGCTATGAGTTGGAATTGACTCGCTGGCAGTGAATTTGGTTTGGTTTGGTGTGTGTGTATGTATGTATGTATGTATGTGTGTATATATATAAATATAATATCCACAACAAGGAGCCTCATCACATGAGGTTAGTATAAGTCTGAATCAACTTGACAGTCACTGGTACCACACTGGTATCAAATGCAAGAGATCACCTGTCCCCACCCCATCCCCAGAGGCTGCCTGACACTTGCCCACAATCCCTCCACTTCTCTTCTGGGTGTCCTGGCTAAACCAGAGACTCTGGCACATTCACATGAGAAAGGAGGCTGGGTTAGTAAGGCTGTTCAAAGGAATGCAAAGGAAATTTTGGCCTAATGAGAAAAGAAAAATTATTCATTTTAACAGCAAAGAACAACCACTTTAGAAACTAGGAGAAGCTGGACTAGGCTGTGCTAAGATGTCTAAAGCATACTTGCTTATGGGGATTCCCAGTAGCTTTTTTTTTTCTGGAGCATTTACCATCACCTCTACTCTCCTTATATTGTGCAAGAATTTTTTTTTTTTTTTTTTTTTGAGGATGAAAGTTTTACAAATGCAACTCAGCCAAACCACAAATGGGACTACCAGATGTTGTCCTCCTACTCTAAACCAGACCAAACCCACGTCTATTCTGGCTCATAATGACTGTATAGGCCAGAGCAGAACTGCCCCATAGGGTTTCTAAGGCTATAAATCTTTACAGAAGCACACTGCCTCATCTTTCTTCCTGCCTCATCTTTCTCCTGTGGAGCAACTAGTGGGTTTGAACTGCTGTTCTTTTGTTTAGCAGCCAAATGCCTTAACCACTGTGCCATCAGAGTTCCTTCTTCTTATCTTTAAACCAAATTCAACTGCCATCTAGTCAATTCCAGCTCATAGTGACCATCAGAGGGGTTCCAAGGCTGTAAATCTTCACAGTAGCAGACTGCCTCATCTTTCTTCTGTGGAGAGGCTGGGGGTTTGAACCACTGACTTTTGGTTAGCAGCCACGTCTTAATCACTACACCACCAGAGCTTCTTTCTTCCTACCCTGTCACCCTAAAACACCCCAGATCCAGAGAGATGCACCTGGAGGTTTGGTGTGTATAACAAACACTTGAACATTTGTAGCAGCAGCCAGGGAGAGGGGAGGAAAATTTCCCTAGCTTTGCATCCTGTCTACTTTAAAAAAAAAAAAAATTTATTGTAATTTGAGTGCAAGTTTACAAAGCAGATTCATTTTACTCTCAGCAGTTCATGTACATTTGGTTTCATGGCCCCATTACCATCCCCAACCATAGAACATTCCTCCCCTCTCCTCCCTGTGACCACCCCTTCTTATCTATGCATTCCTGCCTGTCCAGCTTTCCTTCTTTGTGAATGCTGTAGTTCTGATGTCTCATGGTTGATTGATCTAATGGGTGCATCTCCCTGGGGTAGGTGTTCTGCTTATAGGTCTTTCTACTGTTGGGCTGAGAGCTAATCCACAGAAGTGAGTCCATTTCCAGGCATGAAGGATAATCTGGGGCCATAGTCTTGGGAGTTTCACCAGTCTCTATCTGACTTGTAATTCTGGTCATTTTTGTGTTTTTGAATTTTGTTCCACATTTTCCCTCCCACTCTATCCAGGATCTCCAATTTTGATCCCTTTCTGAGTGGTTGGTTTGCATGGTAATAGCTGGGCTTTTATAAATTTTAGAGAGACAAGAGTTAAAATGGCTTTCCCGAGCCAAGACCAAACAAAAATTAGTTACAAGGCCATTTACAAGAAACAGAAACTTCAAGCAGAATTGAAACTTAGACAAGCTTTGTTTACCAGCATAAATTTGCATGTGTGAAGAATTGACACATTTGTATAGGCAGATCTCCTTTCTTATCTTACAGCAGTGTTGGTGAAGAATATTGACTATACCACCCACTGCCAGAAGAATGAACAAATCAGTCTTAGAAAAAGTCCAACCAGATGCTTCTTAGAAACAAGGTCCCTCAGAATAGACCAATCCTTGGAGAGACACACCATGCTTGGTAAAGTATAAACTCAAAAAACCAAACCCACTACCATCAAGTTGATTCTGAGTCACAGCAACCCCCATAGTGTTTCCAAGGCTGCAAATCTTTACAGAAGTAGATTGCCTCATCTTCCTCTGATAGAGTGGCTAGTGGGTTTGAACCACTGACCTGCAGTTAGTAGCCAGATGTCTTACCCACTGCCCCACCAGAGCTCTTTAGTAAAGCACAGTGTTCAGTGGAAAAGGAGACCCTCAATGAGATTGACACAGTGGCTACAATGGACTCCAACATCCCGATGATTGTGAGTATGGTGCGTGCAGGACAGGATGGCATTTTGTTCTGTTGTACTTAAGGTACTAGGAGTTGGAGTCCACTTGACAGCAAGTAACAACAACATAGTGATACTTATCAGCATAAGTTTGCAAGATTCATCCAATAAAAATAAGCCAGTTTACATTCAGTTCCCCCCCCC
>NW_006921700.1:2864316-2865397 GCF_000298275.1 Orycteropus afer afer | reverse complement strand
TTTCCATTCAACAATTCATACACATTTTGTTTCACGCTATTGATTGCAATCCCCACAATGTAACAGCACTCATTCCACTTCCTCCCTATGTTTCTTCTGGTGACTAGGCATTTTTTTGCTGCTCTTTTTCTAATTGTTGGGTTAAGGTTTTGATTTTGGTTCTTTCTTATCTTTTAATGTGTGCATTTATTGCTATAAACTGCCCTCTGAGCACTGCTTTTGTTGTGTCCCAAAAGTTTTGGGGTAAATGTGTTGCAAAAGACCTCTTTAAAATGTTAAGAAGCAAAGATGTCGCTTTGAAGATTAAGGTCCACCTAACCCAAGCCCTGGGAGCTCTGGTAGCATAGTGCCTAACCAGAAGGCTAGCGGTTCAAACCCACCATTCACCTCCTCGGAAGGAAGATGGGGCAATCAATCTACTTCCACAGTGATACTGCCTCCGCAACCCAAGGAGGGGTCATTATGAGTCAGTCGACTGGAGGGCACATAACAACAACAAAAACCCAAGCCGTGCCATTGTCAGTCGCCTCATATGCATGTGAAAGCTGGACAGCAAATAAGGAAGACCTATGGAAAGTAAATGCCTTTGAATTGTCATGTTGGTGAAGAATACTGAAAGCACCGTGGACTGCCAGAAGAACAAACAAATTTATCCTGGAAGAAGTGCAGCTGGAATGCTCCTTGAAAGTGAGAATGGACAGACTTTGTCTCATGTACTTTGGTCATGATGTAAGAAGTGACCAGTCCCTGGAGAAGGATATAATGTTTGTAAAGTAGAGGGCCAGTGAAAAAGGGGAAGACTCTCAATGAGATGGACTGACACAATGGCTGCAGCAATGGGCTCAAATATAGCAAGAATTGTGAGGACGGTGCACAACTGGGCAGTGTTTCATTCTGTTGTACACTGGGTTGTTATGAATTGGAGTCAACTCGATGGCACCTAACAACAAGTTTTGGTATATTGTATTTTCTTGTTTGATTCAAGGAATTTTTTTTTTATTATTATTAGGATTTGGGTGAAGATTTACAGAGTAAATTCACTTTTCATACAGCAGTTCACATATACTTTGTCTCATGTCAT
>NW_006921700.1:2861512-2864001 GCF_000298275.1 Orycteropus afer afer | reverse complement strand
GCTGGAACAGAACGTATATTATGCTATTGTTGGGTAGAGCAGATTGTATATGTCTATGAGGTCAGTTGGCTGATTGTGTTGTTTAGCTCGTCCGTGTCTTTATGGAGTTTCTTTCTAGTTGTTCTGTCCTTCATCAAGAGTGGTGTATTAAAGTCTCTTACTGTTGTTGTGGAGTTGTCTGTTTCTCTTTTCAATTCTGTTAAAGTTTGATTTACGTATTTCAGGGCTCTTTCATTGTGTGTAGATATTTATTATAGTTATGTCCTTTTCTTTGATTGACTCTTTAATCATTCTATAATATCCATCTTGTCTCTTTTGCTGGTTTTTGCCTTTAAGTCTATTTTATCAGATATTTATATTGCTTCTTAGAAACAAGGTCATTTGATAAAATCTTCTTCTCTTGTAGACAGTATATTGATGGGTCATGTTTTCTTATGCAGTCTGCTACTGTCTCTTAACTGGTGCATTTAATCTATTTACGTTGAGTGTAATCACCGATAAGTATGCTGTTTGTGTATGTGTATGTGTTGTACCGCTGATTTCTTTGTTCCATATATGTTTCTGTACTGAATCCAGTTTGTTTATGGATTTCTTATCATTCCCCTCTTTGCTGTTGTTTTAATGTTTACTAGACCATTATGATTTTCCTTGCTTTCATTTTTATGAGAAGGTTTATTTACTTTCTTTTAGGTTACCATGTAATTTATTATTTTCTTCCCAAGTTTAAAACAGTCCATTCTATCTTGACATTGCCTTGAATTCCTCTTCATTTGAAAGTTCTGTAACTACACTAATTATTACCTTTTTTGCTTTATAGTTGTCCTCATTTACAGATTGATATCTCTGGTTCCCTATTTTTAGTCTTATAGGTTTATTTTATTTTGGATACTTCTATATCTGGGTTGGTTTCTGAGTACTATCATATGCATTAATCTCAGGTTGTTGTCTGTCATTGTTGGTTCTCTGACCAAATATTTCTTGTAAGATTGGTCTGGTTTTTATATCCCTTAGTTTCTGATCATCTGGAAATGTCCCAAATTTGCCATCATATTTGAGGGACAAATTTGCTGGATATATAATTCTTGATTGACAATTTTTTTTTTTTTTTCCTTTCAGGGCTTTATATGTTACCCCATTACCTTCTGACCTGTGTGGTTTCTGCCAAGAAATCAGAGCTTAGTCTTATTGGTTGCCCTTTGTTGGTGTGCTGTAGTAAATTACACAGTGTGGCTTTCCTAGCCGTAAGTCTTTGTAAACTCCGTGGTGGAATTTGCCGTGAGCAACTGAGTAGCTGCTGATTGCTAAAGTTATCCACCTGGGGTATTTCTGTTGCACAAGCATGAAGCAATCTTCTGGGAAGTTCACTCTCTCTCAGGTGTATAGAATTCTGATGTTGGGATTGGTTAGTGGTCAGTCCGCCAAGCTCAAAAGGAGCCCTTCTAGAGGCAGAAGTTGTCTCTCTGACTGCTGGCTGAGAAAGACACACTGCTGAGAGAATTGTGCTCCTGAGAGACACGTGCTCCTGAGAGACATGTGCTGCTGAGAGACATGTGCTGCTGAGAGACACACATTGCTGAGAGACACATATTGCTGGGAGAAAGACCAAAAGAGACTGTTGGCTGAGAGATGGTGGGCTGAGAGACTGAGCACTGTTCCTGAGCTTGAATTGTAGCCTGGTGCTTCCCTAATAAACCCTATGATCTGTGAGTTCTGTGTGGCCACTGCAGTGAATTATTGAACCCAGGAGAGAGGTAGTAGGTGCTGCAGGAGTAACAGTTGGTGTCAGGGTTGATGAAAGGGCTGGAGGGAGGTGGCATGTCTGGCCTCACAGGAATAGGCCTTGGGGTGCTGTGAGTCTGTCCTCCTCTTGTGGGATTAGAGGAGGTCAGAAGATGCGGCCTCCATGCCCCTACGGCAGTAGGTAACTTTTTGTTTTTCCTGAGCTGATTTCAGGCTTCTTTCTTTGTCTTTGGTTTAGGAAAGTTTGATTATGATTTGATTATGTTTTGGTGATTTTCTTTTGGACTCTGTCCTACTTGGAGTCTGCTGAACGTCTTGAATGCTATCTTCTCATATTTCATGATATCAGGGAAGTTTTCTTCCAACAAATCTTTGGCAATTTTCTCTGTGATTTTTGTTGTTTCTTCTTGTTTTGGAATTCTGGTCCCTCTTAAGTTACTCCTCTTGACAGTGTCTCGTATAATTCTTAGTCTTTCTTCATGTTTTTGTTTTGTTCTTTTTTTCTGATTGTTCCTCTAACAGATTAGTATTGAGAGATTTGTCTTCAATTCTGTTAATTCTGTCTTCCATTGATTCAATTTCTGCTCCTTTGCCCTTCCAATGAGTTATCTATTTCTGGAATCTTAGTATAATCTTCCAGATTTCTACTTGCTGTTTTTGTATGGTTTCTAATTTTCCATTTATTTTGCCAGTTTGTTCTTGTATTGCTTTCCTGAAATCTTTTAGAGTTTTATCTGTTTTTTTTTTTT
>NW_006921700.1:2846431-2860932 GCF_000298275.1 Orycteropus afer afer | reverse complement strand
AAAAAAAAAAAAAAAAAAAAAAGAACAAGGGAAGGAAAAAAGAAAAAACAAAAACTAGGCAGGGGAGGGGAAAAAAGCAAAAAGGAAAAGAGAAGAGAAAAAAAGATAAAGAAAAGGAGGGGAAAAGAAAAAGAAAAATCAAAAACAAGGGAAAGTAAAGGGGGGAAAAAAAGGCAAAAGCTGGGGGAGAGGTGCCCCTTTGCCACTTCTGCTGACCAAGGAGGTAGTGCAGGGTGAGGGGACAAGGTATCAAGTCCAGGACTGCACTTCTGCTGGCATAGGAGGTGGTGTGGTCTGGGAGTCCAGTCTGGGACTGCATTTCTGGCGGCCTCAGAGGCCATTGTGGGTAGGTTGCCTGGTCCAGGATGGTGTGCTCTGCTAGCTGAAGAGGCAGAGTATGCCTCCAAATGGAAGACATGGTACCTGGGCAGAAAGGGTGCACCTCTGGCCTCAGGCAGTGCAGGGGTGACATGGAGGGGGGGATGTCACTGACCACTGGGTGTGTGGGCATGGGGGTTGGCTATACTTCTGATCACCAGGAGGTTGTGGGTAAGGTAAGATTGCACCTTTCTGTTTACCAGCCACTGCTGTAGGTGCTGATGGAGTCTTACTTGAGCAGAGGCGATTATGAGGTTCCTTCCCTGAATGGGATGCTGTTTGCAAAGATTCAAAACGGCCACTTTCTGTCAGCCTGCTTGACAATTCACTACTCTGTATGTCTCTTTGTTTGCTGTTTTCATTCAGTTTCTTCTTCTAGTTGGTATTTGATCTACTTCTTTATCCTTTCCCTTGAAGCTATCTTCAAGTTTCTAGGACTGTCATCTGTATCTGTTTCATTTGGTTTCTCAGGTCTTTGTTGCAGAGGGTCTGGGTAGCCTGTCTGTCTAGGCTACCATCTTACTAGAAGTCTCCATCTTCTGGTTTTTAAAAGAAGGCAGAGATTGGACTTTTATGTCAAATCTACTGGTATCTAAACACAGACAACTGATTGGGATATTTAACAGATGTTGTATGAACCTAACAAAAAATAGACCCTAGAGATCATGTACTTGAGTTTATAATTTTGGAGATAAAAGGTGGAAGTCTAGAGGAAGAAATGATTCGCCAAGATGATACCCAAAATTGGGCCAGAATCTCGACCTGCCAGCTCATGGTGAGATTGTATTCACTGATATTCAATTGATGGCTCTTTCAAATAATCAGAAAATATTTAGTTGACCAGGTCCTCCTCCTTTCTTTTCCCTTCCTTTTATCCCTTCCTCCTTCAGTTTTTCTGGTAACCATCCATTCATGTATATGTCCTTCTCATTATTGTCTAGACAAATACCTAATTCCTCTGATTCAGAGGTTATTTAGAGAGTGCTTCTTAATATAATAAGTTAAGATTTCCAAGTATACTTTTATGCATTTTTTATTTTATTGGCTTATGTAAAAAACTTTGGATTATAAATTCTCCATTTTCTAAAATATTTTGTTGAGGTTTTCTTTGGAGCTAAATATATGACTGGTTTTAACAAACATTCCAAGGTAAAATAAAATGTTTATTTTCCAGTGGCAAGGCATTAAATTGTATCTATGTACTAAATCAAGCTTGTTGACTGTAATATTCAGATGCTATATGTTATTTATTTTTGTTTTACTAGATCTGTCAAACTCAGAAATAGGTATATTTTAAAAGTATTCTACTATATTGTGCACATGTGTGTGTGCTTTAAATTAAGTCTTTGTATGTCCAGAATTTTTGTTTTATGTGTCTTGTAACCATACTATTTGGAATATAAAAATTTATAGCTGCTATATTTCCTTTAAAATGAAGCTTTTCTCATACCATAATGTCCCTTGTAATCCTGTTTAATGCTTTGACTTTAAATTCCACTTTTTCCGATATTTGTATATCTATCTATTTCTGCTTTCTTTTTGAGTATGTCCATTTGGTGTCTTTTTGTCCATCTTTTTATTTTTTGTAAGAATGTCATTATTTAAATATATACATGATTATATAAAGTTTTAGAAATTTATGAAATGAAGAAGAGAACAACTAACTACCAAAACTCTACTACCTAAAAGTAACTGAGGACGATATTCAGTTGACATCATTTGAGACATCTCTCTATCATGTATAGAAAGAAAAATCTAGAGACAGAGACAGGCAGAGACAAAGATACAAAGAGACTGAACACATGGAAACAACTCTATAAGGGTAGTATCATGCTATATGTGGTATATTTTTTGAAGTATTGCATTTAAATTTAAATGAATTTAATGAGAACAAAAATTCCAAACCAAATCCACTGCCATTGAGTTGATTCTGACTCATAGTGACCCCACAGACAAGGTAGAACTGCTTGAGTTTCCAAGGCTGTAATCTTTATGGAAGCAGACTTTCACATCTTTCTCCCATGGCATTGTGTGGATGGTAAATTCAAATTACCGACCATTCTCAGCTGAGTGCTTTAACCACTGTACCACCAAGGCTCCTTTGGTCAAATTCTATATCAGATAATTCTTCCCCACAAGGGAAGCGAGTTCTTAGAAGATACCACTAAATTTAAGGGGATTTAACCAGTTGGAATCATTGTATGTGTTTAATGTATATTTCCACACAGAGAGAATTGATTGATGACCTGCTAGAAAAGATAAGGGGTAACACGCAGATATTTCTGCCCTCTTTCATCCCAATCTTGGTGTTTCTAATATTCTTATGTTAGAGTTTGCAACATTTCCATTATGTCCTGAAACCATAATTATCTTGGGTGTCTGATAGTATTAGCTTTTTTAAGTGAATTCCATGCTCACCAGCAGGCCTATTTCTATTGATTTGGAATAATAGGGCTCTGTTTCAATCCACCCTCTGACTAGCTAGACTTCACCATCAGTAGCTTTTTCAAAAGGGCTCACAGATGCTCGGTTTTCTGAGTCCTTTCATGTCTGAAAATGTGGGCTCTTGCCTTTGTATTTAAACTCCAACTTGGCTGGGAAGAAGCCACTTGGATCCTATCCCCTTTTCCTTGTAGACATTTCTCCTTTGTCTTCTGGCACTGGCTGTTGCTAGAAAGACATCTGAAACCTGCCCTTATTTTTCTTTGTAAGTGATTTGTTTTTGGTCCTGGGAGCAATATATATATTATTTTCTAAGTTTAATAGTTTTATCAGAATATGTCTGAAGGTTTAGTGTTCTAAGTTTTCCTGATAAGTGGTATACATTTTCAGTCTTGCAGATTTAGTCTTTTGTCCTTGATTACTAGTCAGGATGAATATCTTTTCATATGTTTATCCTGCATTTTCATTGTTTATAATTTGCCTGTTCAGATATTTTGCAGTTTTACTTGGGGCTTTGTTATAGATTGAATTGTGTCCTCTATAAATATGTGTTGGAATTCCTAACCTCTATGCCTATGGTAGAAGCTCTGGTAACATAGTGCCTAAGGCACTTGACTGCTAACCAGAAGGCTGGAGGTTCAAACCCATCAGCCACTCCTCGGGAGGAAGATGGGGCAATCTACTTCCATAGTGATACTGCCTCAGAGACCCAAGGAGGGGTCGCTATGAGTCAGGTCCGACTCAACGGCACGAAACAACAACAACATGCCTATGGTAGGAGCTCTGGTCGCATAGTGCCTAAGGCATTTGACTGCTAACCAGAAGGCTGGTGGTTCAAACTCATCAGTCACTTCTCAGAAAGAAGATTGGGCAGTCTACTTCCGTAGTGATACCGCCTCAAAAACCCAAGGAGGGGTCGCTATGAGTCAGATCTGACTCAATGGCAGTGTATTTTGTTTGTTATGTCTATGGTGGGAGCCCTTGTGGTGTAGTGGTTAAACACTCAGCTGCCACCCAAAAGGTCAGAGGTTCAAATCCACAAGCTGCTCCAATGGAGAAAGTTGTGGCAGTCTGCTTCCATAAAGATTGTTGCTGCTGTTGCTATGTGCCATTGGGTTCATTGACTTCTGGTTAGCAGTCAAGTGCCTTAGGCACTATGCTACCAGAGGATTACAGCCTTGGAAACCCTATGTGACACTTATACTCTGATCAGGATTTTTTTTTTTAAATACCTCTGGTTATAATCTCATCTGGGAATGAGCTGTCTTTATTATGTTAATGAGGTAGGATTAGTATAGGGTGTGTTTTGAGATATAAAAGGTTAAACAAGCAAGCAGAGATCAGAGAAGACAGACACCGTGCCACATGAAGATCACCAAGAAACAAGGACCTTCCCCCACATGAAGATCACCAAGAAACAAGGACCTTCCCCCAGAGTCGAGAGAGTAAGACTTCCCCTGGAGCTGGCACCCTGAATTTGGACTTCTAGCCTCCTAACCTGTGAAAAAATACATTTCTTTTCTTAAAGTCACCCAATTGTGGAATTTCTATCAGCACTAGATAACTAAGCCTGTTTATCTTTTTTAAATTTAATTTGTAAGACATTCTTTATATATTAATCTTGTATTAGTTAAATGAATTGCAGATTCTTTTCCTAATTTACAGCTTTTCTCTTTGTTTTTTAAACATTTTACTGTGGTAAGCATATATATAAGGAGTTCTGGTGGCATAGTGGGTAAGGCATTTGGCTGCTGACCAGACAGTTCATGGTTCAAACCCACCAGCTGCTCCTCAGGAAAAAGATGAGGCAATCTACTTTCATAAAGATTTAAAGGCTTAGAAAACCAGTGGGAGTGGCTATGAGTCAGAATTGCCTTGACTGCAGTGAGTTTGGTTTGTTTTTTGAAGCATATATGTAACAAAACATTTGCCATTTCAATTTTTTGTACATGAAAAATTCATTGACATTAAATATGCTCATCACAACTCTTTCCTTTTTTATGGTATTAAATTTCAAGTCAATCAAATCATTCCATTTTCACTTATGACTTTTTTCTTTGTTTGCTTGGCTCAGTAGCCTGTGTTCTTTGGGCTGCAAGAAAGGGAGCAGCAATCTGTGGGCAATCCAAGCTTCAATTTCACCAGCTGCAAAATGGAGATAATTTAAATTTAGATTTAGTTAGTGTTTACCCATGCTTTCCTTTCCCATTTGATGTCACTCAGTCCGCAAAGCACTTCTGCAAGGGTAGATATTTCTCCCTATTTTACAAATGAAGAAACCGAGGTTCGTGAAGATCAAGCAACCAATGAAAGGTGCCATCATCATCATATTCCAACCACTTATGCCACAGGGTTGCTCTAACGATCAACCAAGATAATAGATGGGAAAGTGTTCTGAGCACAAAGCTGAGCTTACACAACTGTTGAAGAGAGCTCTTCCAGTAAATTGTACCGCACCTGTCAACCTCTGCCAGTTCCTGGGAAACCAAGTACAGGCATACCCTGGACATATTGCAGGTTTGGTTCCAGCCCATCACAATAAAGTGAGTATTGCAGTAAAGAAAGTCACATGAAATTTTTGGTTTCCCAGTACATAACTTTCATAAAAGTTATATTTATACTATACTGTAATCTATTAAGTGTGCAACAGCATTCTGAAGAAGTTTGAAATATTGTGAGAAATACCAAAATGTGACACACAGACATGAAGTGAGCACAGGCTGTTGGAAAAATGGTGTCAATAGGCTTGCTCAACACAGGGTTACCACAAAACTTCAATTTGTTAAAATTGCAATATCTGCAGAGTACAGTAAAGTGCAGTAAAACAAGAGGAAAACATTTGCCAAACAGATGTGTTTGTCTTTGTCATCATCATCACCATCATCCTTGATGCCTCTAATGACTTTTTTTTATTTGCTAGATCTTAAGCATGCATTAGTTTAGCTGAGACTGAAGCCCACTGACCGTAGCCCACCAGGCCACTAATCTGGCCACTGGCCATTACCTCGCTGACTCGAGTCTCCTACCACTCTCTCGCTCACTTGTTGCTTTCAAGACTCAGTGCCTGTTCTTGTTATGAGCATGTCAAGCAGGTCCACTGCTCCCACTATTGTACTTTCTGTTCCTTCTGCCTGGAACACTCTTCCACTAGGAGCTTCTGTGTCCTGCACCCTAGTTTCACTCATATTTGTTCAAAGAGCATTCCCTAACCACTTATCTGACACAGCACAGTCTTCCAGTCCCTAGTTACTGTCCACCTCCTCTTCTAACTTTGCTTTTCTTTACTGAACCTATCTCTTGCTACTTGTTGCCATTGAGTCGATCATGACTCATGGTGACCACATATGTTACAGAATAGAACTGGCCCATAGGCTTTTCTTGGCTGTAATCTTTACCAGAGCAGACTGCCAACCTTTTATCCTGCAGTACTGCTAAGTGGGTTTGAACTGCCAATCTTCAAGTTAGCAGTCAAGCATAAACTGACTGTGCCCCGTAGGGACTCTTTTCTTCTGCAGTACCACTGGGTGAGTTTGAGCTGCCAACCTTTAGATTAGCTGTCCAGTATAAACCCTTTCTGCCATGTAGGGACCTTGAACTTATCACTATCTGACATTAAATTATGGACAGTCAACTCTCATTATTTGTGGTAGCTATGTTTCGTAAGATTTCATATTACTTGGTTCCACAATCAACACCAACAGAAGCAGCAGTCAAGAAATCAGATGGTGCATTGCACTGGGCAAATCTGTTGCAGAAGACCTTTTTAAAGTGGTGAAGAGCCAAGATGCCTCTTTGAAGACTAAGGTGTGCCTAATCCAAGCCTTGTATTTTCAATCACCTCATATGCATGTGAAAGCTGGACAATGAATAAGGAAGACCAAAGAGGAGTTGATGCCTTTGAATTGTGGTGGTGGCAAAGAATACTGAAAGCACCATGGCCTGCCAGAAAAACAAATAAATCTGTCCTGGAAGAAGTATAGCCAAACACTCCTTGGAAGCAAGAATGGCCAGACTTGTCTCACCTTCTTTGGTCTGTTGTCAGAAAGGACCATCCCCTGGAGAAGTGTATAATGCTGGGTAAAGTGGAAGGTCAGCAAAAAAGAGGAAGACTCTTAACAAGATGGATTGATACAATGGCTGCAACAATGGGGTCAGGTATAGCAAGGAGTGTGAGGTTGGTGCAGGACCAGGCAATGCTTCATTCTGTTGCACATAGGGTCATTATGAGTCAGAGCTGACTCGACAGCATCTAACAATACCGATGTTCTGTAAAGTCCCTAGGAACACTGAGTTAGGAATCCTAAACCAGCCTTGTTGGACGTTAGCTGGGAACGTGCATGCCAGGTTCTGCACATGTGTGTACCACTCTGCACATGCGTGTATCTGTAAATTATCAGATACTCAGTGCTGTATTGATTTTGTGATTATAAATAAATTTTCACAAGTAGATGAATTTGCAAATACTGAATCCATGAATAACAAGCATTGACTCTATTTATTAATTATCTATTTCCCCCATTAGAATTAGCTCTATGAGGCCAAGGACCTTTTGTTCACTGTGGCACCCACTACCTAGAACAGTACCTAGCACACAGCACAGCCTTGATATGTCTTGTTGGTGAATCAGTACAATCCACCAACATTGATAAACATTGTCTCCATAACTACAAAATCACTGACCCCCATCATTCTTACTTGTACTTATGAATCTTTGGGGACTCCTGGGTCCATGCAGGACCCAGGGCAACCAAGGGAACCCAGTGAATTAACTTTTCAGAGGACTGTGACCATCCCTCATGTAGGCTCCACTCCAGAGTCCAGCCAGGAGTGGTGACAGCCCCAGGTTGGATGTACCAACTCTAGGCATGGACTCAGAAAGTTCTAGCGCTACTGTCAAGACAGCTCACACAGGTGGAATAAAATCAAGTGAACCAGTGGAAAAGCAAGAAGGAGGTACATGAGTCAGTCCTGAGGAGTCCGTGAGAGGAAAACTGTCTTGGTTACCTCTGTGCTGCTCTAACAGAAAATACCACAAATGGGATGCTTTAATAGGAGTTGATTCTCTTACAGTTTGGAGGCTTTAAGTCTGAGTTCAAAGTGCCAGGCTCTAGCACTGGGTGAAAACCCCTCAACCTTGGGCTTCAGCTTTGCTTCTTGCTCCTGGCCCACTGAAGCTAGAGGCTTTTCTTCACTCAGACAGGTGCTGGCTGCTGAAGCTGACAAACCCACAGTTGACAAGTAAAAAGGCACAGTCCTAATGTTACCAAACAACATGGCAGGCCACTAACTCAAGTCCATTGAAAATCTCAAGATTGGCAGAGCATGGCAGGCTGCTGAACAATGACTCGGCTACATGCAGCGTTCAAGTGTGCCATAAACTAGACCATTCCCAAAGCTGCTTCTCATATGCAGGCAGCAGACCACATCCCTAAAGCAGCTACTCAGCTGCTTGTGGTAGATCCCACCATGGAGTTTGATTGCCAGTCTCATCATGGGGAATAACTACCACCAGCTGCCCAGCCATCCAACCAGCCACATTGACACACAACCTTTAACTATGACAAAAACTAAATGAAACTCATTACTGTTGAGTTGATTCTGACTCACAGTGACCATATAGAACAGAGTACAACTGCCCCCATAGTATTCCAAGGCTGTAAATCTTTATGGAAGCAGACTGGCACATCTTTCTCCCACAGAGCGGCTGGTGGGTTCAAACTGTCGACTGTTGATTAGCAGCTGAGTGCTTTAAACACTGCATCACAGGGCTTCTCTCTAAGAGAAACTGAAGGGTCTTTTAAAGGGAGGAGGAAACATTTAAATAAAATGACCTCAGTTTGTGTTCTCTGTCAAATGCACTGGAGCCAGGTGGCAGCATTAAAACGAAGTTTCCCAGGATAGTCTGCTGACTTTTTAGGGAAGAAAATAGCTCTTCAGCTGGGGTTGGTGTGTATCACACACCTTCAGCTCCTGAGTCTCCAAGGCTCAGATGCTCATCAAAGGCTTTATTACCTGGGCTGATCTCATTTTCCTGACAAATAAGGACCTGTAGCTGAGCTGAAGGAGCTCTGGTGGCATAGTGCCTAAGGTATTTCACTGCTAACTAGAAGTGGGAAAGCGGTGGAGGCAGGTGTGGGTCTGCTGCCTGCTCACCCCCTCTCAGTGTCTTCCTGGCCTCTGTGGTCTGTCTTCTCCCTGTGTAATGGAGGCGGAAGGTGCCCAAAGCCAGTGGACCTGGGTCACAATTGCCAAAGATCTTTCCTATTTCATCCTGAGCCATTGGCTTGATTAGGATCCAAATCTTCCCTCCTCTCTCCTCACTTCTAGGAATTTCTGGAATCTATGAAGAGAGGAGGACAGGTTTCTCTATGAGTGCATTGAGCCCCTTTTCCCTTGCTTTTGATTTTATGACTTTTAATTTTTAATCTGATGAAATGAGGTTAAAGCTAGTATGGCTCGAGGATGTGGTCTACACAGGATAGATCCACTTTATGCCTGCTGTCCAGGTGCATGCATGCATGTATGTATTGTGTAAAATATATATAATAAATCATTTGCCATTTTAACCAACCATTTAACAATTCAGTGACGTAAATTACATCCACCATGCTGTGCAACCATCACCATCATCCATTTTCAAATGTTCATCATCCCTCTAAAGAAATAATGAACATGAGGGGGCTTAGGGCATATGCAAGGAGCCCTGGTGGTGCAGTGGTTAAGTGCTTAGTCTCTAACCAAAAGATTGGTAATTCGAACCTACCTGAGACTCCATGGGAGAACAGACCTGGTTACCTGTTCCTGTAAAGATTATAGCTTAGGAAACCCTTTGTGATAGTTCTACTCTGTCCTATAAGGTTGCTATAAGTGGGAATTAACTTGATGGCACACAATAACAAAGAGAAACTCAGTCCCCTTAAGTAGCAAATGCCCATACCCCTCTCCCCAGCTGCTGGTAAACCCCAAAAACCCACTGCCATAGAGTTAATGCAGACTCATAGTGACCCCCATTGGGTTTCCAAGGCTGTTGAAAACTGATTGCCTCATAATGACCAGAATCACTGGTCAGATGAAATCTGGTGAGACTCCCAATACTATGGTCCTGGAATACATTCTGAGCCTGGAATAAAACTCACCCCAGTGGCAGGCTCTCAGCCCAATAGTCAACAAGATGTATACGCAGACCACTCAACCCAGGATGACGCACCCACATACTCTATGGCAATACATCCCTTAGAGCAATAGACCATGGGACACCAGAGGACCAACGTTCAAACTGAGGAAATGCAGGACAAATAGGAGTGCATGATTATGAGGGGCACAGGGGGAGGGTTACAGGGTAGGGAGAGGAGGAGACTGGGTTAGGGTTGGACATGCGGATGGGGAATGAAACTAAATGTGCACATTATGTTGAATGTAAAACAAGCTTTTAAAATAAAAATAATGTAAAAAGAATGCATGGGAGGGAAGGACACAGGGAAGATGTAACTACAGGGAAGAAGTGGGAAGAGAGCTGTTATACAGTGGGGAACTGCAGTCAATGTCACAAAACAAAATGTATATAAACTGCTGCTGTGTGGAAAATGAATTTGCTCTGTAAACTTTCAATCAAATCACAATAAAAATTTTAAAAATAATAAAAAAAGAAAAGAAAACTGATTGCCTCATCTTCCTCCCTTGGAGCAGCTGGACCTTGTGGTTAGCAGCTGACTCTCTTTCCCACTCCACCACCAGAGCTCTTTGATAACGCAGGCATAATTATCAATAGCTCCTTTTCACTACCCAAAGTTTCTCAGTGTGAACAATACATTTTATGCCCACTCTGCTTAAAAGGTACAGGGTTAGTGAAAAAAGGGAAGAACCTGGAGTTCTGGCAAGACAACGGAATAGGCAGAAAAGCTACACAGACCCTCTGCCACAAAGCCATGAGAAACCAATTGAGGTCAATACAGAAGAGGATCCTGGAACCCTGAGCCTTGAAGGCAAGGATAAAGAAGCTCACTAAACACCAACTAGTAGAAGAACCTAATGAAAACAGTGAGAAGGAGACAAACAGAGTTAGGACTGCTGGCTGCCCTGAGGGTGCGGCCGTTTTGAAGATAACCTAAGAATCAGCTCTACTCACCAAAGACTGCATGGGCAAAGACTACATTGGTGCCTGACAACCGGAAAGGAAAATAGTACAACCGGAAAGGAAACTAGTGAAAGGGACCAACAGACCTGTAGACTGCAGCAACTGTCCTGAGGGAGCAGCCATTTTGAAATATTCGCAAGTGGTGGGCGAGACCATTTTAAATATATGCAAGGGGTGTTCTTCCTAGACTGTGATATAGCAGTGGGCTCCACTTGCTGAGGACAGGACAGGCAGCTGCACTGGAAGACTGGAAAGGTGCAATATTCCCCCTGTTACTCTTTTATCCCCCATACTCTTGGTGAACAGAGGTGTGGCCATCCCCTACCTCCACCCATCTTCTTGACCACAGGAATTCCCTCCCTGTCTGTGCCCTGACAGAGCCTCGGTGCCATGCCCCACCCCCACAGTTTTGTTTTTGTTTGTTTTTATGTTGTTCTTTTTATCTTCCTCTTTTTTCCTTATTTTCCTTATTTCCCTCCCTTTCTCATGCCTGGTTCATGTTTTGTCTTTTCCCTTTTCCTGGTTCCCTTTTTCTTTCTTTTGGTTCTTCCCATTCTTGTTTTTCCTTTTGCAGTTTTCCCATTTTTTTCTTTACTATTCTTACTCTTGCTCTTTTCTCTCATTCCTCCTTTCCTAGATATTGTGTCTTGTTTTTCTCATTATCTATATTTTATCCCTTTTCAATATATTTCTATATAAAATAGACATTAAGACAAAAATGACCATAAGAGACAAGGAAGGACATTATGTAATGATTAAATGATCAATTGAACAAGAGGACATACCCATAATAAATAACTATGCACCCAATAAAAGACCTCAAAATACATAAAGCAGACTTTAACAGAATTCAAAAGACAAATAGATGACTCCATGGTAATAGTTGGAGACTTTAATACACTACTTTCAATAAGAGAGAACAACTGGAAAGAAACTCAACAAAGATGCAGAAGAAATAAACAATATGATTAACCAACTTTACCTTATAGACACCTACAGAGCCCTCCATCCAACAACAGCAAAATATACATTCTTTACTAGCACACATGGAACATTCTCCAGGATAGACCCGTATGTTAGGCCATAAAGCAAGCCTCAATATATTTAAAAACATAGAAATACTGCAAAGCATCTTCTCCGAGTACGATGCTATAAAATTAGAAATCAACAGTAGGAAGATGAATGGAAAAAGAGCAAATGCATGGAAACTGAATAATACCCTCTTTAAAAATGACTGGGTAATAGAAGAAATAAAAAAATGAATTAAAAAAATTCCTTCAATCAAACAAGAATGAAAACACAACACACCAAAATTATTGGGACACAGCAAAAGCAGTGATCAGAGGGCAATTCATAGCAATAGATGCACACATAAAAAAAAAGAAAGAGCCAAAATCAACATCTTAACCCAACATCTCCAACAATTGGAAAAACAGCAGCAAAAAAAATCCTAGTCACCAGAAATTAGAAAGATTTGAGCAGAAATAAATTAAAAAGGAAATAGAAAGACAATAGAAAAAAATCAACAAGACTAGAAGTTGGTTCTTTGAAAAGATTAATAAAATTGACAAACCACTGGCAGATTTAATGAAGGAGAAGATGAAAATAACATGAATAAGAAATGGGTGACATCACAACAGAACTAACTAGTGTGGTGGGCCAGGGCTAATTCTGTTAGTACTGGTACTCTGGCATTGTTTCCCAAAATGGGTTCTCATTCCCTGGAACACCAGTCCTTTGAGATAAAAAATGTGTTCCATGGTTGCATCCCTTTAGGAATGTCAAAGAGCAAAAATGGCGAAATGTGATTGAAGTTGGAAGTAAAGACCTCTTATTGAGAGGCAAGGTGAGGCAAACAATTTGCAGTTTAGGAATCACAATGTCCAGAGGATTCTGAACCAAATGATCTGAGGAGAAGATAATTCAGGGAGTTTTTATAAGAAAATACAAGGAAGTTCAATAGAAATTCAGTGATTGGTTGACATTTAGGTAATGGTTACAAAATTGAGTGAGGGTATAGCTGATTTGTTGGACAGAATACAAGGAACTTCAATAAAAATTCAATGATTGGCTGACATTTAGGTAATGGTTACAAAATTGGCACATATGGGCTCAAAACAATCATGAAACCCTCCTTGCATGGCCACAGAGAAGATACATATAATTGTAAGCATCCACTCTGAGAATTGTTTTAGACCAAGTATTCTGAAAAGGCAAAACTCTTAAGCAAAACCTTAAGCAAACAAAATCACATTCTTCTCTAAAATTGTTTACCAAGTAATTTTCTCAGGGTGTATGGAGAGTTATTGAAATGACAGGCTGCATTCTCAATGCAGAACTTACTTTTGACTCAGATGGAGTTTTAGTCTCAGACCTTAGGATAGCCACCATCTCAAGTCAAGAGCTCTGAATTAGTTTGAGGTCATTCAGGAAGCTGCTGCATCTGCGTACTATTTCAACCTCTTAAATAGGGTCAGTGAATAGTGTTAGCCTTTTAAAGTTCTGAGAAGCCTCACAGTTAAGAAACCTACAAAACTTCACTCAGTATTTCCTGAACTTATTTTATCATAAAACCTCAATCCTTATTTCATCCCATGCAGAGGTAAGGGTCTACCCCAAGCTCTTCCTAACTCCCCTCTAGCTGTGTTCACTAAACCTCTTCAGGTTGTCTGTGTTGTGCCAGATTACTGGCTCAGAAAGTGTTTTGTTGTTGAAAGATGAGGAGGAGACAGGTGGGTGGGGGATCCAGTAGTTTTCTTAGGACACACATTCACTCCATGGGGCCCTTCACTGTCCTTTTGCTTGGTGGGCAGGCCATGGAGACAAATGCCAGGAGAGAGGTGATAGGCTACTTTTGTGGCAGCTAGCAGCCAGAGCAGCCCTGAGATGAGGTGGGAGTATCTGAACAGGCTGGAAGATCCTGTTGATCAAAAAACTCTAGGAGCTCAGGATTCTGACATGAGAAAGAATCTTTGGATTAAAACCACTGGGCCTCCAAAAAGACCCTCAACATGCATATATGTCTCTGGGGGACAGCAGCAGGTGTCCCACATGGTCACTCAGTTTATGGGGTCTGGAGAAATAGGGCACTGGATAGAGAAATGCTGGGAAGTGTCAGAAGTGCTGTTGAGGTCAAGGACAGAGCTAGGTGGACCCCCCACCGTGGGCTAGATGGTACCCTGACAGGAGTGAAGGGGGATCAAAGCCAGCCCTGCCACCCCACCCTAGCTAGGTTTGGGGCTCAGACACCAGAACTTTCAGCTCCCGATGGGCGATAATTTCAAGATGATGGTCCCATCAAGTCAAAAGTGGAAGCCCCTCATTGGTAAATTGAGGCAGCAGTGCAGACGTCCTCGAAGGCCCGCTAGGGATCTTGGGCCTCACGGAGGACACACGTCACCTGAATGTTTTTCTGGTTCTTTGCTGCAGGAAGCTTCCACGGCAGTGAAGCACGAGGTGCCCCTTGCGGGATGGTGGTGGGGTGAGAAGGGGCCCCCACTAAGAGGCAGTG
The DNA here is from genome assembly GCF_000298275.1 of Orycteropus afer afer. NCBI lineage: Eukaryota > Metazoa > Chordata > Mammalia > Tubulidentata > Orycteropodidae > Orycteropus > Orycteropus afer. The sequence goes on along the minus strand of NW_006921700.1, from coordinate 2,846,467 downwards.
GAGGTGATGGTGGTGGTGAGTGAAAGGCCCGTGACT